>NC_057942.1:18598867-18914724 GCF_018555375.3 Anguilla rostrata | reverse complement strand
CCAACTGGACTAATCAAATGGCAAGTAGCCTGACACACAGCGTCTTCATACCGTGTTAGGGGGATTAAATCATAAATTCAATTTATCCATTAAAAATCCATTTTAATCACCAAGTAGTCTACACTTAACAAACAAGTTACACCTGTCTGTTATCTACCGTATTAGCTTTCAGAATAACCAGCAAAAACAAAACCTACACTTCAATATTGTTTACAATCTATGCACTGCAGATATTTGCCATGAATAACATCTTGGGCAGGCACGGTGGCATAGTGGTTAGCACTGTTGCCTCGCAAGAAGGTTCCGGGTTTGAATCTGGGTCCATCCGGATCCTCTCTGCATGGAGTCTGCATGTTCTCCCCGTGTTCACGTAGAGTGTTCGCGTGGGTTTATTCCGAGTACTCCGGTTTCCTCCCACACTCAAAGACATGCATGTTAGGTGCGCTCCTGCAGTTTCCCTTGACCAAGGCACTGGCCTCAGAACTGGAGTTGGTCCCCGGGCGCTGCACTGTGGCTGCCCACTGCTCCTAAATAACTAGGATGGGTCAAATGCAAAGGACAAATTACCCCACGGGGTTCAATAAAAGTATATCTTATCTTATCTTATGAATACGAGTGCGGAGAAAGAAGTGCATGCATCCGCAAATAATGTTGATTAAAAATATGCACAATTTCGTACTGCAAATTAAAATAAATGTAGGCTATAAGGCCTAGGCTACTCGCTAAAACTGCCTATTTGAGGAGAGCTGGCTATACGATAGTATTGAGTAGCCTATTTTGTGGATTAATTGTATTTATACTCAAGGAAAATCAAGGGAAGTTTCTGCCACTGCTTAGTGATTAAAACGGATTTTTCCAAATCACCCTCATCATTTAATCATTTAATATCCCTAACACAATGCGAAGAAGCTGTGTGTCACTTTCCAATTGATTAGTCAGACCGTTTGCATGCTTGTTAATCACTGAAAATTAATTAAAACCGTTTGAGATCAATGATTAGTTTCAAGGAAAGTTTTGTGCTGCACCAATTTTCAGCTCACCAGTCGCCGCTGAATGGAATAGTGTGCCCTTTTGCTAGCCATGTAACTACAATGGTATCCAGACAACAGCTATAATCACCTCCATATAAATATTTCTGAGGGGGCAAGAGCAAGAATTAAAGTCATGTTCAAGGTAAGATCCTTCAATCCCTTCTTGAGGATTCTTGTGTTTGAGGGGTCTCCTCACTACATATGAATTTGTAATGCTGAAACTTGTGACCCTCTGTTTCCATTAGAGCTGACCCCAGTTCCCCCAACCCCAACACTTTAAGATTCTGAGAGCCCCTGGTCACCATCAATCAGAGGTCCCGTGGGAGAGTTCAGGGTTTAGCTACCTGTCTCTGCATGCACAGGGCTTTGGTGGCACTTTAATCCTCAACCCTTTGTCACCCCCACTGATGTGTGACGTCTAAGCTTTCATTTCAAAGGATTCTGTTTTCATTATCTTGAGTTAGGGCATCATAACCTGTCAAAGGCATTGATATTTTCAGCATCATAAGACCTTTTTTAAATTGACTTTTACAGCATCATAAGACCTTTTTTTGGGTCTAGAAAGGTTTTTATACATTACTGAAGTTGTGATTTTTTTTCTGTTAATGTTGATAACTTCCCTTTTACTGTTGGTAACATCTCTGTTAATGGTGGTATCACCTGTACTTGTGTTGCCAATGGATCTGATGATATCAATGTATCCATTATCCCTTGTAGTAATTCATTAGCCTTTCAATTGAGTTATTTGAAATATCACATAGGCTTGTTATTTATCTGGGTATAGTTTTTATTCCTTAACTCCTGACTCTGTAGTGTCTGTAGATTTATAATGCAGGGTTTCTGCCAGTGTATTGCAAGCCTGGTGGCCCGCCGGGCCTAAGTTGACCCCCGCCGGGCCTAAACATCGGGGAATTAAAAAAATAATAATTTTAATGTATTTTTAAGATGTTTTTTTTAAACTACAATTACAGTGGGGTGGCTCGGTTGAAAAGCTCACCAGCGACATTTGTTGGTTAAAACGTGAACGCACTGTAGGAAAGCAGGTCTGAGATCAGTGTTCCTTACCCTCATTGTGCGTAGAGTGATGTTCAACACTTGACGCTTCCAACTATCACAAGCTAACGTTACCTAGCAAGCCACAATTTCTTATTTAGTAGGCTAACTAACCTCGTTACAAACTGCGTTATCACTTCATCTCGTCGGTTAGTACATTCTTTTTATATTAACTTAAGCAGTGTGTAGGTAACGCTAAAATAGTAGCATGAATGTAACGTTCGATATATTGTAACATTACATGACTTACTAATCGCCATCGAAATAACAACTTCACTTGTTTATTAATAACGTTAGCTTGATGACATTGATGTGCATGACAACGTTGTCATAAAAATCTTTCCCGACCGTGAAAACTGCCTGACTTGTTTACATTTTGGACAGATGTGGCTCCTCAGTAAATCTATCGTTGTTTCCATCGCAGCACTTTAGACACAAGTAATATAGACAAAATCCTGAAATTTCTTCTTATGGTGAAGAGTCAGCGGCCATTAGCAGGTCATTTGTGACCTTAACTAAGGCAGTTTCTGTACTGTGACCAGGTCGAAAACCAGATTGAAATGTTTCATATAAACTGTTGGAGGTGAGATGGAGTTGAAGCTGGGCAGCAACCACTTTTTCCAGGACTTTGGACAGGAACGGGAGGTTGGAGATGGGTCTATAGTTCAGGAGAACTTCGGGGTCGAGGCTGGGTTTTTTTAGGAGGGGGGTGATGACTGCAGTTTTTAGTGAGGAAGGAACACTACCATTGCAGAGAGAGATGTTAATTAAGCTTGCGATGAGAGGACAGAGGGCAAGGATGGAGGTTTTCAGCAGAGTAGTGGGAATGGGGTCGAGTGGGCAGGTAGAAGGTTTCATTTTGGTAATGATTTCTTCAATATCATGGGGGGTGATGTCAGAGAAATAAGTGAAAGTTGAGGATGTAAATGGCGGGGGAGGGGTAGGAATGGGGGGTGAGAGGATGGGCGATGAGGATATGAGAGCTCTAATATTGTTTATTTTGTTCTTGAATGAAATTGTTGCACTGCGACTCAGATGCTTCAATAGGGGATTGAGATGCTGGTTTTAGGAGGTGGTTAATTGTAGAGAAAAGGTGCCTGGGGTTGCCAGCGTCACGGTCAATGAGGTTGGAGAGGAAAGATGACCGTGCATTTTTTAGTGCTAGCGAGTATGCCCTCTGATGTTCATGGAAGGCGATCTTGTGAACAGTGAGACATGTAGACCGACATAGGCCTTCAAGCTTACGTCCAGCTGACTTCATTTTTCGTAGTTCAGGGGTGTACCAGGGGGCAGAGCGAGAGAAGGATACAGTGCGTGATTTGAGGGGAGTTAACTGGTTGAGTGTGTTACCCAGAAGCTCGTTGTAGTGGGAGACAGATTCCTCGGCAGATAAACCAATAGGAGGAGAGGCTGTAGTCTGGAGATGCTGGGCAAACTGCACTGTGTCAACTAATTTTATGTTTCGGAAATGAATGACATGTTTGCAGTTTCTTGGAGGTGGGAGAAATGCCAGATCTGCTGACACAGCCATGTGGTCAGAAAAGCCAAGGTCTGAGATCTGCAGGTTATTTAGAGGAAGGTGATTGGTTATGAGAAGATCCAGTGTGTGGCCACATTTGTGAGTAGAGGTATCAACATGTTGTTTTAAGCTAAGACAGTCGAGTAAGTTAAGGAAGTCTGCAGCAAGAGTACAGGTGGGTGAATCAACATGAATATTAAAATCTCCTAAAATTACAATGTTTTTTGAAGAGGAACAGAGAGAAGTGAGGAAGTCAGACATTTCAGATAAAAAGGCTGCATTAGCTAAGAGGTCTGTAAACAACTAAAACAGTCATGGCAGAGGGCGGTTTACATTTAAAGGCTAAATATTCAAAAGAAGATACACTGGGTAATGAAAGTAGTGAAATTTTCAGGTCTGCTCAATATAAAACAGCAAGTCCTCCACCCCGGCCGGAGCAGCAAGCTTTTTCAATGTATGTGTAGCCAGGTGGGCAAGTCTCATTTAAGGTATGGTAAGCTCCATGACGATGCCAGGTTTCAGTCAGGCAAAGAATGTCAGTATTACAGTCCATGAGGTAATCATATAATAGAAGAGACTTATTAGTGAGAGACTGTGTGTTGAGGGGACCAATTTGACAGGTATAATATTTTGGGAAGAGACAGGGGAATGATCGTGACTCTGAAGGTTGCTCAGATCCACTCCGCGTTTTGCAATTAGTAGAGGCTTGCGAAGTCTCGCGGTGTTTCCAACGATTAGCGGAAGTGGGAAGTTGTTGTTTTTTTGAACACGTCGGGATCCTCTGTGAAGATACTTCGGTCTGCTAAGGCATCCTAGATCACGGCAGCGGTTCAGAACATCTTTCCCAATTGAATGTTTAAAAATCCTCAGTCTTAGCAACTCAGAGATTGCGTATGTTGTCATAATAAAAACAGTTAAAAAGGACAAAGAGTTAAGCACCAACTGTAACGTTACTGCCATATGGATTGCAGATCAGCCAGACCCCCTCCCCGTTGGACAACCCTGCGATGACCGGGTAGTCTAGCCACTCACCCACAGCTACACCGCACTCCACAAACAATTCAGAGACAGAACCTGATAGTTAGGCGATAACCAATCCCCCAAGCAGTGGACTAGCTCTCGGTCGATGCAGGTAGCTGGCTGGCACGGGAGCTGGAGTAGGCAGGCAGCGCTACACAGCGATGCCGCCCAGGAGGGAGACCCAGCAGAGGGTGGGGAGGGATCTGGATAGTCCAAAAGCAGGCTAGTAACAGGTGCTGTTTTAATACAATCCAGGTAATCCAGTTTTTGGGAAAATCGCTGGTATCAATAAAATAAAATCCAGATAATCCAGATAATCCAGTTATTGGGGAATCGCTGGTATCAGGGAACCAGACAGTGTAGACTGTAGAAGAGTAACATTAACTAGCGTTACACCAAAAAAGGATGGTTGTAAATTCCATTTAGACTGGGGGAATCCGGCGTCAGGTCGAATGCAATAAAAGTGCAAACAGTTGCGAGCAATACTTTAAAAAGAAACGTACTGACAGTGAGACAGACTAACAAAACAACAAACGCAAGTTATCTAGGCAGGTCGCTACTTTACAGAGGTCGCTACTTTAAATACAGAGCGGAGCGGCCGACACGTCTGATACGTTCGCCAGCGTCCCCACAACTGCCCAACTCTCCGAATCCAATCTTGCATCTTGCATCATAGACAAGCTTTGCCTGATTTCTGCTGAAAAAAAAAAACAAAAAAACAAAACAAAACTGAGCAGTATGCAGAGGCATAGTGAATGTGGGAGATGCAAGGCACATGTCACCCAGACTTTTGGTAAAATGCTAATTTTACCCCTACTTTTTCCATAATCTAAGGCAATTTTGTGACAACACACATTCTTGTAGTCCTGGTTTGTAGTCGTAATAGCCCAAAACACAATACGCGTTCTGGTACCAACACCAGATTGACTCTGTGCTCTGGGTGCTGGATGAGGGGTATGTATGCTGAATAAATGAAGGGCTTTTCTGTAGCCACTTGTATGGCTCCATGCCACAGTCTTTCATCCATCCTTCATCTGTTGGTCTACAGCCTATATTCTTTGAAAAGTGAGCTGTGGCACAGTGGCGAGGTTCTGAGGTGATCAAGCGCATCCTAAAGCTATTAACATTAGGTTTAGCAAGTAACGGTGCATGTCCACTGCAGCATCGAAAGCAGAGCGATTTGACGCCTCCCATTCATTTCCTATGGGAAAACCGTCAATCTGCCCTGCAATGCATTCTGGTAGCGGCATGCTGAAGCGACGGGTAGCAGCGCGATGAAAAAGTTGAGCAGAGCTCAACTTTATGCAAATGAATCTGTCGAGCGCGTTCCATTGAGCCAATCAGGTGAAGGCTGTGCTGCTGTTTCTTCAGCTGGCTAGCCAAAATCTTGTTTGGTAAAAAAAGTTCCGCACATTTTGAGGATGGAGGAAAAACAGATCATTTCTGTAGCTGCATTCCCGGTGTTATACGAGGTAGAGAGCAGCTATTACTAGCTTCTTGTTGCGGTCCATGGCAGGTTTGCGATATATTGTGATGTTATCTGGATTTAAAATCGGTGGCGAATTATCCGGTTTGATAAGCGATAGATAGCTAGATTGTTAACTTGGCACTAACTCCGCTAGCCCTAACCCAAATACTTAATTTAAAAAAATTAAGTCAGTTATACTTGGAGAGTAATGTTAATTTTATTCTGGTTCCTTTGCAAGCTTATTAGACAGCGTATATTGTGATGCTCTTATATTTATACACGTTGCATGAACGGAAACACATTTTAAGCAGGACTTCGTAACACCCATCAGCGCCCACCACATATTTTTTTTGACACGCCCTCAAGCAGCCAGGCGATGTGAAGCGACGCGCCAACACGCAATGTTTGACACTGCAGTGACACGCACCGTAAGGGATATAACATATTTCTATTGAGAACTGACTTTTGTGTACTCTGTTTGGTGCAGTGCGTGGCACTGTTGCCGCAAAACAAGAAGAACCCGGGTTCAAATTTCGACCAGGAATTCCTGGCATGGTCTCCTTGTGTCTGCATAGGTTTCCTCCAGGTGCTGCAGTCCCCTCCCACAGTCAAAATATATGCAGGTTAGGTTAACTGGAAATTGTCTGTATGTATGAGTGAGCGAGTGAATGGTGTGTCCTGCGATGGATTGGTGACCTGTCCAAGGTGTATTCCTGTCTCTCACCAAAAGCAAGCTGGATGGGCCCCAGTCTGCCAGAACAAAAAGCAGAACTTCAAAAAAACCAAAAACATGCAGAGCAAAACTCGGGCAGGGAAGAACAGCAAGCAGGAACATACAGATAGTCGGGCAGAAACACAGGGCAGAAACACATTCGGAAACACACGCGAGAACACATACGGAAACAAAAGGAACCAGCACCCGAGTCAGGGAAGCAAAGAACTTAAATAGACAGAACACTAACGAGACACAGGAGGGCACAATGCACAATCAGACCACAGAGGGAAGGGATAACTAGACACAACTGAAAAACAATAATAGAATAATTGGAACCAATAATACAATTAAACAGGGAAAAGGAACAGAACTACCGCCATCTGGCGGCCCAAAAAGGAAAAAACTGAAAACAGGAACAGAAACCTGACAATACTAAAAGTTATGCTATACTACCATAGTACCATGGTACCTTTTTGAAGCTACATTGGCACATTTTTTCTTGTATTGTAAATAGAAAGATCAGGAATCTCACTGGGTTTAGGACAGAGAGCTGGCATTGATAAACTTGGTATATGTTTGCGCACAGACTTCAATGGCTTCATTGGGAGGGTGAATAGTTGCATTCATGAAAAATTACACGAACAGACATAAATAACAATTAGGCTACATTAGTGGGTGAGCTATAGCATCACAAAAAGGCGGACCAAAATTTAAATGAAAATAAGCCTATTTGTGTCTGTATACCATGTTGAGATTGATAGTATGAACCTAAAGTATCATGAATTATTTGAATCCTACTGATTGTTAATTGTATATAAACTTATGTTTATGTAAAAATATAATGGGTAAGGATAATTCTAAAACTGGTAAAACATGTCTGTCTCCTGTGAATTCCATCCATCTCACTTCTGAAATGATGGCTCTGCCCCTGGCAGTATGTATTACAGTTTTTCTCAATTGTTTAAACACGTTTTCTGAAACTATAGCTCAGTTTCTCAAAACTCTACACACAAAGCACAGCAACAGTTAACCATTTGCCAAAACTACACAAATCTCTTGCAAAATGCATTCATGCATTCAAAACCATGTTCTCTCTTCTCAAAACTGACTTTTTCTATCAAAATGATTCACACAGGCCTCATATGAATAGGTCTTATTGAGCATTGATTTCACACTGGTGCGATAAATTTAAAAATACAACCATCAAAATACAGTATATATGTTCTGGCCTCATGAGGTCATGTTACATATTCAAGTGTATAAAATCGTGTAAAAATTGCTTATTTATCCTTTTTCGAAGTTTTAGTTTTCTTTAAAGGGGTCCCAAAATAGGCTGCAACTTTATAGTAAATATAAAGACTGTTGCCATGATACAATACAGTAAATATATCATCATATAGTGCATTTGCTAGGTAAACCTAATTCTAATTCACACACAAAGTGTGTGAACTGTTATCACTTTCAGTGTTGTTGTTATTGTGTATGATACAATGCACATTTACTGTATTGTCCAGTTGGGCTGCACTCACAACCCAGGTTCCATCACGAGTAATACTGAACATTGTTAGAAGTGTTTTTTTCATTTTCTTTATCAGTGCAATTATGAGTTTTGCCAAAATAGATAACATTTGAGTCTTCTCAAAACTCTAAGAAAATGATTAGACTGTGTCAGTCTGGAGAATGGATGTAATGATCTGTTATCATATGAAATCAATGAACAAATTCAAAAAGGTAACAAAGAAAATCTTTATTTTTTACTGTAAAAAAAAAAAAAATTCAGACTGCAAAAATAAAAATCATTTGTAGGCCTGCTGAAAAACAAAAAAACAAATCAGTCCACATCCCGCCTTTGATCCCGATCAGGCCAGAGGACTTCATCTACATCACAAGAAATATTTTCCCTGGCCAAGCAGCGGGGGAAAAAGCGCCTTGAATGATGGATCCAGGCCTGGCATGCATCTGCACCAATGTCACCACATGCCTCTTCCATTGCCTGGAGTAGGGTCATACGCTCATGGGGTTTGCGGTCATAAACTTTCCAACGCCATGCTGAAAAAAATTCTTCTATCGGATTGAGAAAGGGGGAATATGGTGACAGATAAAGGACTGAAAATCGTGGGTGGATATTGAACCAGTTGTGGACCTGAGCAGCGTGGTGGAAACTTACATTGTCCCAAATGATAACATAGTTAGGCTGGTCTGGGCCCTCTCCTTCTGGGGGGATGAGGATATTTTGGAGTGCATCTAGAAATATAAGCAAACGGGCTGTATTGTAGGGACCAAGATTTGCATGATGGTGGACATTGAAAACACTGGTCTTCAAATGCCAAACTCTAAGTACCAATTGGTCTCACTCACACCACACCTGCTCAAACTCAATTGGCTAAACTTTTCAATTATCTGTCAGAGCATAAAAGAGACCTCCGGTGACCTCTATTGTGTTGGAAAACAATGGAGCAACACGCAACACGCAACACGCAACACGCAGAGGCAGAGGCAGAGGCAGAGGCAGAGGCAGAGGCAGAGGCAGAGGTGTACGTGGTCGATGAAGAAGGGGGAGACAAGCTAATATTTCAAATGAAATACGTGCAACTTTGGTTGATCACGTATTTGTTTTTTTTTTTTGTTTTTTTACAGCAGGCCTACAAACTACAATTTTTATTTTTGCAGTCTGCTGAACAAAGATTTATTTTACAGTAACAAATAAAGATTTGCTTTGTTACCTTTTTGAATTTGTTCATTGATTTCATATATGATAACAGATCATTACATCCATTGTCCAGACTGACACAGTCTAAGCATGTTCTAGTTTTGTTAAATGTTATCTATTTTGGAAAAACTCACAACTGCACTGATAAGGAAAATGAAAAAACACTTCTAACAATGTTCAGTATGACTCATGATGGAACCTGGGTTGTGAGTGCAGCCCAACTGGACCTCATTGGCAGGACAATACAGTAAATGTGCATTGTATCATACACAATAACAACAACACTCAAAGTGATAACAGTTCACACTCTTTACTGTACTGTACTGAATTAGAATTAGGTTTACCAAGCAAATGCACTATTTATATGATGAGATATTTACTGTATTGTATCATGGCAACAGTCTTTATATTTACTGTAAATTTGCAGCCTATTTTGGGACCCCTCGAAAACTTCAAAAAAGGAGAAAAAATAAGCAATTTTGACACAATTTTATACAATTGAATATGTAACATGTATTTTTATGGTTGTGTTTTTTAATTTATCGCACCAGTGTGAAATCAATGCTCAATAAGACCTATTCATATGAGGCCTGTGTGAATCATTTTGATGGAAAAAGTCAGTTTTGAGAAGAGAGAACATGGTTTTGAATGCATGAATGCATTTTGCAAGAGATTTGTGTAGTTTTGGCAAATGGTTAACTGTTGCTGTGCTTTGTGTGTAGAGTTTTGAGAAATTGAGCTATAGTTTCAGGAAACGGGAAAACAATTGGGAAAAACTGTAATAAAATGAAGATAAAAAGGCAGTCTGCCTTCATTAATTTTTTTTTGAAAACTTACTTAGATGATGGATCACAGATGAAGGTCAGCCAACATGTAGAGTGCGCCACACATCCCAACACACTAATTGCTTTATTCGTGGATTTTAAAAAGATGCACATATTGTGATCCATCCAGAAGAGTCAAGATTTTTTTTTAATTACTGAGTGGCATGTGAATATTAATCAATTAAAATCTTTCATCTGTCCTTCATCATTTCAGTACAGCACAGGTGAAAATGGCTACATCAGCATCAGGCCCAGTCAGGGGAGATTCATTCCATGGTAGTCTTCAGCACACATCGCATAGCGCAAGGCTAATGAAGGGAATGCTGTCATTGGCTAATGTGAGCTTAAAGACAAGGGATTTAATTGAAAACCATATTTGGTGAAATGAACACGAGGAGCACTGTAGCTGACAGAAGCCAATTCCAGGCCAGTAAAAAAGCAGCAACACGACTGGATAGTCATTTAAAATCATGAAATAACACGGTATCAGTTTATTTAGGTAGGTAGTCATCTAATGTCATTAAAAATTCACCTTTGGGAACATGTTACCTCACAACTGAACAAGTGTGTGTTAATTTTCTGCAAGTTATCAGAGACCCCACATGGCTTCTTCCTGAAGTGAACAGAAAAACAAAGCCTATCCGAACACGAACACACACACACACACACAAACAAAATGTTGTGATGCGATGTTGGCACACACGTACAGTCTATCAATATCCTCAGAAACTTCACTTGTGGCAGTTACAGAATTCCATAGTGTTCCATGATTGGATGGTTGTGTGATTAGTATAGAGCACTGACATTCTGCTTACTTCTTTCAATAAATTGATTTATGCTTTGGGTGATTATTTGACTCTGCTCAAGCTTATTGGAACACAGGCATGGGTTCAGCCATCAGTTGTCCTTATCCTTGACTCAAAATTTATTTTTCAATTCTTTTTTAAGCAAAGGGAGCAACTACAAAAGTTAGCACAAAAACCTTTTGTTATGGAGGAGGGAAGAAATTTCACCTTTCTTTGCAATGTTTACTGAATCCAGGGCAGATGTTTTTTTTTTTTTTTTTTTTGTCTGCTTGCCTTTTCATGTCTTCAGTTCTGACCCCAGCACCAACACGTGAGAACAGCCCCAGAAGACCAAAATATTTTATATTGAGATGCATCTACTATACAAAACAAGATATACTTTCTTTGAGGCAGAAATCTGCAGTCCTTGCCGTTATGTTTTGAGTATCAGTCTTTTACATTTTTTCCAGTAGCACACCATGTTTTCTTGCTCCCTCATTCTTGAAAGTTATGGATCCTCTGAGTAGTCTTGACATGTGGAGGTCAGTCACCGTACTATTTATGTGTTGCATTTGGCAGGACCCTTTGACTTAACACTCATCATAATGGATACCTTAGAGGAAACGTGTGGGTTCACCTTCACCTCAATAATTTACTCCATCATCTGAACATATGGATTTGTCAGACAGCTCATTATTTTTTTACCACACATAAAAACAGGATGTATTACCATGCTGCGGCTTGTATTTTGTTGTTGTTTCTGTTTTTAATTTTGAGCTGCCACTGAACAGAGAGGAATCAAACTGCACACAAAAGTTATAACACACATTTGATAAGCATCACAGTGTTCTCGTGCTGTGTTCCCAAATTTGTGTGCCACCTCAATAATTATTTTCTATGCCAAAGCACAGCTGTAATTTGCACACATTATTCACAATCTGCTAGGTAAATATTTGTGAGGATTGCAAACTGTGAAATAGAATAAATCAGGAGGCCCAGAGAGCATTGGGTGCACACACACACACACTGCAGTGGCAGTGGCAGTGGATAGAGGCCGTGGAGGTGATGATAAATAAAAGTAATTGAAGGAGAGTGTGCACATGTCATCAGCTACCTTAGCTGAAGACAACTTATACTTTGATTGTTACCTACTGTCCTGTCCTACTACAACATTTACTGAAGCAACGTTGGGGTCTTTGGTTTAAGGGTTAAGTGTAGGGCAACACCCAGTATTTGAACCCACAACCCTGTGGTAGTGATGGGAGAATATGAATAAGGATGAGCGAAGAGAAGGCAGTGCTGGTTGAGTGCAGGGAGATTTAGCCATCTGTGACAAGCTCAGTTGAGAGACTGAATTGCATTTGTATACTGAGACAACATGTGGGTACTGGCCAATGCAATGCCAGTTCTGAGTAGCGCCCCAACCTGCACCCCATCCCACAACTTCACCCCTGTTCCTTCTCATCTCTTGCTATGCCTTGTAGAACTCTACTGAACTACAAATCACCCAGCAGTGTATTTTGTGATCCATTGCTTTCTGTCAAAATCTCATATCTCTATACCTTCCCCTCCACAAAGTAAATTCCAGTGACCAAGGATTACCTATTGCTGGTGTGTTATGGCCCAATCATCGTATTCTCATTAATTGTTAATTGCACTATTGATCATTTACAGACAAAAGGACCAATTGCTAATTAAGGACTGGTCATCTAGTACTTTTGCACTAAGTGTAAGTCGCTCTGAATAAGAGCATCAGCTAAATGCCAAAATGTAGGCTAAATGTTCACTTAAATTAAAAATTGTACCAGAGATGTTGTGTCAGAGGACTGATTTTGGATGGAAAAAAAGGCCCACACAGTTAAAATTTTGAAAACACATAGTGTTCATTACCCCTGGAACAAACTCCCCAACTTGAGTCACTCAGGTAAAAAGCAAGGAATGGTATGATTAATAGAGTTTGGTTAAATTAATTTAGCACACTTTTCATCTTACTTGTATTGCTCCAGAGTGTTTCTGTTGAGACATTTAATTTCAAAATGCCATTTCCTGTACAACCCCCCAAGTAGTGCCACTGTGCATGACTTGTGAATTCTTGATTGCATGTATAAAAGAAATGAAATTTATTCAGGATTTAAAGGTACAGTATGTACATTTTTTAAGTTTCGTTCACATTTGGTTAAATTTTCTTCACATCCAAACAGAAATCAATAAATTATAAGCATCTGGTCTCTCTGACTGCCGCAGGCTCTGAAATCAGCCGGAATCTTAACGACCAGACAGGATGGCTGTCTGCAAGGAGGCCAATCAGGACAGCTCTCTGCATGTCAGTCATGTTCCGCGTTCACAACGCTGTCAGAGCAGAGATATTGCAGCTAGCTAGTTGCCTAGAAAGCAGTACATTAATAGCAGAGAATATTTTGCCACAAATTATACATTCTACCTTTGACTATAATGGCATATACTAAATAATATATATATTTTTTTTAAACAAAAAAGAAAGTGTCCAAGAAAAGATCATGACCAAAAAGGAATTGAACCAAGCTAGAGGCAAGACTTGAGTGAACATAGGTTCGGCTCTTCAGCGAGAGCTCAGGGACGTGAAGGTCTTCAAAAGTGACCCTGAGCTTTCAGTGTTTATGCTGGACAGGTCATTATCTTGCTTGTTCTATTTCAGTTGGAATTTGTTATCGGCAAATGTTAGCTAGCTGATGTAAATGTTAGCTAGCTGATGTATTTAGCCCACTCTTATAGCTATGCTGTATGTTACGTGTTATCTTGTGGCTTATCTCTAGTGAGCTTTCTATGTTCTATATAAATAAATTGCACACTCGAGTTCCAGATGTGTTTAGTAATGTTCATTTGACCGACGTTTGGCCCATAGCTTCGCCTGGGTCTCATACAAGCAAAAACGGTGTTGTTAGCACTTAATGGCTGTCATTGGCCCATAGCTGCAGATAAAAACTATAACCATGTTTGTTGTTTGCAGTTATGATGACGCTATGTGTTTTATTTTCTGTGAATAAGGCATGATGTGCTTCACTGTCCCTACTTTGCTTTTCAGCTCTTGTGTCCTCTCTCCAGAGCCCATATATCAGACTGCGCGCATGCATGTGTTTGGAGGGTGGGGCCTTTGAGGGTGAGCTAAGGGGACGAAGTGGAACTTTTTTTTTCTCTTCCAAATCCAGCTCTATCGCTCGTTTCCCCAAACTTATATACTGCACCTTCAAGTAAACTGTGGAGGGGTGGTGTGGTTAGGCCACCATCTGCAGGCAGAAAGGGAGCGGTTTAGCTGGCCTACAACCACAGCTGTTTGAGATTACGATTAATTGCTAACTGCTTATATGCTCTGCCTGCAGTGAGACCAGGGCTCAAGAATGAGAGATGCACGCGGGAGCTACATGGCGTTCCCTGTACCGACTGTGTGTTTTGTTTGTTCGTTTGGTTATATGTTTGTTTGTTTGAAGTGCACAATAAAACCCATGTGCATCTTAGACTTGGAGGCTGTCTGGTTTGTGGGGAGAGGAACATCAGAACCTGTTACACAAGCGTTTCACAAAACTTATGGATCAAAAATATAGATTGACTAAAATATATATTTTTTGATATTGATATATATTGTCTTTATAAATACAATAATTTTCCAAAATATTGAAAACAGGAACATACAGTGCCTTCCTAAAATATGGTAATGGTAATGAGGCAAAAGTACAATCGGCTTTTATTTCATGGTATTTACATGTATGTTTTACCATTTTATAAAATAATGTTGTGCAGATTCCCCCCCAATTTTAATTGATAGATTTAACATTGGGGAATGAAAGTGAAGACTATTTCCACACATAGTGCAGCATATTCATTCAGAGCCTCTTTTCATTTTTCACGTTCGGGAGGGTAGGACCCAGACACGAAGTGGAAAAAACACAGGAACTCAAAAGGAAAGTTTAAACAGAGACATTTACACAAAAAATGCAAAACAACAAACAAAAGGCCACACAGGGCAACTCTAGAAAAACTCAAAAAACCAAAAACAGAAGAAAAACATATAGAACAGGCAGGGCAGACACAGACACAGACAGACAGAAAAGCACGGGCAGAAACACGGGCAGAAACACAAAAGCAGAAAGACATCAAGAAACACAGGCAGGAACAAAGTCAGAAACACAAGGGCCCTCATTTACGAAACGAACGTACGACAGAAAACAGGGCGTACGGTCATTTCCACGCAAAGCTCAGCATTTATCAATTTGGACGTGAGCGGAGGCTACGATCAAATCTCACGTCAAGTCTCAACTCGTGCACGCAAGTTTTCATGTCAGCGTGGACTTGCGGTGCAGCATAGTAAATCTCATAAAAAAAACATGTTTTCAACGTACAAAAATGCCAAGTTACTCACACGTACAAGACCAGTCCAGGACTGCCATTAAAAGTATTGATATCAAAATGACGCCAAGTTACGGTACTACAAGCAATATAAGCTATCTTGCCTCACCGAAATTAAATAAGATGTATTCCAAAGCAATGCTACCCAATATTTCCTCAATTCTTTCAAGTCACTTGGCCCTGTGTGTATAAGCATGCACTACATGGACAGGCGAAATATATGTGTGGATGGCTCTCTCACAGTCAAGATTGATTGAATAGGCGTGTATATGTCCAATTTGTATTGGTATGTATGTATTTCGCTGCCCAGCCTTTCTGTTGCGTGAATGATTGTATGTTTCTTGGTATAAGTGTGTGTTCGTAAATGTGAATGTAACATGCTGCGAGGGAAATGTCCCCATGGGGATAAAGACATTCTATATGTATGTATGTACAATATGTATTTTACATGCAGTATTTATTGTACGTAGCAAATATACAATAACTTGTACATGTACTCAAATTCAGTTCAGAAGCAAGTATAAACATGTTTTCTGGAGAAATATGCTTCCTGTAGTTACTCAACAGCAGTTTTGTACATGAATTTCAATGTTTTCCATGAGGCAATTTGAAATATTTAACTTGGCATTGATTGAGCCTTGATTGAGAAAAGAATCAGCAAGCCCGTAGAATTAGAGCTCCCTAGGTCGCAACTTGTGTACCCTGCTGTCCTGCTCCGTTGTCTGTTATTTCGTGGAGATGCACTTCTAGTGTTTGTAAGGTTTGTAAGGCATTTTGATAGGCTTATCTGCAGGTGGGAATCCTCTTCGCTGTTTTGCTAAGCTAGAACCGGAAAACTTGATAGTGGAGAATAGGAGCAGACGCATATGTCCCAGCAGGCTTTGTATATGAGAAAATAACAACAGTGTGAGAGAAATTAGGATGAAATGATGAAATTGCGTAGTTGAAACAATATGTTTTTAGCAGAATGGGCATGTAGATGAAGGTTGACATGATCACAGACTATACTGCGAAGTAAATGAAGTGACCATGAGCGAGCTTAGTTTCCTTATGGAATGGTATATATAACAGTCGGTATAACACATTAACTGTTAAAGTGGAGGGTTAAGTAATGTGTGAAATCTATTGCACTGATGTGCTTTTCTCATGTTCAGCACAAGTTATACTTATGAGTGAGTCATGTTTTTAAATGTAATGTTTTAATGGGGATTTGCAGAACGTACATACGTAGTAATTGTTTGTATGTGGCTAGATGGAGAACATGGCGAGGTAACATGAATGTAGAAATGTGGCGTTTGCTGATAAGAAGGTTTTGTACAGTAGCCAAGTGAAGAAATATAGTTAGTAGAAATGGCACAGTGGTGAACTGGTGTAACTTTTTAATAAAAGGAATACATTTGCTGTCATGAAATGCATATGGGGGGTCCGTGAGAGTTTTGGTAAAGCAAATATAAGCGTAAGAAAACGTTAGTGTAAAAGAGGAAATTATCTGCCTGAGGGCGAGGCGGGATTCAATCCTTCAACCGGAGGTTTACCAGTCTGTGACTTTGTTAGTGCAGCACCATGACATAGCTATGCAATGCATGAAATATCATTAGTAAACCTGTCCGTGGTTTTAAAGAAGAACACAGGCCAGTAAGCACAGAAGAGCTCCCGTTGAATCCATATGGCTTTGCAATATTGTAGCCGGTTAAGAACTGAACGTGCAGACGGTACGTCATAATGCATTGTATACGTTCGGTGAACGGCGGGTAGATATGGTGCAAAAGCAATAATTGAGAAGTAGTCGACAATTATTAGTGAGGTTAAAGAAACATGTCCCTAGCTGGGCTTGAACCTGAGACCCCGTGTGCCCAAGACTGTAACCTTACCCACTAGGCCACAGGCAGATTAGCTGTTTAAACTGGAAATGTTTCAGAGTAAAAAGGTATGGGTATTTTGCGTGTGTATGCAAGTTTTTGATTGGGTCGTGAAGGTGAGGATTTGGCTGATGTCGGTAAAATGTCCAATGGGGAGACATGTTGTTAGTGGGATAGGCGGCAGGAAAAATAAGAATGAGAAGAAGAAGAAGAAGAAGAAAGAGAAGAAGGAGAAAACGCGAAATCCCCTTAGTTTGGGGCTTTATTGTGTGGACATGTGAAGTTGTTTATGAAATCTGTCTGTTGAAATGGGGTCAGAATGTACAGAATTTAATGTTCTTAAGGGCTGAGTGTCTGTGGCTGTTGTGGTTATTTCTGTGGGGAACCCTGAAAAGTGCCAAACTCTCGATGCTGTATAGGTATGGGGCATGCCCCCGCCAAGGTGTAACTTGGCGGAATTGTTATTAGACCATATTCTGACTGGCATCTAAGCATATGCAGCCACATATTCATCACTTAGAATATTTTGCCATAGGCTACATCGACTGCATCATATCCCTGACATAAATAGTTATTTTCAAATTGTTTGAAATTAACGGGATTAACATTTTTTTTTGGTGTAGGCTATGAGATTTATTTCTCTTTCATTTTGAGAGAGCCTACTTGTTAGGCTACGCTACTGCTGACACAATTACAAGCAATTAGGTTAGATGCTTATTCAGTCACCTATTCAAACAAGAGTTTTGACAGTCTTCAAATCTCGGCAATGGCAGATCTGGCTCTGTTAGAAGACCTCTACGTGCCCGTAAGATGAAAACGAAATGAACAAAACGAAAGCATGTTTATAACATCATTAAAATGAAGAAAAAAATTAACCTTGCAACTGTGTAATTATTTAAATACTAGAAGCCTAGGCTATTAAATTTTTACCATTATCTGGCTCAGACACAGGTGGTGTGTCTGTGTCTCCTCCGCCACCTGTTATGCCCGAAATGGAAGCAGACCCGATAAGCGCGGACACAATGCAAGGCTGGAATCCAGCTGGCCTCCTCCAGTCAGCTGGGTACTGCGCCTACGGGCTGCAACACGCTTTTGGTGGCGAGTTTGAGGTCTGACCATTTTTTCTTCACCTAAATATAGCCTAAAGAATTACGATATAATCAAATTACTATTTATATATATATATGTATATATATATATATATATGTATGTATATATCACGGATGTATAAATTAAATATTCCAACCTCAACTGGAGTTCGATTGTCTACGGCAACGCTGTTGACCGCAGCAGTGATTTCCTTCCACACTGCATTTTTCTGACTTCCTTCTATGCCACTTTTCAGGCTGCCAAATAGAACTAATTGGTTCAGATTCTATTTCTAGATCGGAGAAATTTCTCTTCTTGGCCGTATTACGCTTCTCCATGTCGTAAACTCTAGGGGCGAGGCCTCTGAACCGAGAATATATAGGGGCATGATATTTAAATGACAATTGTTTTAAGCCACCACATTTATCAACGCCCGATCATTCTTACGCTGTGATTGGCGAGATACGAACGTTTCATGAATCACACGTGAACCCTGTCGTAAGATGATTTCTGCGCTAGGATCTGCGCTGGTTTCTACGTTAGATTGATAAATGAGGGCCAAGGAACCAGCACGCAAGTCAGGGAGATGAAGGACTTAAATAGACTCAAAACCAACAAGACACAGGATGGCACAATTAACAATCAAACCAGGACAGGGTGGGAACAACGAGACACAAGCAGAAACAATAATAAAATTATTGAAAGCAATAATACAATTAACCAACAGGGGAACGAGCAGGACACAAAACAGAAGTGCCGCCATCTGGCGGCCCAACAAGGAAAAAACAGAGACAGAAACACAGAACCATGACAACTGTCACAGGTGGACTATGGAACTGCCAGTCAGCTGTCCAGAAAGCTGACTTCATTACTGCCTTTGCCAAGACAAAGTCTCTTGACGTCCTGGCTCTCACAGAAACTTGGATCACTCCCGACAACACCGCCACCCCAGCTGCACTGTCTGCGGGATACTCCTTCTCGCACACCCCCAGGGCCTCTGGCCGAGGCGGGGGTACCGGTTCGCTCATTTCCTTGTCCTGGAAGTTCTGTGTCCTCCCCAGTCTTAACCCTACTTCCTCCTCCTTTGAATTCCATGCGATTACTGTAACTCATCCCTCAAAATTTCACATTATTGTTCTGGTCCTCTCCAGGTCCACTCGGCTCTTTCCTGGACGAGCTGGACACTGTCCCTCCCTGAGGATGGCACTCCTGCCATTCTACTGGGAGACTTCAACCTCCCACCAGAGACCTCCCAACTGTCCAGGGTTGCCTCACTCCTCCAGTCTTTCGCCCTATCCCTGTCCTCTTCCCCCCCCACACACAAGGCTGGTAACCAACTAGACTTTGTATTCACCAGAAGCTGCTCCATTCCCCAACTTACAGTGACTCCCCTCCATGTCTCAGACCACTTCTTTCTTTCTTTCTCCCTCTCCTATTTACTCCCCCTCAATTCATCCAACAGCTCACCCACAGTAACTTTCAGGAGAAATCTCTCTACTCTGTCACAATCCTCCCTCATCTCCACTGCTCTGTCTACACTTCCCCCTCCTGCGACTTTCTCTAACCTGCCAGTTGATCTTGCTACCTCCACCTTCAACTCCTGCCTCTCCTCCTCTTGTCTCCAAACCAGCACGCTGCTCACCCCCTGCCCATGGCTGACTGAGTCACTACGCTCCAGCAGAACATCACTGCGGGCTGCAAAAAGAAGTGGAGGAAATCCCGATCCTCTGATGACCTGACCGCATATCATACCCTGCTGGCAACTTTCACATCTGCCCTCACGTCAGCTAAAGCCTCATTTTTCCAATCTAAGATCAGTGCATGCATCTCTAATCCACGCAAACTATTCTCCACCTTCTCTTCCCTCCTCATTCCTCCTCCATCCTCATCTCCCTCTTCCCTCTCCGCAGATGACTTTCTGACCGCCTTTGAAGGAAAGGTGGCTACAATCCGGAACTCCTTTGCCCATCCAGTGAGCCCCCCAACCCCCCGGGACAAACCCACAGCCACACTGACCTCCTATGAGATGCTGGAGGATTCCGATGTACTACAACTCATCATCTCTCATCGTGCAACCACCTGTCCACTTGACCCCATCCCATCTACAGTGATCCAATCCATTTCCAGCAAGTTCCTTCCCTATCTGTCCTCGAACGAGCAATTCTTAAACAACTAACCTCTTTTCTCCATCAGAACAACCTGCTAGACCCTCACCAGTCTGGCTTCCGATCCGGGCACTCAACAGAGACTGCGCTCCTAGCTGTGACGGAGGCATTTACCACTGCAAGAGCCTCACGCCTCTCCTCTGTCCTGATCCTTCTTGACCTGTCTGCAGCTTCCGACACGGTCAACCATAAAATACTCCTCTCCACTTTAGCTGGGATGGGCATCGCCGGGACTGCCCTGTCTTGGTTCACTTCCTATCTTGCAGATAGGACCTACCAGGTCACCTGGAAAGGGTCTGTCTCTGCTTCTCATCCCCTTGTTACGGGAGTGCCGCAGGGATCTGTACTGGGTCCTCTGCTGTTCTCCTTATACACCAGATCTCTTGGTTCAGTTATTAATTCACATGGCTTCTCCTATCATTGTTATGCAGATGACACACAACTCTTATTTTCTTCCCCCCCTCGGCCACACAGGTCAATGATAAGATATCTTCCTGCCTGGCTGACATCTCCACCTGGATGGCCAGCCACCATCTGAAGCTCAACCTCAACAAAACTGAGCTGCCCTTCTTCCCGTGCAAGACCTCCTTACTTCATGAGCTCTCTATCACGGTTGATGGCACCACAGTGACTGCCTCTCACTCTGCCAAGAGCTTGGGGGTGGTCCTGGATGACTAACTGGACCTCAAGGAGCACATCAAGGCAACATCACGGTCCTGCAGATTCCTTCTGTACAACATCAGAAGGATTCGACCATACCTGACGACGCACTCCACCCAGCTGCTCGTCCTGGCTACGGTGACCTCTCGCCTTGATTACTGCAACTCTCTCCTTGCAAGCCTGCCAGCTTGTGCCATACAGTCACTACAGATGATTCAGAATGCCGCTGCCCGACTCATCTACAACCTTCCCAAATTCTCCCACGTCACTCCTCTGCTGCGTTCACTCCACTGGCTACCGATCGCTGCCAGGATCCGGTTCAAAGCCCTGACCCTTGCCTACACTGCTGCCAACAGGACAGCCCCCATCTACTTACATGACACGATTCTATGTGCCTGCTCGACCACTCCGCTCTGCGGCAGCAGGGCGCCTTGTAACCCCTCCCACCCGCCCAAAAGGATCACAGAGTTTCTCCACCCTAGCTCCCCAGTGGTGGAACGAACTCCCCGTCCCTCTCCGAACCTCCCCCTCACTACCCACCTTCCGCCGTGGCCTGAAGACTCATCTCTTCAGACTACCTAGACTAACCACCACCACGCTGTATATTTCACTCTAAATCCCCCCCCCCCTTTTTCATGGCACTTGTTACATGTTGCCCCATCCCAGCACTTTTTGGTAATTTGTATTTGTCCTAATACTGTAGCTTATTCTTCTACCTAGTTGGCTTTGCAGAGGTTAGGTCTGAATAGTGTTCACTGTGTGAACTAAACTGTGTCTTGGCTAGAAATAACTGTACAAAATAAATATTGTACCTTACTGAACCTGTGTTTAGAAGTTGTCTATGACCATGAAATGCACTTTTTGTACATCGCTTTGGATAAAAGCATCTGCCAAATAAATGTAATGTAATGTAATGACAATTCAGTTGAAATACATTCCTGAATACATTCCCACCATACCCTGGTTAAAACTGTAAAGACACTCTAATGAGTTGTAAAACAGTGCAGGTTTTGGAAAGATATCTGACTTGTCGGAGTTCCTGTGCTTGACGGGAGAGTGGGAGCTTTGCAGGTGCTCCAGGACTTACTATGACAGGGGCTGTGAGACTGCCTGTAATTTTGTTACACACAGAGCACAAAACTCCCACCCCCCTCACTCCATCACCTACCCACCTGACACTGTACAGGTAAAAACTATGAAGAAATATATTTTCATAATAAGTTGAATAAAGGTGTTCAGCTCTGGCAGTGTTGCTAGACTGGGGAGTAGGTTTGACTGTGCCTCATCAACATGGCTATGTTAAGTAAACTGGTTGGCTGTAAAAAGAAGTGGTGTCTGATTGCTGTACCTGGTTCATAAGAGGTCGTATGATTTCCTGAGCTTTTCCTAAATCTATGGAGGAGGTACACATTGATCGGGGTAAACATTGTTTAGAGCTGTGGTGGCCAGTGTTCAGGGATGGAGGCTTTTATTTTAGCACAGCACCTGATTATATTTAGTCTGGATTGAAGACCATGATTTGTTAATTAGTTGAAGCAGATGTTCAGTGGAGAGCTAAACAAAAATTTGCACCCACATCGGCCCTTTTTTGGATACGATTGAACATCCCTGGTTTAGAGTCTTCATGCTGTGAAGAGTCTAGATCTGGGACTTCTGAGAAACCAGTGGTTCTATATCACCTTTAGGACACAGACAAACGCACTGTCCAGCTGGTACACCTTAATTGACCAACAGATTCAATGACACTTCAATAAATACTTAAGTTGCAATAATTTACCAAAAACTGTCTGTAGACAAACACAACAAATAGTAGAGGCCTTCACCTATATCTAGAGTGCAGTTTTGCCAAAGTCATTTAATTTGGTTTGTCAGGGAAAGGTCAAAAACAATGGTTTTGGCATTTTGCAAACACACCCATGGTGGTGATACATATATAGCATATCATAATAGCAGCAAGTAGAGAAGAAGCACAGAATAGCAAGCAGCACATTAGCAACACTGTGCCAGACAGGACAAAAATATGATCATAGTCCTTATAAGCACATTCATAATTCTTATAATGATCTAAAATAAAACCATTACCATGTGCAAAGATGTGTGAAGGTGGATCTTGGGAAGCAGACAATCTCCATCTGTCTAAGAATGCTAATTGCCTTATGAAACCATTGCGATTTCTGCACTGTGGCCTGTTTATTTATTTACCTCCACCCACCACCCCCTACCTCCACAATTGGACCTACAGTATGCAAAACACCCACAACGTGCAATGCTTTTACTTTGCAACTAGTCATATGCTAATGAGAACATTAATGCTGGACGTCTCTTGAACATAATTGTTTTCCCAAAGTAGCCAGCAGCTACCAAAGTCACAAGTTTTATCATGTTACCATATTAAAGCTATTGTACGCAACATACTGTGTATGTGAATTAATAGTATTGTGTGTAACAGCTTTCGGGGAAATGGACCTAAATGCAGAGAGAGAAAAAAAACTCAGGAGCTCCAAATGGCGAATCTAAAACAAAGACTTTAATTTCCAAAACAGGTAACAAAAAGCAGGGAACAAAGGGCCTCGCAGGGCAACTCTTGAAAAACACAAAGTTCTTCAAGAAAGAAAACGGCAAAATCCAAAAAGAAAAACACGCAGAACAGAAACTCGGGCAAGGCAGGAACTCACGGGCGGAAAACACAGAGGCAGAAAAACATGCGGAAACACACGCGAAAACACAAGGAACCAGCACCCGAGTCAGGGAAGCAAAGAACTTAAATAGACACGGCACTAACGAAACACAGGAGGGCACAATGCACAATCAGACCACATATTGGGAAGGGAAAATGAGACATAACCAAAAAACAATAATATAATAATTGAAAACAATAATACAATTAAACAGGGAAAAGGAACAGAACTACAAACTGAAGTGCCGCCATCTGGCGGCCCAAAAAAGGAAATGCAGACAAACACAAAACCATGACAATTGTGGCTCTTTTTGTCTGTTACTGGTAGCAGCTGACTCTGTTACGGTTCTGCCTGCGTCTCGGCAAATCCGCACATGAGTCATACCCATCCCCACGCATTTGTGCCAGAAGCGGCCCGGTTTGGAGAATGTCACATTGCGGAATCCAGACACATTTGTTTCACATCTGGAATGAAAATATGCGCTTATGGATTAGGCAGATGTGTGGAGGATTTGGGACAGAGCCGCGATACGAACACGCTTTTTAGCTTTTATGTAGGCATTTTATGCCTACTCAGGAGCCAGCTCACTCAACACCACTAGACAATGTGTTTGGTCCACTTCACTTTAGTCCGCCAAAAAGACAAACTTTAATACTATTTGGGGTTTGTAAAAAATGTTTTTGTTTTGTTGTAAAACTGACTTATTTGCTAGTTATTTGTCCGATAAGTAATCATGTGTTTACTCCTGAGTGTAGACATTTATAAATCCAAATTTGTTGCTGACAGCGTGCATGAATATGTTAAGCAACGCTGTAGACACCAATTCAGTTGAACAACAGGATGGAACTAGTTCACGTGGAGACACTGAAAGATAAATCCTCAAATTTAATCTGATTCTAAATTTTAAATAATTTATATTAGGGTGATGTTAACTAACTAGCGTTAAAATTAATTTTGAATGAAACATCCGCTAGCCAAACTACTGATCTTAACTATAATTGAAGAAGTGAATACAAACTATTGGTTCTAAACATTGGTTCTAGCATACCAGGCAGTCAAGGGATCAGCCCCAGCATACCTTCACAAGATATTCAAACCCTACATGCCAGCCAGATCCCTCCGTTCGGCTACCTCAGGACGCCTAGCACCTCCCCCTCTTCGCACCTGCACTTCCAGAACACGTCTCCTGTCTGTTCTGGCCCCACGATGGTGGAATGACCTCCCTGTGGAGGTCAGAACAGCTGAGACTGTGACCCATTTCAAACGACGACTGAAGACCCACCTCTTCAGGCTGCACCTCTCCCCATCCCTCCCTTCCCCCCCTGTAAACGACTAAACTTAGGGTTGTAACTAGGCAGCTGTTTAATAGGTGACTTGGTTGATGCGCCAGTCATAACGACTACTTGTATTTTTATTTATTTTTATTTTTCCATAGATTGCGTTGTTGCCGTTCTCGTTGTTAGTGTTATCAGTTTAACCACCAGGGTCCAGGTTGAACTATGCGGTTGTTCCCTGTACTTGGACCGGTACTTCTCTCTAGGGGTTTCGTCATACTTGTTCCTGGTTATGGTTATACACTTTATTGTACGTCGCTCTGGATAAGAGCGTCTGCCAAATGCCTGTAATGTAATGTAATGTAAACTAACATTAGCTGGTGCATCATTTTGTATACTGTATGTAGACTAGCTAATTACAGTATGTATCATAGTTTGGAGCTAACTATGTTACTAAGCTAGTGTTTAGTGCTATGAAAACAGAAATTTCAATATATTATTGGACGAAAATTGATTCAATATTAGGTTCTCAGGGGGGCGTGAGCATACAGTAATGTGATTTGCTTTTTTTTCCCATTTAGTCGTTATACCAATTCCCCGTCCTGGTTACATTACATTACATTACAGGCATTTGGCAGACGCTCTTATCCAGAGCGACATACAACAAAGTGTATAACCATAACCAGGAACAAGTATGTCGAAAACCCTAGAGAGAAGTACCGTTCCAAGTGCAGGGAACAACCGCATAGTTCAACTTGGACCCTGTAGGTTAAACTGATTAACACTAACACAAACGAGAACAGCCACAACGCAGTCTATGCAAAAATACAAGCAATAGTTAAGACGAGTGCGTTAACTAAGTCACCTACGAAACAGCTAACTAGTTACAACCCTAAGCTTACAGTCAATTTAGAGATTACAGGGAGGTAGGGAGGGATGGGGAGAGGTGCAGCCTGAAGAGGTGAGTCTTCAGTTGTCGCTTGAAGTGGGTCAGTGTCTCAGCTGTTCTGACCTCCACGGGGAGGTCATTCCACCATTGTGGGGCCAGAACAGATGGGAGACGTGTTGGGGAAGTGCAGGTGCGAAGAGGGGGAGGTGCCAGGCGTCCTGAGGTAGCGGAGGGGTCTAGCTGGCATGTAGGGTTTGAAGATCTTGTGGAGGTATGCTGGGGCTGATCCCTTGACTGCCTGGTATGCTAGGACCAATGTTTTAAATTTGATGTGAGCCATAACAGGCAGCCAGTGGAGGGTAGTGAGCAGGGGAGTGACGTGGGAGTGTCTGGGGAGGTTGAAGACCAGACGAGCTGCAGCATTTTGAATGAGTTGCAGGGGTCTGATGGCAGATGCCGGAAGTCCAGCCAGAAGAGAGTTGTAGTAGTCCAGGCGGGATAGTACCATTGCTTGGACCAGGAGCTGGGTTGAGTAGGTGGTGAGAAAGGGGCAGATTCTCCGGATGTTATACAGGAAAAATCTGCATGCCCGGCTTACCGCTGCGATGTTCTTGGAGAGGGACAACCTGTTGTTCATCACCACTCCGAGATTCTTGGCACAGGGTGATGATGTCACTAAGGTGTTCCCTAGGGAAATGGAAAAATCGAGGATGGGAGAGGTAAGAGCAGGAATAAAGATTATCTCCGTCTTTCCCGGTGCGCTATTGTTACGTCTCTCTTAGTGTCTAGGGGTAGGAGGGAGTACGTAACACAAATATATAGAGAAATAAAGTGTCCGGGTGAAAAGGTGTTGTGCACGTGTAGTATAAATAATCAGGGCAGACAAAGTTGCAGGTGATTTTAAAGGTGTTATTATTATTATTATAAGTGCAAGTGAGGTGATATTTACATTTGTACAATTTACACAAAACAAGACACAACTAGGTCACAAGGCCAAGGGACATGGATGTAGCCAAAGTAATGAAATAAACAAAACCAAACAGCGCTAGAACAAAATATAATCTGACTATCTAGCTACTCTTACAAACAAAAATACACAGTTGGCAACCACCCCTTTTCTAATGTGTCTATACAAGTTTCCTCCTGCGTGTGGCACCAATGTATAGAGGCCTCTGTCTTACCTGCCCCAGAGCCTGAACCACACACAGACAACCACACATACACAAGCAGGGGAAAACGTTTACACGCACACTCACAGGTCTCCAATCTCTACAACCACACAGCGAAAACGAACAGAGATCAACAACAGAGAGACGACGAGCTGCAGGAGCCACGTAGCTTTTATCTTCCAGAGGAGGGATGTGATTGGTGGAGGCGGGACCAGGTTAACGATGATTGACAGCGGGGACAGCGAATGGAATGATGAATGGCTCTCCTGCAGCATTACAGAGGGGGAATAAAACACACACGACGTGGAACGTAACACGCCCACCAACAAGAACAAACTTATTAGTTAAGTTTGTTCATAGGTACATTTGCAGTATATCATTTTCGTTCTAAAAAGGCTACTTTATATACGAGACAATGCGTCTGCCATTACATTGTTGGTACCTTTTTTATGTTTTATGTCCAAGTTGTAATTTTGAATTATGAGGGACCAGCGCATTAATTGCTGGTTCTGATTATACATCCTCGACAAGAAGACTAATGGATTATGGTCCGTATATACAACGACAGGAACAGACCTGGATCCAACATATACTTCAAAATGTTGTAACGCCAACAGTAAGGCCAATGCTTCTTTCTCGATGGTGGAGTAATTTATCTGAGGCTTGGTGAACTTTCTCGAAAAGAAACAGGTGGGGTGATCAATTCCATCTGCACTTTCTTGAATTAACACAGCGCCAGCTCCCAAGGCGCTCGCGTCTACCTCTAATTTAAACGGTATCGCGAACTCCGGAGCGGCGAGCACAGGAGCACTGCACAATAAAGCCTTGACGCTTTCAAAGGCATGTTGACAATCGGGGTTCCAGATAAACTGTCGTGTAGAGCTGAGCAAACTAGTCAGGGGAGCTATGACCGAGGAAAAGTTCCTGCAGAAACTACGGTAGTAGCCTGCCATTCCAATTAATCTACGCAATTCGCGTTTGGTCGTAGGTGCTGGAAAACCGGTAATGGCCATAATTTTGGCATTTACAGGCCTTACCCTACCCTGGCCAACCTGCTGACCTAAGTAGGTAACTGTGGCTTTCCCAAACTCGCATTTGGCAAGGTTGACAGTTAACGAAGCCGATGCCAATCTGTCAAACACCATTCTGAGGATGTGTATATGTTCTGACCAAGTGCTGGTATATACAACCAGGTCATCGAGATATGCGTTGCAGTTTGGAACACCAGATAATACGATATTGACCAACCTTTGAAAGGTGGCCGGAGCATTCCGCATACCAAAAGCTAAGACGTTGTACTGAAGAAAATCGTCAGGGGTGACAAAGGCAGAGATGTCAGAAGCACGGGAGGTTAAAGGGACCTGCCAATAACCTTTCAACAAGTTGAGTTTGCTCACATACCGAGCGGAGCCAATGTTGTCAATGCAGTCCTCCATCCGCGGGAGAGGGTAGGAGTCGGGTACCGTAACTGCATTGACTTTACGAAAGTCCCTACAGAACCTGGGACTACCATCTGGCTTGGACACCAACAAACACGGCGAACTCCAGGGACTTGAACTAGGACTAGCTAACTGATTGGTTAAAATACTGTACTGTACCTCTTTTTTCATGGCCGCACGTTTGGCAGCATTGATTCGGTACGGATGCTGTCAGATGGGCGCAGAGTTATTCACATCTATGTCATGCCGTATGACTTGTGTTTGAGTAGGGGTGTCATTAAAGAGCATTGGATATTCTGTGATTAACTGCGTAACATCAGAACGTTGCTCTTCGGGCAAGTGGGCCAGATGAGAGAACAGGTCTGCTAGCACCTCTGAATTCAGTAGTCTAGCGCACTGCTGTGACGCATTTCTGAGTAGCAGACCATCCTCATCCCCAACCGGATCAAAAGAAACCACCGTGGACACGGAACTTATAGCCGAAACTGGCAAAACATTACTCTCCTCCGACTTTGGAGCTCTAGCATGATACAACTTAATCATGTTTACATGACACATACGGGACTGACGTCTGCGGTCAGGGTAGTCAGTGTCACTTAGCTTCTCCTCCACAGTGTAAGGACCTGAGAAGCGAGCAGACAGCGCAGAACCTTGAATGGGCATTAAGACCAGCACCTGATCTCCGACACCAAATGAGCGCGCAACAGCCTTCCGGTCATAACGCTTTTTCATAGCTCTTTGAGAGGTGGCAAGCGCTTCTTTGGCAAGAGAGCAAGCCCGATGTAAGCGCTCTCGAAACTGACAAACATAGTCCAACACATTGGTGGACTTAGCAGAGAAGTCGTCAGACAGTATTTGTTCTTTAAGAACTTGAAGGGGACCTCGCACTGTGTGTCCAAAAACCAGTTCAGCTGGGCTAAAACCAAGTGACTCCTGCACAGTTTCTCGTAGTGCAAACAATGCAAAAGGTACTCCCTCATCCCAGCTGTTTCCTGTCTCCAGACAGTATTTGCGTAGCACAGATTTAAAAGTCTGATGCCAGCGTTCTAGCGCACCTTGCGATTCGGGATGGTATGCGGAAGAGACCTTGTGCTTAATTGCCAGGGAACCTAAAACCTGTTTAAAAATCTTTGAAAGAAAATTAGATCCCTGATCAGTTTGGAGAGTCTTAGGGAAACCAAAGGTAGAGAAGAACTTAGTTAAAGCCCTCACAACTGCTTTTGCAGTAATTGCACGGAGGGGAATAGCCTCCGGAAATCGTGTAGCTGCACACATGATGGTAAGCAGAAAATGCCCCAGTGTCTCTTAAAATTCGGACTGCCTTTTTTGACATTCGGTTCCCCAACCAAAGACACAAAGCCCTCAAATATTAATGGCCCGTAGCCAACGTTACCTTTTTCATGGGTACTGGGGGACTGTTTGGATACGGTTCTAACAAAACCGGTAGGTTTTGGGATGTCGGGAGTTTTCTTTTTTGCTAGAAAACAGTCCGCTATAACATGGCCCCTTTTGTGGCAGTAGAAACACTCCCGCTGTTCCTTAAAGCGTGAAGGGGGGGATCTAGGGGGTTTAACTAATGACGCAACTTGTAGAGCAGCATCAGCAGTTTTCCCACAGGACGTCACAAACACACTTTTGTGTGTGAGGGTAAACTCATCGGCAAAGATTGCCGCCTCATTTAAGGAAGCAACTTTTTGCTCATTCAAGTAAACTAAACGCTCTGGCGTGCACTTTTTGAACTCCTCCAATAAAATTAACTCCCGGAGCGAACTATACTCTGTTGCTAGCAACACACCACTTACCGAAAAGAGTTCCCTTCTCCCTAGCAAACTCAACGAAGGACTGGGACGGGGATTTCTGGTAATTTCTAAATTGTTGTCTGTAAGCCTCTGGCACCAACTCATACGCACAGAGCACCGCAGCCTTCACCACCTCATAATTTAAACTGTCCACAAGCGATAAGGTAGCCACTGCATCCTGCGCTTTACCTGTTAATTTGGACTGCAGCAAGGTGGTCCAAATATCTTTTGGCCAGTTAAGCACAGTGGCAAGGCGCTCAAAAGTATTAAAATAAGCGTCCACCTCTGTCTCTCGAAATGGGGGAATTGCTACCGCACAAATCTCCGCACATCATAGTGGTCAGCAAATGGTGCGGGCATACCTGAGGCGGGGGCTGTAACAGCTTGCGTAGCGGCGTTCTCCAACTCCAACTTACGCAGCTTTAGCTTTGTCTCCGCCTCAATTTCTAGTGTACGTATGGCTAGCCTATGCTCAAACTCAAGTTTCTGAGCCCTTTCCTGGGACTCTCGAGCCCTCTCCTGGGCCTCCAGTTGAAGACGGGCCAAACGGACCTTCAGTCATGCATCAACCCTCGACCCAGAGGAGCTCGGCGAGAAAGCCTCGAACCTTGGCAAGGTAGCCGGGGGATTCTCCGCCTTCACCTCCGTTCCGGCGGAACCCCCAGCGCTCAGCGGTGGATCGGGATCTTTCTGGCTCTCCACAGAACAAACAGCCCTCCCCCGCAGTTGGATCAAATGTGCCACGTGTCTGTTCGTTGCGTTGGCCCTGTGAATAATCCTCCACTGTAGATCAGCAGTACGCTTTTCTATCGGAAGCTTGTACAGGGAGTGCCAGCATCCCCTCAGTGAAGAGTCAGGCCCCAAATCCCCCGGCTACCCCGATGGTCTCACCCCTTCCAAGGTAGAGAGCTTTCTTACTGACCTGCTCAAAGTCCCCCAACTGCAGCGTTTCCAGAGACAGCAAGGAGTTCTCCAGATCCAGCCGGCCATCCACTGCAGCAGCCACGGCCACAGGAGGAAACTCCGCCCCTGTCATTCCTGACTGGTCAGGTTGCAAAGTCCTCTGCAGCGCCTCTGTGAAGGAGGCAGGAAGTGCAGCACGAACCCCTCCCAACAACTGCCGCACCAATCTGGAGGATCGCATAGCAACCACCCCAGCCATCTCACTCACTGACCTCCATCCACCTGCACTCACGAGGTCACCCAGTTTCGTGACCCCTGCCCTGAGCAGAGCAGTCTGCACGCTGACGGTAGTGGAAGATGTAGCACCGCTGCTCTGGTCCAGTGCTGCCCCGACCAAAAAAAGTCCACCAGTCTTCTCTGCAGTTCCTTGAGTAGTCCTCTAGGGGGCTCTAGCACACACAGTCTGTGCCATAGCACCGAGGCAGCCAGGTTATTCATGACCAAGACCCTCCCCCGAAAGGACATTGATGGCAACAACCATTTAGACAACTTGACCACAACCTTGTCCAGCATGCCCTCCCAGTTTTGCTTCTGAAACTCCTCACTACCAATGAACACCCCCAGCACCTTCATCCCACCCCCTCTCCACCTCAGTACCCCCCAGCAGCCTAGGGGGCGCTCCCCCCCCCCTCCACTCCCCTACCTGTAGGGCCTCACTCTTCCCCCAGTTAACTTTTCCTGAGGAGGCCCTCTCATACAAACCCAGAGCCTGCACATCCTCCCGATGCCCTGACAATTACATTAACGTCATCCGCATAAGCAGACACTGTAACTGGTGAGCCCTGCAGTGCCCCTGGTAGGTAGAACCCAGTAAGCCTACTCCTAAGCCTACGTAGCAATGGCTCAATTGCCAAACAGTACAGCTTCCCACCGGAATAGGACGACTCAAACCACCCCCCACCTTGACCATACATGATGCCCCATCATAGAGCAGACCTACCCATGACCTGAAATTCTCCCCAAACCCAAAAGCCCTTCAAGTGGAAAACAAAAATTGGTGGTCAACGCGGTCATTGGCCTTCTCCTGGTCCATTGATAAAATTCCGCCTAACTCACACACATCAACAATGTCCTGTATTGTGAAGAGACTGTCCATAATTGATCGGCCAGGGATGCAGTATGATTGATCCCTATGGATCAGTAAATCTAAACAGTTTTTAAGCCTATTTGCCAAAGCCTTAGACAGAATCTTATAGTCGGTGCATAAAAGTGCAACCGGTCTCCAGTTTTTAAGCAGCGCCAAATCCCCCTTCTTGGAAAAAAGGGAAAGAGCTGCCCTGTAACAGGAAACCGGTAGTAAACCCTGTTGATAACATTCAAATAGCACCTGCTGCAATCAGCCCCTAGCAGACCCCAGAAATGTTTGTAAAAGTCCGCAGTTAACCCGTCAATGCCAGGACAGCGACCAGGAGCTAACTGCCGAACCGCTGCAGTGAGCTCCTCCAGCCCGATGTCAGAATCTAAAGCCGCCTGCTCCCCCGGTCCCAGCCGAGGTAGCCCCTGAAGCAACTCTGCACCACACTCCCGATCACAGTTCTCTGCCCTATAGAGGGCGGTGTAGAATCCACTGCACGCTGCCTCATCTCCGCAGGATCAGTGGCTTAACCCTCCATGCATCCACCAGATCCAGCTGGGCTAGGAGTGCAGCCAAACTGGTGGAAGATTGCAGGTGTGGTTCTTCACTTGTCCTATCTATTGTAAAATCAACTGTACAGTTCCAATCCCCACCAATAATGCAGACTTCAGTCTCGTCAAGCTGCAGCAGAGAATCCCTGAGTTTATTAAAAAGCTCAATCTGTTCAGACCCCTGATTGGGGGCGTAAACATTGACAAAACAAAAAGCCTCATCTGCCATCTCAGCCCTCACCAACACCCCCTACCCCTTACAATCTCTACTGTTAACAGTATTTTTACTGCAACCCCGGGGAAAAAAGCATTGCCACTCCCGCACTCAAGCTAGTGCCATGACTGAGAAAGTGAGATCCCTCCCACCATAGGCCCCAATCCACCTCATTATCCCCATCAGTATGGGTCTCCTGAAGGAAGACCACATCTAACTTCTTCTACTGAAACACTTCTAAGAGCACAGTCCTCTTCTGTCTATCATTAATATCCACCATCACTATCATCCACCATTAATATTTAAAGTCCCAACCCTTATATTCTGCATAGGAAAAAAGGAAATGAGAAACTGGAAAAAGAACAGTGAAGAGAGACAGCGTAACTTGTGAAACATGGTCATTTTATTTACTTAGATTTAGTGCTTTATTACCTTTCCCTCTCTTAACAACCTTTCTTGAAGCAGTAACATGTTTCCTTAGTCTGAACTGCTTCTTCTCATCAAGTAAATCCAAACCCACCTGTTTTTGCAAAGCAGCACATGACCTGATAAATTTATCTGTGTCAGGAAAATACTCCTTCACTCTAATGGATTTGCCAAAAGTTTCATTTAAAACCCCATTTATCTGCTGAAATGTATACAGATCTGACTGTACGTCTGACACCATGGACAGAGAAAACAAGTCAGACTCATACTCCATGTCCTCGCCCTCACTATTTGCCCTGCTGTCAGTTAAAATAGGCTGCACCAATGAAGCGGCTACCCCGCCAGCTGTAACCTGAGCCGTTCGGACCGACTCTCTCCCTGTTCAGCCACTTCGGCACCACCACGAGACACCACAGTTACGACCACGGTGGGGAGCAACTCCGTTGCCTGTTCCACTCTACTGGGAACATCCTTCACAAATTCAGACTGCATCTCCGAATCCGCCGCGCGGGAAGCATTCTACCTAACCTGGCAACCCTGCGCCTCTTCTTGCTGAGGTTGCTCACTGTACCCCTCCCCGGCATCAGCCTCCGGGTGCGGGGTACTGTCTGCAGCAAACCCCTGCGTCCTCTCCCAATAGTGAGGGCATGCGAACCGCTTATGACCCACATCCCCACATTCGAAACACTATATATATTTTCCAAACTCACATACACTATATAAGATCCATCCTCATGTTTCACACAAAAAGACACATCCAGAGTCTGAGTTGGGGAATCTAAAAACATAAAAACATGTCTCCGAAGAGACTGAATCATGCTTCAGCTTCGGATCTTTACATCCTAGGCTTACAGTTCTGAAAGCATTTGCAAACTTTCCAAAACGCTGGAGCGAGCCTCATTGGGAATGAATGGCGGCACCCCTGTAACAGTAATTCTTGTAGAGGGAACAGCTAGTGGTGAAACTTGCACATAAACATCATTAAAAAAAACGCCACTTGCAATAAACTGACTGACAAAGCGCTCCTCTTTCAGAAAAACAACAACAGCTTTGTTCATACGCGAGGCATGAGATAAATGTTCGTGACTAACTTGATCCCCAGACGCTAAAAGCACGTCCTCGACTGTAATTTTCGCCTCAGACGGAAAAACCCTAACCCCGTGTCGGATCGACAGGGATGGCGTGTCCCCGGGCGCCTCACACCCCCCCCCCCCCCACCCGAAAACCGACCACAACAAAAACCAAGCTTACCCCTATTTGCAGTACAGTTAATACAGTACCTAAGAATACATCTTAAATCATGCAAAAGGATTAGAAAATAGAGAGAAAAAAGTGAGAACAAACACGCACACACTCAGCAACTGCAACCCCAAACCCCCAGCATGTAGAGAGAGAGAGAGAGAGAGTTGGGGTGGTGGTGTCATTTACCAGCCATTGGGAGTTCAGACATACTACAATCATTAAGATAAATGTTAATTCATTAACACATGGAATCAACAATCAGTAGTGAGATAGGTGGACAAACTTCACTGAAATGAACTTAACCACCAATCACTGAACCTCTACAAATGGTCTGTACAATGTACTTACTGTTTCAGAACATTTTGTATCTTACCTGTGACAGACGATGCTTTGCTCTGGCATTCAACATGAAGGCAACAGCATGTGTGGTTAGACTCTGAAAAAGTAGACAATTAAATGTCTATAGTATCCCAAAGTGAGCAGGCAGGGCATTGCTAGTTTATGTTTAGTATTATTTTAGCTACAGCAATATGCTTACAGTGGTTGTTTTAATGACTGTTAACTTAGCTAAATTCTCTTGCATCATAGTGTTTATCAAAGTAATTTGAATAAGATAATTTCAATTTCAGTAGACTGCCGGACTGAGTCTGGTGTCCGGAGAAGCTGGTCAGTGAGGTTTGAGTCAGGTAGAAAGTGGTCCTGCATACAGGCTATCAGAGAACTTGATTGAATACATAATATGGGTAAATACACATTGGATTTTTAAGTAGAAAAAATATCTGGGGGACCCTGATGTTGGTAAGACTTTATTTTCCATCACCAATTCGCAATGTTTGAAAACCATGCAAATGAAAATCGACCATTTACAGCTTCAAAATGTGTTTCAAGCTAATGAATAGTCACATACGTCTTTGAGTGTGAAAATGTGTCTTCAATCAATATATCGTATAAACAAAGGCTGGTTGTCATACTCAGATTAAGGATTGGGCAAGCTATCATCACTGATCACTTCCCTCTTGCCGTTCCTCTGAGTCAAGTGTCTGGAGATGCTGATCAGGTTGAAAGTGGTCCTGTACACGTGTATCAGAGAAACTGATTATTATGTGAGCATAATATCAATTTTGAGCATATAACACATTCACTGAATTACAAATGGGCCTAGCTACCCGATGAATTTGGTTTTATAATCCGTTATATTGCTTTTAATGTATGAATGTTTTCAAATATCCGACACCATAAGTTAACGTTATCTTAACTGCGCCTTGCTAGCTAGCTATATTGCCATATATTTGCCTCAGACAGATAAGCTTAGCTAGCTATCTCTTTGGCGTGCTTTCTGTTTTTGTTCTTGAGCGCTCTAAAATATATTTAAGGTTAGCCAGCGTTAGATGTATTTAATCCGAGAATGATGTCGGACACTTGAACAGTTCTGTGAATTGATTTTTGAAGCTGTTCGACATTTAATACTAGCAATAATTTAGATAGATAGATAGATAGACAGATAATTGACTTTATTAATCCCCGAAGGGAAAGTCAATAGTTATAGCAGCCAGATACATAAAATCACAAGAGAACAGGCACATAAACAGAAATATTAAAATGAATTAAAATAAACTGGATTAGATTGCACTATCTTCGGTTATTGTACAAATTATATTGTACACTAATGTGGCTTTGGAACTACTGTAGCTAGCTACTTACTTGTTGCAGTTGGACTTGGCTTTCCTCTGAGGTCTGGACGATGAGGGTTGAGTCAGACTGCATGTGGTCTTGTTGAATGTCCATCGATTGGTCTCCCAGTCCTGATGTTTGTGGTGGTGGGGGTGGTGGTGGTCGCCATTGGCTGACCCCCTGTTCACCTGGCCCATTGCTTTGAAGGTGTTGAGGGTGTCTCCTTTTTATATGATGGTAGAAGGAGTCTGTATTCTTCAGTGCAGCCGTCAATACCACAAATCAACCAGAAATCTGAGCTGCGACTGTGCAATCTATTGATGTGGCTCAATAATAATATCAAAGAAAAGGTAATAAAAATGCAGCAGATGAGGCACCGCCAAAGCATTTTAGATGTTGGAAGCAGATGGACCAACAAAATTTCCTTCTTACTCGAGTGGAACAGAAAGACTGGTTTCCTCTCTCACCAGCAATTTTATAGATGTAAGAGGTTCATCACATTATCTATGTCAATGGTGTAGTCAGTGAATAATTGGGCCTTTTAAAAATCTACAGTACCATGATGATGTCTAAAGGAATTCTAAAGGAATTAATATTAATCAATAATGTGATCAATTAATATTAATATTAATCAACACTGTGATTTCTATTGTCAGTTAATAATGTTAATACAATAATAATTTTACCCCTCTTCATGAAATGGTACCTATCCAGAAAAAAGAGCGCCCAAGGTCAGGTGCAACGTAAATACGTCTGCCGACACTGTGCAATCCAGTGTTGCCAATTTAGCAACTTTGTCGCTAGATTTAGCGACTTTTTGACCTTCCCTAGCGACTAAAAATCTTATCTAGCAACTAGCGACAAATTTGTTGACTTCTCGCAACTTTAGCAACCTCCATTCTGTCCTTTGAAGGCCCTATGTCCTTTGTAGTTTTGATGTACTTAAATGTTAGCTAGCTAACTAATGGTATCTGCTCATGGGCTCATACCCTGTGACCTGTAACAACCTGGTAGCTTATGTAAGCTTCATACATTATTTATGAAATTACTTGTCTAATATTACCATGTGATTAAATGTGTTTTTTAGCTGCTTATATAAACAATGAAATGCTGCCCAGCCTCTCTAGGGAGGATATACATGATCTCTTTCCTGGACGCGAGCACTTTTTGAGAAGGAGAGCCATTTGGAGACTGGTTCATGGTGCAAATGAGATAACGACGTTAGCTTTTCTGGGAACTTAGTGATCCTTCATGTTTATTTAGCTCTACACATGTCTTGTGATGGAATGAATACATGTTCACCTGGACTAGCTGGGAGCTTCTGAATTAGTCTAACCTAAGAGTGTCTTGTTACCAATGAAGCATTTATGATCTCTTAAAGTAGCTATAATGCCTTAAAAAGTGCCTATTTATGTTTTAAAAATTTATGTTTTAATTTATGTTTTTACAGGGCCAAGAATCAGATCCATATGCACAAGGCGTCCCTTCCAGGCCCCGTGACTTCAGCCCCACCCACTCTAGACCCTGTGACTTAAGTCCCACCCCCTCCAGGCCCAGTGACCAACATGCTACACCCCCCTCCAGGCCCAGTGGCCAACATGCTACACCCCTCTCCAGGCCCAGTGACCAACATGCTATAACCCCTTCCAGGCCGAGTGACCAACATGCTACACCCCCCTCCAGAACCGTACAGCTAGTCAGCCCAGAGTACGTCATATACACGGACGGTGAATTAGAGCAATCAAGAAACACCTTTTTTGAGAAACAACGAGTTGGACAAGAAAGAGACTTCACCCTTTCTAAAGACCTTCGCTGTCGATTAATCAGAAACACCCTAACAAGCATGGCCTCAATCAATAGAGTGGCAGGGGATGGCTTCCGGTATCCGTGTAGTCGTGAAATCACTTTAAAGGCTAAGCGTCTGGTGACTTGAAAGAATTGAGGAAATATTGGGTAGCATTGCTTTGAAATACATCTTATGTCATTTTGGTGAGGCAAGGTAGCCTATATTGTTTGTAGTACCGTAACTTGGCGTCATTTTGATATCAATACTTTTGAGTAACTTGGCATTTTTGTACGTTGAAAACGTGTTTTTTATGAGATATCATTTCTTTTTGCGAAGCGTTTTATTACGAGAGTGAGAAATGCGAAGTGACCCTGTAAGAAACGGTTGTGGATTATGGCTATTGTTGTGTGAATTTGTATACAGTCTGATGAGCATGTACCGTTCAGCAGTTTCGGTTTGCTATATATGTAAAACAGTGGCTGTGAGAAAGGGTGCGGTGGCGTAAGAGTAAACGTATCAGAAACGCAGATGAAATATGGCCAGTGTATGTACTCACGGATTTGACGTCCATCCAACGCCTTGACTGACAAAAGAATCAGAAAGCCCGTAGAATTATAACTCCCTAGGTTGCAACTTGTGTAGCCTTCTGTCCTGCTCCGTTGTCTGGTATTTCGTGGAGATGCACTTTTAGTGTTTGTAAGGTTTATAAGGCATTTTGATAGGCTTATTTGCAGGTAGGAATCCTCTTCGCTGTTTTGCTAAACTAGAACCGGAAAACATGATAGTGGAGAATAAGAGCAGACGCATATGTCCCAGCAGGCTTTGCATATGAGAAAATAACAACAGTGTGAGAGAAATTAGGATGAAATTATGAAATTGCGTAGTTGAAACAATATGTTTTTAGCAGAATGGGCATGTAGGTGAAGGTTGACATGATCACGGAGTATAGTGCGAAGTAAATGGAGTGACCATGAGCGAGCTTATATTCCTTATCGAACGGTATATATAACAGTCGCTATAAAGCGTCAGCCGTTAAAGTGGAGGGTTAAGTAACGTGTGAAATCTATTGCACTGCTGTGTTTTTTTCATGTTCAGTACTAGTAGTTATAATTATGAGTGAATCATGATTTTAAATGTGAAGGCCTTGTGAGGCATTGCTTCCTGTTGTCCCAGTGATGACAGTTCTTTATGTAGGATATACGCATTTGTGGCAGCAATGTCCAAGAAATGTAAAAACAATTTCCGGTACCATCTCATTGTTTTGTGCTGTGTTGTGTAATACTGTATCAGTTGGTCAGACAGATCAACACCCCCCATGTGTGCATTGTACTGGATGATAGGTGATGGGCATGGAAAGTTCTTTGAAATCCAGACACCATCTTGCTTCACCCTCCGCTGTATTGTGTCCCCAGTGAATGCTGCATGGATGGTGGAACAGACAGCCACCTCTCGTGTGTCCATCCACTTCACAAAAACCAGAGGACCATCCCTTATCCACCGTAAAGCTCCTCTTCCTGACTTCTTAGTCAGAGCATTACAAGCAGTGCGTGGACATTCCTTCCTGTTCTCCCTATATGTCCCACAAGCACCAAAGTTTTGTCCATACAAGTCCCTGAAGAGCTTTGGGCTCGTATAGAAATTGTCCATGTACACATAATATCCGGAACCCAAGAATGCACGATTCACAAGTGACATCACAGAGTTATATGAAAGTCCTTGTCCTGTCTGAAAGCTGTTCTTTCCTGTGTACACAGCAAAATCCACAGTGTATCCATTGCTGGAGTCACAAAGCACAAACAACTTGAAACCCCACTTTGTCGGCTTTTCTTTCATGTACTGTGTCATACCAGTCTTTGCTTTGGTTGCTACCATTCTTTCATCCACTGCAAGGTTCCTGCGAGGATGATAGAAGGCTTTGCAGGCATGCTGAATTGTGTCCATGAGAGGTCTGACCCGGAAGAGTTTGTCATGCTGCGGTGTGCCCCGCTTCCTGTCATTTTCTTGGTCCTTGTCTGCATCACTCATGTGTACATTCCAGCAAATAGTTCTGTATCTGTCCCTTGTCATTACGGTTGCTGGGAATGGGACAGAGAAAATGCTATTTTGCCGCCAGTAATCTCTGATTTGGTCCAGCTTTACCATGGCCATGTAAAAAATCAGTCCAATGTACCTGTAGAATTCCTCTATCCCAATGTCAGTCCATTTATACTTCCTCCCTTTTGCTATTGCCCTGGCAGCATGCTCGTTAGTGTTCTTGCACAGTGTCCTGACAGCATCTGTAGAGAAAAATAGTTTGAACAAATCCAGAGGAGTGTGGGCTTCTGTCGAGCTCAGCTGCACTCCAGGTTGCCGCGCAGGACGGAAACGCATCACCGGTGGGGCCACATCAGCAGATTTCTCAGTTTTCCATGACCGAGCTGGCTGAGCTGCTTGCTGCTTGTTGACTGGTGTCCTCTTGCCACTCTTGCGTCGCCTCTTAGCAGGTGGTAAACTAGGCTGTGTTACCTGATCAGCATCTCTGTAAATGTAATAGAAACAAAATTGTTAGGAAATGTGACATCAAATCAAACTTTATTTAGCACATTCCCATCAACAACAATGTGATTTACAAAAAAGGGACAAACCACTAACTAATGAAAACAAAACTTAGAAAATGTGGCAGTTATATCTTATACAAACAAATAACCGAACAAACACAACCAGATGCAGAGAGGTAGCCTATAATTTTGAGATGCAACGGTTAGTGTGGAAATTTACAAACGCGCATATTACTCGATATTCCTACAAACACACACATAAATTGCAATACAGTACACATATTTACAAATAATAAAAGCTATCAACGAAACAACATTAGCTAAACTCACGCAACTCATAAATAATGCCTCAATCTGAAGTAGGTCTTTTTAGCTAAGTGGTTAGTTTATTTCCCGAACTTACATGCAATATGCTAACATCGATTGTGCGAGGACACCCGGTTTTAGAATCCTAGCCACGCCAATACACGCCACGCATAGGTTATTTACGTACAGTGATCAAGTAAAATAGTTACAGTGCAATTTTTTGAGATGCAGTATTTGAATCGTTCGTAGTGTGGCAATTTACAAACGCGCATATTACTGGATATTCTTACAAACACACAGATAAGTTGCAATACAGTACACACTACCAATATTATCGTAAGAAATACACTTACTCATGAAGTTGATCCTCAGCTGGATCAGTTCGCAGTTCGAAATGACACCGTTCTTCATCAGTGTCAGCTTGGTGTAACTGGTGTAACTTTTTAATAAAAGGAATACATTTGCTGTCATGAAATGCATATGGGGGGTCCGTGAGAGTTTTGGTAAAGCAAATATAAGCGTAAGAAAACGTTAGTGTAAAAGAGGAAATTATCTGCCTGAGGGCGAGGCGGGATTCAATCCTTCAACCGGAGGTTTACCAGTCTGTGACTTTGTTAGTGCAGCACCATGACATAGCTATGCAATGCATGAAATATCATTAGTAAACCTGTCCGTGGTTTTAAAGAAGAACACAGGCCAGTAAGCACAGAAGAGCTCCCGTTGAATCCATATGGCTTTGCAATATTGTAGCCGGTTAAGAACTGAACGTGCAGACGGTACGTCATAATACAGTGTATACGTTCGGGGAACGGCTGGTAGATATGGTGCAAAAGCAATAATTGAGAAATAGTAGACAATTATTAGTGAGGGTAAAGGCAGGTTAAAGAAACACATTCCTAGCTGGGCTTGAACCTAGGACCCTGTGTTCCCAAGACTGTAACCTTACCCACTAGGCCACAGGCGGACTAGCTGTTCATTCTGAAAATGTTTCAGAATAAAAAGGTATGGGTATTTTGCGTGTGTATGCGAGTTTTTCATTGGGTCGTGTAGGTGAAGATTTGGCGGGTGTCGGTAAAATGTCCAATGGGGAGATATGTTATTAGTGGGATAGGCGGCAGGAAAAATAAGAATGAGAAGAAGAAGAAGAAGAAGAAGAAAGAGAAGAAGAAGAAGGAGAAAACGCAAAATCCCCTTAGTTTGGGGCTTTATTGTGTGGACATGTGAAGTTGTTTATGAAATCTGTTTGTTGAAATGGGGTCAGAATGTACAGAATTTAATGTTTTTAAGGGCTGAGTGTCTGTGGCTGTTGTGGTTATTTCTGTGGGAAACCCTGAAAAGTGCCAAACTCTCGGTGCTGTATAGGTATGGGGCATGCCCCCGCCAAGGCGTAACTTGGCGGGATGGCATACCTGCCATCCCAATAAATAAAAACATTTAGGGGGAATTCAGTGTTGAGACAATCACGGTGAATCAGTCCATAAATCAGTACAGGTTTGAGTACATTTCAGGTTTTATGTTAGTGTGCTTCCTCTGATGAAAATACAAATATGTTCAAAAGTAAGCATTTGACCTAAATACAGTCTTTAGTGCAAGTTATTTATAGCCCTTAATCACAATTAGAGTCTCAAAGGGCTTTACAGGCCCACAGTTTACAGAAAAACAAACTGACACCCCCTGACCTAAAACCCCGTAATTCCAATGGTCATTGTCAAAACACTGATAAAGATTTTTTTTTTTCCCCAATAGCTGAACATGCCATTGCCCTCACTCTCTCTTTCTCACACATGTACACACACTCACCAACATTCTCTCGGTCTCTCTCTCACTCTCTCGCTCACTCACATACACACACAATCACACTGTAAGATTGGAAAGATGGTTAAAAATTTGCTGTCTGTACTCTGTGTATATCAATAATCTAGTGTTTCAAGTCGAGAACTCAACAACTCTTCTGTGCCAACAAATGTGTCAGAAGTCGTCCAGCACTAGCATTAGCCATGTATCGACCACCCGTAGAGATTAATGGAACTTGAGTCTTTACTTGAGGTCATAATCTAGAAGTGCCCTCTCTTGTGTATTTGATGTTAATATGAGAAAGAGTGATCCCTATCAGATTTTCTAGCAATCTATACATATTTACAGTTGTAACCCATGTCGGAGGAAGCAAAATAGCTGTTAAGAAAGCAGTTGGAAACTGTGAAGCGACATTTGCACCATAGCATTTCATGGTCGCAATTAAGGAATCCAAGTGTGTTACAAGTCTGAAAATCAATATTATAGAAGAGGCTGTATTAATATAATGAAATGCATATGTATGAAGTTGGTTTTTACAGTTTATTATGAATATTTTCACAGGACTTGCATTTTAAGATGTAATGGCATCCAGTCCTCTCAAATAATTATGTTAGCGTTTGAGTTGGTTGATACACACACACACACACACACACACACACCCACCCCACCTCGGGTGGTCGATAATAACTGCTCTCAATCTCGTATAGTTAAATCATTCAGTGTATTACATTACATTACAGGCATTTAGCAGACGCTCTTATCCAGAGCGACGTACAACAAATGGGAAACGGGAAAACGGACACTGCAAATATTAACTGTACAGATTATTGTAACGTTTTTTTTTTTTTAATCACAGGGCAAATACATACCTATTTTTAGGTATGCATTCTGGTAAATGGAATTGGAATGCATTCTAATCTTTGGGCCGAAAGTACCATGTTAAGCACTTATGTCAACTCTTGGCCATAAACTAATGTTACAGCAGTGGGGTCTTAGTTCTAAAGGAGCTGTGTGAACAAGTGTTCTCAGATCTCATCAGTGCTTAATTAGACCAGAAAGAGAGCGCTTTTTATTTCAATTTCGCTTACAATGTGACCACAAAAAAAATTGTGTTCATTTGCAGCAGGTTCACTTTTTGGTTCACTTTGTAAATTGGGTTTGGTTTATTTTCAAAGAACTATGAAGTGAAAACAGCCTAAAAGTGAACAAGAGGTCTGAAAGTTGGCAGGGATTACACCATAGTTGCCACTATACCTGAGCTGACCATGTTATATGCATTGTTGGATCTGTATCTCAAAGTCAAGCCCCAGTAGTCTTAGTCGTAGTTGGGAGGAAAAAATGGAATGTGGGCAACAATATAAGCTAAGTCTGACAGAATGACTTAAAATGTAAGACAGTTTACTGAGTTCAACTCAGTAAAAAGCCTAAAGAGAGACCATTTGTGCCATTGTCTTCACACCTCCACTGCCAGACAATAGTCAGGTGTTGATACCTAAGTGCTAACATGTCAGTCTCACACCTCTGGCCTGCTACTTAGCAGGTGAATGATGGAGAAGGGGAGGAGGGATATTCTTTAATTCTTATTCTTATTCTCTGAGAATGAAACATCAGCGAACTAAAACATATTCACCTTGTAGGCTACTGTAGACTGTGGTGCTACCGTGGATAAATTGACAATATATCAATGCAAACCAATATATTTGAAGAAAAGGGATTAATGATATTAAAACAGCAACAACAAAAGACAACAGATACTGTAAGCACTACCACAGCTGGATGAAAGAAAAAGAAAAATACTGCACAGTGCATTTCTCTTAAGTAATTTCTTCAGTCATAACAATTGGGGACTACAAACAAATCGGTAACATGCAGTTGTCATGCAGTCTTTCGGTTTATTTGAAGTCTCAATTTGAATTGAATACTGAATGTCGGGGGCATTATCTCTGCAGTGATTTCTGTAATGTGATTTCTACAATGCCCACAATTGTTCATCCCCACCCTAAAGTCTTTATCAACTGCACCACACGATTGCAGTGCAAAATAATTTCAGCAATTCACATCAAAGCATCGGTCATTCATTTGCTCAATCGAGTGCCAGAAGAGAGACACATTTGCACCTGCCAGGTGCCAAAACCTACTGCCTATTGTCTGGCAGGGGACTTTGGTGAAGAAAATGGCACAAACTACCTGTATTTCTTTACTGATTAGATTTTTTTTAATAGTGCAAAATATCAATACAATGCCACAGAATTTGTGTGTGATGTGATTCACTGGATATCTGTGAATAGGATGGATTCAATAGCTAATCATCTTAGTATATCAGCACGTATTATCATTAGGGATTATGCATTTAAAGAAAAATGGAGCTCTTTACGATATTCAACATTTCCATCTCTGTTGGCATAGGCGAGCAGTTGCTCCACAGACACCATGTCTTATGCCCTACTCTCGTCTCCTCTGACCCCCAAACTTCTTCAATTTTATTTATTTGATGAGGGCTGTCCTGGGTGCTTTCGTGCAGAGTAATGTCGCGCTCTGGCTCGATTTGAAATGACTGACCAGAAGAATGCCGCTCCATGGACAAGAGCATTGGACCGGGAGACCCGTGCAAGCATTTGACGTCACTAAAACGCGACAGGAATAACAAGTCGAAGGATTTTTAAATAACTACAATCTGTCATGTGGTTTTTATAACATATTTATATAATTGAAGGCATTTACATCATACCAAGGACTACGAGTCTTAACAGTCAGGGTTCCCTTTATGTTTCACAATGTATGTTTCACAGTTATGTAACTGTTTATGAACATACATTTCACTTGAATACACACAAAAACAGCATATCCCTATTTACAGCTTGCCACTGAAATGTATTTTCCCTCTCCTTTCCCATTAAAATAAGAGCAGTAATTTGACCATAAGCTGCTGTTCTAGTTTGTGTGTGACTACCGCAAAGTGTTAAATGTCAGATATGAATTTGAGTGCTCACATTTTCCTGGTGGTGGTTGTGTGAACAACAAGTGGTTCCTCAGTAAAAAAAAGAAAGAAAACTAATTCGCCTCTGCCAGGGGTGGCAGTGCCAAATGATACCCTAAACCACTGTATATGCCTACAGTGCATATCTTATTAATTTACAGATTTCCTAACTCATCACTGGGATAGGGGTATGCCTGCTGGCTAGCTAGGTAGCAAGTATTTCTGCAGCCATAACCTGCATAAAGTTTAACCATTCTATCTAAAAATCACAAAATAAAATCCACCAATTGCCGTCTTGACACTTTTCCACTACTTGATATCTCAACAGTTACAGGGGGCACTGCGCAATGAATATCCCCAATCTGTGACACCAGTGCTCTTGCTAGCCCATGGAATGCTGCATCTTTGGAACATAGGACATTTCATAGACTGTATTATGGTGGACCAAAGGTGGTCCAAAACTAACCAAAGCACTTTTTTTGGCTATACTGGCATGTCTGATTACAAGATATGATTCATGCAAGCAAATAAACATAGGCCAAAATGGTATAATGGTGTCTTTGTTTAATAGCTGTCTGGTGGTGATTCTGAGCCCCCATTAAATCAGTGTTATTTGGCTAACAAAGTTATTGGCAAACTGATTGAGCTATGCGCACACGATTTAGGAGAGCTTCAACCCACAATTTATCACGTCATTTGTTGTGTGTAGCTCAGCAGACCTGGGTCTATCCCTTTAATCCCTTCTAGCATTTAGAGGGTACCTTATTTAAAGCTTTTTAAGTCCAGATGTGAGCATCACAAGCTGCGGTTACATGCACTTTTTTTCATTCAATCATTACGATTGAAGATTTTGGGTCAACTGTTTACATGGGATGTGATCTAATACGGTCTGGTGTTCACATGCGCCGACGCATTTAATCGAAACAGCTGTGTGACATGCCCAAAAGTGATGAATACATCACGTTAGGGGTGGGCGATATGGCAAAAATATCATATCATGATTTTTTCAGGCATGATCACGATCCACGATATGATCACAATTATTTTTCATGTTGGTATTTAAGACTATTTTACAAGTGAATGAACAGTGCAATCAAACTAATATGCCTATTTAAGAAAATAATTATAACTAACTGGGATTTTCACGCACAACCATCTCTAGGGTTTACAGAGAATGGTCCGAAAAAGATAAAATATCCAGTGAGTGGCAGTCCTCTGGGTGAAAATGCCTTGTTGATGGCAGAGGTCAGAGGAGAATGGCCAGGCTGGTTCACTGATAGAAAGGCAACAGTAACTCAAATAACCACTCGTTACAACCAAGGTATTCAGAAGAGCATCTCTGAACACACAACACGTCGATCCTTGAAGCAGATGGGCTACAGCAGCAGAAGACCACACCGGGTGCCACTCCTGTCAGCTAAGAACAGGAAACTGAGGCTACAATAGGCACGGGCTCACCAAAATTGGACAATAGAAGATTGGAAAAACATTGCCTGGCCTGATGAGTCTTGATTTCTGCTGCGACATTCAGATGGTAGGGCATAAACAACATGAAAGCATGGATCCAACCTGCCTTGTATCAACGGTTCAGGCTGGTGGTGTTGGTGTAATGGTGTAGGGGATATTTTCTTGGCACACTTTGGGCCCCTTAGTACCAATTGAGCATAGTTTAAATGCCACAGCCTACCTGAGTATTGTTGCTGACCATGTCCATCCCTTTATGACCACAGTGTACCCATCTTCTAATGGCTACTTCCAGCAGGATAATGCGCCATGTCACAAAGCTCAAATCATCTCAAACTGGTTTCTTGAACATGACGATGAGTTCACTGTCCTCAAATGGCCTCCACATTCGTCAGATCTCAATCCAATAGAGCACCTTTGCGATGTGGTGGAACGGGAGATTCGCATCATGGATGTGCAGCCGACAAATCTGCAGCGACTGCGTGATGCTATGATGTCAATATGGACCAAAATCTCTGAGGAATGTTTCCAGCACCTTGCTGAATCTATGCCACGAAGAATTAAGGCAGTTCTGAAGGCAAAAGCGGGTCCAACCTGGTACTAGCAAGGTGAACAGTCAAGATCACATTACATTTTTACATACAGTATTAAAATGGACAGAAGAATGACAAGACACTACAGATACATACATGATATTAAAAACAGTTTGAAAAGATTAGAAAAAAAAGAACAATAATAATAATAATAATAATAATAATAAAATAAAATAAAATAAAGTAATAGTAATAAAATAAATAAAAGTGCCATGGGGGCAGGGCTGGACTGGGACAAAAAATAGGCCCTGCCATTTTTGGCTCAGACCGGCCCACCGCAATCGGTCGGACACCGCCCATCAGAACAACATCCTCGCAGACCGTTCAATATGTATATGATGCATATCTAACCATTTGCCAAACCCCCTACAGAGCGGAGTGTTATGGACAAGTCAAGTATACCAATGCAAATGCAGCAGTGTACTCACTCACTCTGGTGATCAGAGGTGGCTGTGCAGTAAACAATACCCATACTCAATAAGTAATTATTAAAGAAAATCTCTGCTAGATGTTGTATGAATAATTCAAATGATTTAATACAATTTTATGTAAAAAAAAAAAAAAAAACATTCACTGTACATTGATTGCCATTCAAAGGCAAAGAATAAAGGTCTTAAATAAAACAAATACAATGCAGACTCTCTACAGTAGGCAACGTAGAATGGAACATGCTAAATGCTAAGGCAACTTCGCTTTCACTCCGTTTCGTTTTCTTCATTTAACGCAAATGCATCAGAATCGTCGTCATTTAGAAATGAGATCGCATTGATGTATGATTTATGTATGAATCTTATTAAACCCGCCCCATATTAGACAAACGGCTGTGACTGGCCCGCCATATCTCAGGACGAGAGAAATCCGTTTAATAGCCTGAGTGACCAGACTGATCTGCAGGGCGAAATTAAATGTGTTTTAGGCAATGTATTATCAGAGGCAGAAGAACCACAGTACAATATTTTTAGCTCATCAAGGAAAACACAAGAGAGCTAAGCTAACGACAGTGCATAGTTAGCCATGGTGTCTCCCCAACATTGATAATTATAACGCTAGCTTGCGGCCAAACAATGCTAACGTCATTAATAGCTTATAGTTTTGCTTGACAGTGACAGACTAACCACATGCTGCTGCTTACCACTTCAGCTTCACTATCCTGCTCATTTTGTGACTGTCCCTGGTCTGCCCTTTCGGGTTCATCCTGCTCAGAACTCACTATCAGAGCTGTCTCGCTGTCTGCCTCATCTTGGACCGTCACATCTCTGATTTTAAACAGGACTGCAGGAGCCCCCACAGTCGTTCCAGCAAACATTGAAGTTATTTTGACACATTTTGAGGCATCCTCCGCCAGCTTTCTTATTTTTTTCTCCCGCAATTTCTCAGCACCACTTTTACGCTTTCCTTTCTCCATCGCACACCGCACCGACTACGAGGCTGAGGTGATGTCGACTCGAGTCTCACGGGCAGAAACGGACAGCAAGGGGTGGGGCCTAGGCATGTGATTGGGCCAGCCCAGTGTCAGTATAGAAAACGAACCAATGGGCCACTGAAATTGGGCCAGGTCAGTGTCAGTATGAACCAAAGGCCCACTGGCCCAAAAGTAGGTCGGCCCACCGGGCATTTGCCCGGTAGAATATAGGCCCAGTCTATGCCTGCATGGGGGAGTGGATAGCTATGTCCTGTTCAGGCAAAAGCTAGTGTGAAGAGGTGAGTTTTTAAATGTTTCTTAAAAGTGGCGAGAGTCTCAGCATTACGGATGTGGGGAAGGAGTGTGTTCCAGAGTTTGGGTGCTGCACAGGAGAAAGCCCGATCACCAAGAGTGGAGTGGCGAGATGTGGGGACAGTTAGTCTTGCAGAGGAGGAGCGAAGCGAGCGAGTGGGTGTGTGGTCCAGGAGAAGATCAGTGAGATAGGCCGGAGCTAAACCATGAAGTGCACTGTAGGTTAGCAGGAGGGTTTTGAATTGTATTCAAAATTTTACTGGCAGCCAATGAAGTTTGTGCAGGATTGGAGAGATGTGATCGTATGTTTTAGTGTGGGTCAGTATTCGTGCTGCAGCATTTTAAACTAACTGAAGTTTGCGTATTGATCTGATTCAGATGCCAGTGAGAATAGAGTTACAATAATCCAGCCAAGATGTTACAAAGGCATGGATTAGAGTTTCTGTTGTCGAGTAGGACAGGGTGGGCCTGAGTTTTGATATGTTTCGGAGATGGAAAAAGGCAGATCTGGTGATGTGTTTTACATGAGGTTCAAATGAGAGAGTGGAGTCAAGAATGACACCAAGGCTCTTCACATCAGTGGAAAGTGGGAAGGGGAAACCGTCAATAGTAATGGAAGAGTTTGGAGTTTTGGATAGTGTGGATTTAGACCCTATAAGCATTACTTCAGATTTGTCACCGTTAAGTTTGAAGAAATTACGGGTCATCCAGATTCTAATGTCCTGCAAACAGTTGATGAGAGAAGGGGGAGGAAGTGCAGAGGAGGGTTTGGAACTTATATAAAGCTGTGTGTCATCAGCGTAGCAGTGAAAACTAACACCATGACGACGTATGATCTGACCCAGTGGTTGCAGATAAATAATGAAGAGGAGAGGACCCAGCACCGAACCCTGTGGAACACCCTTAGTGACAGAAGCAAAGTCAGATCTGTGATTCTTTATGGATATGTATTGCTGCCTATCAGAGAGGTATGAGTTCAGCCAGGAAAATGCAAGATCGGTGATACCAAGATTAGCCAAGCGTTCAAGCAAAATTTCGTGACAGACTGTGTCAAAAGCAGCACTCAAATCCAGTAGCACTACGATGTTTAAGAGGTTGTTGTCAGCTGCACGGAGAAGATCATTGATTACTTTCACCAAAGCAGTCTCTGTGCTATGTTTTGTGCGAAAACCAGATTGAAAAGGTTCAAGTAACTGATTGGTGGAAAGATAGTCCTGATACTGAATGGCAACTATTCGCTCCAGTGTTTTGGCTAAAAAGGGCAAATTTGAAATGGGTCTGAAATTGTGAAGGTTTTCAGGGTCAGCTCCTGTTTTTTTACGAATAGGTGTGACTGCTGCCACCTTCAGGCTACTAGGTACAGTGCCAGAGGTGAGAGAGGAGTTGATAATAGCCAGCAACAGGGGAAGGAGGGCAGGGAGGCAAGATTTGACTAGTGAGGTGGGCATTGGGTATAGCTGACATGTGGTTGACCTGCATTTTGAAATGACTTCAGATAGAGTGGAATCATTGACTGGGAAGAACTGAGTGAGAGAACTTGTCTGAACTAGCTCCAAAGTGGGAGAGAGGACATCATGTTCAGTGCTAGTAAGAAGGAGCTGTTGGTGGATTGCATCAATGTATGAAAATATGAAAGAAAGTATGAAAGTATGAAAGAAGCTAAGGAATTTATTGCAAAGATCAGTGGAAATGCAGAGTGGAAAATTGTCAGGGGGCTGCAACAATTTGTTAACAGTAGAGAAGAGAACTTTTGAATTGCCATTACTTATGTGAATGACGTTAGCGTAGTAAGAAAATCTGGCAGCTGAGAGGGCATTTTTGTAATTTGTCAGATGTTCAGAATAGGCCTCAGCATGAACAACTAGACCAGTTCTCTTTAGCCACGTTTCCACCGCAGGAACTTTATCCCGGAACTAGGAAACTTTTGAGGAACTCAGTGCGTTTTGACCGCAGAAACTAGGGTCTAAATTAAGTTCCGGGGACTTTATTTTACCCCCAAAAAAGTCCCTGCTTGGGGGTAGTACTTTTCAAAAATACCGGAACCTTTGGGGTGGGGCGCAAGCGCTGGAAATTTCTGATTGGTCGACTACTTGCAGTGTTTTATTTCAACCGCCATTTAAAAAAATCTGCAGCCGCAAACCGATTTATTTTCATAATAACTTGAAATCAAACTTGTATGTTATGCGGCGCAGTAGCCTACTTTTGGTTATAGCCTGCCAACGTCTTGGAATTATAACGTGTGCTCTTCTGTTCTTTTCTTGCTTTAGTATTCGTTTTATAAAATGCTAAGCATTCGTGCTGGGACAGCATATTACGTACCAAAACATTCAAACGGTTTAATTCGGTTGCTGAATATTTTCTTCCGGATTTTCTTTGTTAGCCCGTTGTAATTGACTCAAAACGTTTGATACAGTTATGTGAGGTATGCGGTAGTTCTGCGTAATTTACATTGGTGATACAGTAAAAGCAAACTGGAAATCACCTTCCGCACTTTTTGTCAGGGTAAAATAACAGGTTAATTCTAGTAATCGTCCCTTTTGCTTTTTCAGACTGCCGTAATTTTACTCTGCCATTCTTCAATTCCACAAAAAGACCAGGAAGACTATGGACTAATTTATGGTGCATGGTTCGCATCTGGAGGGCACACTTCGCTGCTCAGCTAGCAGTAACTTTGAAGGAAAGCAAACGGTGGCTCTACCACTGCTGATTTAAATTTTCACGCAAGTCCGAGTTTTCGTTCTATTCTTGTCATTTTGCGATTAGCCTATATGGAATTGACGATGAGAAAGTAATCAGTTCAACAGCAAATTGTTTACAACGTGTGCATGTTTTCTGCTGTTGTTGCCAGTTATTTGTGGAATGTGAATGCATTCTGTCGCCTCGGATGTCAAGACATGAAAGTGAATGTTCGCATAAAAACATAATGAATGTGTTTGAGAGGATATATAAAACAGTTACAATCTGACTATTGGGCTGTTATATCCTATTTGTTGCATAACAACGGTCCAAGTTCAACTACCAATGACAGTTTTGCTTGACAACGGTAAAATATGCCCAAACGGCTGCAGAAGAATATTTAAATTTCAGGTGATTAAATCGATAAAAATCAATAAATACAAAAGTAACCATATATAGTCATTGTTGGTAACCTGTTGTATATAAGTGAATAAACCCCTCCGGGCTGTCCCGGTTATTAGAAAATAATGTAGGCTACTTCGGTGGTAGTATGGGGTTACAGAAGAAATCATACGACAGATAGACCGACGACAACGTCGCTTTTTCATACGTCAGTGGACTAATTTGCCTAATCTTCGCGGGTCTTTAGACCGCGGTGGAAACGCAGACAAGATAAACATATTTTGTCTTGCATTTATAACTAGGCCTATCAACATGTTTTTTTTTCATTCACAAATGTCATGGTTGTTAGTTTAATGTCCAATGCCCACAAGTAGTGGCAGTAACCCCAGATTGTAACCCCAGAGCCAAACAAGCATTAATCTGTCCCTTCTTGATCTATAAGACAGCTGATTTAATTGTGCTAGCTTTTTTCGCCAAATTGTGGGCTACAAAACACAGGAACATAAGAAGCTTAATGAATTTCTGAAAAGGAAGGACTTAAAAGATTTGCAAAGTTCATGAACATGAAGAGGATTTTGACAGGTACTTTGCAGTCTGAAATTAAAGTGCAAAGCAATTTCTATGCTTTAGTTCAGTTAACCATATCTACCACCCACACATCCCATACAATTTTCTCTTCATTTAAATACACTTCACAGGCTTAGAGGGCAGCAACTAAGGTACACTTCAACACCTTCATCAGATCAGGCCAGGAATCACAAACATATTTTAGAAGCACTTTTTAAATGGCTTTCAAAAACAACTTCTGTTAAAACCATGCTCAGATAAACTGAAATCATTTACTGGTTGTTTTTCTTCTTTTTCTTCATTTTTATTTGTGCTTTTTATATCCACTATTGCTTCTTATGCTTGCTTAATGTCATGGCATCTGTACCAAACAGGAGGCAGACCCCAGCAAAAAATATTGTTCCTTCTGTGAATGCACCATCATTTAACGGGGGAAACAATTGTAAACAAAAGGAACTTAGTGACTAAATATATTTCTAACGATTACACAGATGGTGACTCTCTAAAGGGCCATACAACTCAGTTTGTTTTCCAAAAACACAAAGAAGGAAAAAAGTTAAAGATTTCTAAAGCGCAGGCTAGATACAAATAAGGGGCACATAAGAGATGGGTGGAATGAAACAGAGCTTCAAAACAGTTTTGGATCATTTGGAGTAGCTGTTCAGAAACAAAGTGCTCACTACTCTGTCATTTTGCAATTCTTGCTTACTTAACCCAAACATAGAGGTTCTGTAAGTTGATTTTCAACCTCAGGAGAGTGTGGAATATGGGTTTATTCTATTAAAAGCCTATAATTCGATGTGTGAGGTTAATTTTCTATACTCAGCAGTTTAGCAGGTGTCTTGTGTGACACAAAGTTAATTAAGTCAAATATTTTTGGCTAATAATCACAATATTGCAAAAACTGGCTGTATATATAATGAATATGATCATTATGAATATTATTATTTATAATATTCTATGGTCTTTAAATTTTTTTTAATCTTAGTTTGTGGGTGGCACGGTGGTGCAATGATTATTACTGTCACCTCACAGCAAGAAGGTGTTGAGGTCCAATCCCAGTCGAGGGCCTTTCTGTGTTGGGTTTGCATGTTCTCCCCATGCCTGCATGAGTTTGCTCTGGGGGGGTTCTCCAGTTTCCTTCCATGATCCAAAGACATGCAGGATAGCTTAATTGGAGTGTATAAATCGTTCTTGGGTTGTGGCCAGGATGGGTGACCTCCGGGAAAATCTCAGTTGCTGCTAGAAGTGGTATTGGCCTGTAGGGGGTAGTCGGCCCTCTGGTCAAATAAACCCCAATGCCCCAGTGGAGTAATAGGAATGCTGTCTTTTGGATGAGGCGAGGTCCTGACTCACTGTGAAAAAAGTTCCCATGACTCTCTTCACAGAGTAGTGGGTTCTTTGGTGTCCTGGGTAAATTCCAAACCCCCCTCAACTCCCTCAACTTGCCTCATAGTCATCCCCAGATTACTGGGGGAAAGCTGTTTCCTCCTTCTGTGCATAACTGTTAGCACAGAGGAAAGGAAAACACTATTGTGGAGTCGGATAATCAAGATGACATTAAATGAATCCCATTCCAATACCCATTCCGGGTAAGACTACACGCGTAACTTCACCACGCAGATACTTTCGCTGTTTGGTGTATCTGAGGGGATTCTTGCAGCACCAAAAATCTATGATCAGAGTCACTTTGATCATGCTTCTTGCCCATTCTAATATTTGGTTGAACAACAACCTCTGTCTGTATGCTTTATATATTTAGTTACAGCCATGAGATTCTTGGAAATATTTACAAAGAGAACTCCTGGGAGATTTCTTTCTCAATGGAGCGGCTAACAATTAATCTGACAATATATATATTTTTTTTTTCTCGAACTGAAAAGATGCATTATGTTATTTGGAATTTCTTAATGTTGAAATGCTCTCAAATAACAATTTATTCCCAGGCTATATATATATATATATATATATATATATATATATATATATATGAGGGGCCAAACAGGATATATTTAATGAAGTCTGATGTATATACATCAAAACCGATATATATATACATTGAAACTGATATATATACATCATTTCTTGATATATATACATCAAAACCGATATATATATATATATATATATATATATATACATTGTTTTTGATATTTATACATTGAAAACGATAAATATACATCATATTTGATATATATACATTGAAACCGATATATATATATCATTCGGAACAGGCATATATTTGGGCATCCAATTGGATCTTTATTAAGACATAATCAGTGCAATCAAAATTAATTTTTAATTGGACTGAGACTGAAAATTATATTATTATATTCTGTAAGAATTTTGATGCGAATATAACAAGTGAGACAGTGAAATGTCGCTAGCTCTCCGATTTTAATACAGGCACATATTTGGTCCGCTTCTTATGGGTCTTCCTGGGGTTTGCCCGGGTTTGTTTCTGAACGAACTTCGCTTTTAATTTCAGCTACTGTATGCTTTGTGGTGAACGTGGTTCGCCCTTATTTTTTAATGGTACTCAATGGCTGACAGAGTCAGAGAACTTGTCCAAACACTTTTAGACAGTGACACATTTATTGAAACACTTGCAAACGCATGTGGTAGACCTGACACTACAAATGCTCCACCACGAGACAGCCATGCCCAAACACGCCACCAAACCACTGAGGATGAACGACGCTGAAGTTGGCTCCCGATTCGCAGCTCCCAATTCTAAATTTCCGGTCCACCTTAAATCGGTTGTGTTATATGGACAGTTTTGCGGATTTCGAATATTTCCTGTTTGGCCCCTTGTATATATATATATATATATATATATATATATATATATATACATATATACAGTAATGTGCAAAAGTCTTAGGCACCTGTAAAAAAATGCTGTACAGCTAAGATGCTTTCAAAAATAATGAAGTGAAAGGCTATAAATATCAAAAAAATAATATAAAGAGCAGTAAATGGTTAAAAACGAAATAAAATCAATGTTTGGTGTGACCACCTTTCACCTTTAAAACTACATAAATTCTCTTAGGTACACTGTGCTGCAGTTTTATAAGAAAATCGGCCGGTAGGTTGTTCCAAGCATTTTGGAGAACCTGCCACAGATTTTGGATGTTTCGCTTGCTTCTGGCTCTCAAGGTAATCCCAGAGACCCTTGATCAAGTTTTTATCTTAAAAGTAGTCTATTACTTAAAATATTACTTTATTTAACAAAATGCAAAAATGTATCTATAAAATTTCATTTTTTGGAAAATTCATGTTTGGAAATCTCAGACTTTTCTACTGACACACTAATGCAGAAAACAAAAAATAAACATCTAAGACCAAATACATACTATATATTATATTTAAAAATCTAGGGTGCCTATGACTTTTGCATAGTACTGTATATAATGACATCAATAATTTTCAGCCATTTCTATCCATTAGTGGTGTTCTTTTCTGTTTAAGACACTCTTGACTTTAAATGAGTAAGTGGCAGCATTTGTCAAATGTATTTCTTATACTTATAATTTACTCCTGTCAGGGTTCTGTGGTTTGTCTGCGTTTCCCCTTTTGCGCCACCAGATTTCAGTTTTTAGTTCTGTTCATTTACCCTGTGAAATTGTATTATTGTTTTCAATTATTCAATTATTGTTTTTTGGTTGTCTCATTTTCCCTACCCTCTCTGTGGCCTGATTGTGCATCGTGCCCTCCTGTGTCTTGTCAGTGTCTTGTCTATTTAAGTTCCTTTCTTCCCTGACTCAGGTGCTGGATCCTTGTGTGTGCTTTTCTGATTGTGTTTCGGTATGTGCTCCCACGTGTACTTTTGACTCCGTGTTTTGTCCTGAGTGTTTTCTACCCTGCCCGTGTTCTGTTTTGCATTGTTTTGGATTTCTGATTTTGCATTTAAAGAACTTTGCTTTGTCCTTTTGAGACTTGTCCTGCGTGGCTTTGTTTTTGTTCACCTTGGTTTTTGTACTTATTAAAGGTAATATTCTCGGTTTGTATTTCCCCTTTTGGATTTTGAGTTTCTGACTCTGCGTTTGAGTCCATTCCCTCGCCCTACCTGACAATTCCTGCTGGATTCTGGATTCCCTCCAAAATTATTAATAAAAGATTAGCAAAGAAGGCTATATAAAATTAACAATAGATTAGATCGATAATTTAATCAGATAATTTGCTAATTTGCTCAGAGAAAAACATAAAAATGTCCCAGTTATTCATAGCATAAATAATACAAAGAATGTTTATTTTTATTTTTTCAAGTTTGCATTAACATGCTACAGACTTCTTCTCAATCTTGGGGAATTGTATTGTGGCCTCCCATGGCTTCCTGTTTCACCAGGGGATAAATATGAGGTGAGATGAAACCTATGTTTCACCTCATATTTATAGATTTTACATCACCATTCATCACCATCACTACAGGGAAAGGAAAAGAACTCCCAGAAGAAACGAAACAAAGATGGTGACAAATAACTAAAGATTCCAGTTTCTGTCTGGCCAAGGATTAAGACCTTTAAACCACTGGAACAGAAGTAAGCCCAGTCTGGTAGAGGACACTGGTTCATCTTGCCGCCACGCACTGGTTAATGGTTTGAAAGGCAAATGCAATTTCAATGGCCACCACTAGATGAGACTTTGTTGCAAGCCTCCAAATCTACTTTCAATTAAAGCCTCACTTGACAACCTTAGTTGCTACTGCCATCTAGCAAAGATTCTGACAAATTACACCTTTAATCCTCTCAATCAGTAATGCGGGAGACACATTTCCCTGGATTTTACATTTGACACAAAACTACCGAATGTCAGAAAATTCTAATACCGAACAGTTTATTTTTTTAAGTACCGAAAAAGTGCTGAAGTTTCGGTATACGGTGCAACACTACGTCAGACACATATTCCAATCCATTGCTCAGCTTAGCAGAGAATGCACATTTCAGAGCGCCTCAGAGACAGATAGAATAATAATACACATTTCAAATAATAGATAGGACATTGAGAAAAAACAAAACAAAAGACGAAATACCAACTCGCGACCTGCGTGCTGCTCGCAGAATAGCCTACCGTATTATTTATTTAGACACTGGCATATAAGAAAATTTTCGGTTACGCTGACCGATAAAACGCTATTCCAAAAGAAAAATCAGACATGTTATACATTGTTAGAAAGCTTATACTCTCACCTACTGAATAAATGAATTGTCAATCAAGCCAAATTGTACTAAAAAGGGCAACAACGCCGTAAGCTATTTTTGAAGGTAGCCGACCCAGGCGTCACATATGCGCGTATATTTCACAAACGGATTGTCCAAGAAAATATATGACCACTCATTCGCAAAAGGGACATCTCTATGCATAAAACCGATGGTAAGATTGTATATTTATTAAATGCTTAGTCCCAAATATTGACTGTATAATGACATGGTATAATTTTTTTAAATGTTGTCGCGTTTATTTCGTTATTCAGTGAGCAGCGTTTTCACTGCAGTATTGGCATATTTTAGGGCTAATGTCTGGTTTATCTTGCTGCTATGGAATATCACATTACATTACAGCATATATTTATGCTGTACTCTGCAATTTATGCAGAGTACAGCATAAATTGCGTCTTTTGTTTATATTCAATATTAGTAACTGCAGTGAGAAACTGCAGCTGTAGACAGAAGATGGTGTGTTATGTTATGGTAGCAACGGAACGAAGCGGACTATATATGTATTACCGTCATTGTTTTATAATACAAGCGTGTTTTTGCGCGTTTGCACAGAAACTCAAAACCTATCAATAAAATGGTTTAGCTATTTCTCAGCATAATGACAGATTCAAAGACTAAACGAACTCACCCGATACTGTCTTCAAATGGATCCATGCTCAAGAAAAGTAATTATTCATCCTCTCAAGAAGCTTTTACTAACAAACTTTTGGTAGCCTAGCATGCACTCTGGTGGCACTGTTTTCCATTGCTTCCCCGACGTTCAGACCGTCCCCTCACTGATTGGCCCCTACGGTGTCAGATTACGTGCGTGCCATGGATGTCGCTTGCCGTAAAGAAGTTTACTAGATGTCGTAACACTTGGTTATGGAGCTCCAGCTCTTCCACGCCCCAACGAAAAAGTCGAAATGGCGGGCAAACAATATGGCAGACATAGGTGGTGCCAATGGCAAAGTTGTAGAGCACGTTCAGATACATATGTCAATGAAGTTTTGTGTTGATCTAACTTATGGTGTGGGAGTTATGGCCTTTTACGCATGACCCTTTGTTATAGCACCACCATCTGGTGATTTTTAGTGCCTGAGTAGTGGGGGGCCATAGGAACCCACCTGCCAAATTCGGTTGCTCTAGGACTTATGGTTGCTGAGCCTCAGACACTTTTAGCGGAGAAAAATAATAAGAATAATAATAATCCTAACAAATACAATAGGGTTCCACCAGCTTCGCTGCTTGGACCCCTAATAATCCTAACAGATACAATAGGGTTCCACCAGCTTCGCTGCTTGGACCCCTAATAATAATAATAATAATCCTAACAGATACAATAGGGTTCCACCAGCTTCGCTGCTTGGACCCCTAATAATAATAATAATAATCCTAACAGATACAATAGGGTTCCACCAGCTTCGCTGCTTGGACCCCTAAAAATCAACTCCATGCCAGTAGTCTTTATAGAATGATTGCCACAAAAGGCCTTGAGGGTAATCATCAAAATGAAACTAAAGGTTAGGTTTAAAAAAGAAAAAGAGTATTAGAACTTTGATGGGAACCATCAGAAGATATTCAGTCAGATAACACCTACATTGAGCGTTTTTGTCATGCATACCAGAAGAATGCTTATGTAGAAAAGCATGTCATTCCTAAGGGGAAATATGGTGGTGCATCTTTGAGATTCTTTTGCATCTACATTCCCACTGACACAAACACACAACACACATGTGCATGCATGCACGCGCACACACACACACACACACACAAATTGAATAAAAAAGTTTAACTTAGATGCAAAATCCTTGTAACATAACATAGCCCTAGACCTTAAAGGAAAAAAGGTTGTCAAGTCTTCAAGTGAAGTAATGTACTTGTTGGCAAAAGCCTTATTGCAAATGGCAACACACTGACCCTGATAAGCCTCAATAAAGACAAAATCTTTCAGCTAACTTTATCCCCAGGTGAAATACTTAAGTTATTAATCACAGTGCTACTGCTCGGCTTCAGAAACACGTTCCATCTTCACACGATTCAAACAAATCCAAGTTAAGTATTCCACTTAATCCAGAAACTACAATCAGCTCTTTTACCTATTAATTAACTCATGGACATATAAATAGAAGTATTTTTTCAAAGTGTTGAAAGATGTAATTTATTGTTCTCAAGGAATTATGTTAAGGGTCTTAACATTGACAAAACTAGCCATTGAACAATGAATCCCCACCTGCCCCAGCCCGCAACGAAGTAGGTCAACAACCTGTGTGTTTATGTGTGTGTGTGTGTGTGTGTGTGTGAGAGAGAGATCTCTCACATTAGTTCAGGTAAAATGTATTTGTTTCATTTAGTGTACACTCAAGATCCTTATAAATGTAATATCAACCCATATGTTCAACTTAAAGGACAGAAAATGTTAGATGTGATCAGAACTGACCAAAAATAATCCAAGTACTACAGAGCAAGAATTCCCCTGAATTCAGAATGTGCTGTGATTTATGACTTGAGGGAATGCTTCACAAAGTATGCAAATTATTATTATTATTATTATTATTATTATTATTATTATTATTATTATTATCCGTAGTAGTAGTAGTAGTTGTTGTTGCTGTGTTAGTATTTGATTAATTTATGCATTTATTTATTTGAGAGATACACCAAATGTCCTGCTGACATTAATGTCAGTGCATATGCTCATGCTTATAACCCTACTGGGCTAGAGAACAGCTAGCAAGATGATTTAGATTAAGACAGAACCCCCCTGAAAATAGATCTGCACCATACTAGGTATTTTTAAGCAGGCTGCAGCTGAAAGCTAATGCAGACAACACAATCATAGCTAACAGAGCTCACGCCTGGCTTGCCACCAGCAAGATATTCGGTCTACTATTTGATTACCTTACTTGAACCTCTTTTTTCACCAAATCCTTCTGCGCCACCCCCACTGTCAAGTTGCAGACTCAGCAGTGGCCTCTATTGAATATTCTGTTTGTGGCTCTGCCGGTTGCTGCTTTCACAGGAACCTCTCTGCTGTTGTTTTGTGTCTGCCTTTACTATTATGGACTTCTGTCTGTGGTATTGCTTATCACCCTTTGGCCACACTGAACTCCAAATCCCATGATGCTCCTGTGCTGAACAGTCTATTGTGCTACTGGGACATTCTGCTCATATGGAAGGCGGAACACATTTTTTTAGTAACTTGTTTTATCAAAATAGGTTTTTTAAACAGAAATTAATAAAACCAACAGAAATATGACTAATTAAAATCTGTATGTAATGAACTAAATCATTATTAAAAAAAGGATGAAAAATGGGCTTTCCAGATTTTTTTGGGTCTGTTTCTCTAATTTAATACTGAATCTGTTCTCTCTAGTTTGGAACTAGTTTACAGTATCTTTGTAATGCAAGATAAATGTCAGGCACTAGCACAGAGTCCCTGAAGGAGTCACAGACTCAGAGTAACTACGTCACAAGGAAAAGCACAAGCAATCAAAGACGGTTCTTTTTCTGCTTCGTGTACAGTACCATTCCTTTATTTATCAAGGTTCTGTGTGCGGAAGGGGATAATCTTCCTCCCTCAGTCTCATTATCTCAGTGTTATAATTTCCTTATATATGATAAGATAGGATACAACTACAGAGTGGGGAGCGGAATCTCTATCCATCCCATGAACATACACTATAGATCATGCTTGGATGTACAAAATGGCCGCTAGGCATTTGGATGCAGCAGCAAAATGGAAAGTTGGGTCTCACTCCAAACAGTGGTAATATAAACCATGTTTGAGTCTACAGAGCATATGTTTATCCAAAGACAGAATGAATGTGCATATCTGATATATGTTCACATGATTGGAATGAAAGAAGTGAACAGCAGTGAACAAAATGTTAGATACACTTGATTCTAGACATTATGCCGTTAATACACAATAAAGAAAAACTGAAACAAGAGAGAAAATACAGTCTCTCACGTACCATTTCACAATATAACTTCAGAGGAAGCCACCATGCATTGATATTTCTATTGAACAAATAATGTAATTACACTGTATTGCACCAAGATCCATGCCATTCAATGACAAATCCCTGTAATTAACCATACATAAGTGCAAGTTCTAGTGTGTTTTGTGAGAAAATATGATACTAAAAGTGGGCAAAGGAACAGTGATTTTTCTTCATGAATATTTACAAAAAGTGCAAAAGCAGTAAAATAAGTTCTTGCAGATTCATTCTTGTATCCTGGAGGGTTCAATCCATCTCATTACACTTCTTCCTTCAGCCTCTCTTAGACAATATTTTGTCGAGTACAGTCCCATTGAGACTGGAAGCCTGCTCATCTGTAAAATTTTAAGATTCATTACTTAAGTCCAAATGCCTCAGGTTCAAGCAGCTGTTTGCCAAGAGAGAAAAGAGTAGACTTTACTATTCCTTGTTTTCACTGTACTCATCAGCAAAACTTTATTTATTGTTATTGCTTTTCATTGTGTTGTATTTCTATGTCTCTTTGCTGACTTTCTTTTTACATCGCTGCATTTAGTGCAGTTTGAATTTATTTGGCGAGGTCCTTAATGAGCCTCGATCAGTCTGCTTATCTATCTAACTGAGATCTTTCCCTTTTGGTTTATGCAAACAAATAAATTCACTTTCTCTTGTTTACACATCCTGGAGTGAAAGACATAATTGGGAACTGGAAAATGTTTTAGCTGAGTTTGGAGGAGCAGAACATTTATGTATGTGACTGCTGACCTAATCCCTTTTAATAAATAAAGAGAAAGTGGATATAAGTATGAAGTGGGTACAATGGGTATAATGGTGGCTGGAGTGGATTTAAGTATGCAGTGGGTACAATTGAGGTAATGGTGGCTTGAGTGGATATAAGTATACACTGGATAAAATGGATATAATGGATGCTAGAGTGGATATAATTATAGTGTGCAAAATGAATATAATGGTGGTAGATATAAGTAATCAGCCAATAGATGGCAGTGCCAACTTTATACACATAACCTAGGTCAGGGAATTTCAATTTTCACTAATATTTGTGAATCAGACATACAATGTATCAAGCCCCATTTGTACAATAGTTGTGTCCCACCCAGTGTGGGTAGGAATCATACAAATCATAATTTTATTCCGGCATTTGGAATGGTTTAAAGAGCATAATTAATTATATGTATCATCTATCTGTAATTTGGAATCCATTTTTCTGGTAATACATTGTGCTGTTGCTATCCCACATTAAATACTCCCTTATACCCCATCACTCAATCAAGTATTTGAGTTGCATGTGAGTAATTATATTGCAAATATAATTACTCACATGCAACTCCCCCCCACCCCAAAACCACACATACACAATTCCTAAAATGACAACTTATTGATATACAGTGGGCTCCATAATGTTTGGGACAAATACTTTTTTCTTGATTTGGCTCTGTGCATAATTTTAGATTTGTAGTCATGGTGGTTAAAGCACAGATTCTCGGGTTTTATTAAATGGCATTTTTATACATTTTGGTTTCACCATGTAGAAATTACAGCACTTTCTGTGCATAATCCTCCGATTTCATGGCAAGAAAAAACATTCAGAGACATGAATGGCCTACCAAAATCAACTGTTTGGACCTGTCATGGTTCTGTGTCTGTGCGCTTTTGGGCCGCCAGATGGCGGCACTACGGTTTGTAGTTCTGTTCATTTTCCCTGTTTAATTGTATTATTGTTTTCAATTATTCAATTATTGTTTTTTGGTTATGTCTCGTTTTTCCTTCCCTCTCTGTGGTTTAATTGTGCATTGTGCCCTCCTGTGATTCATTAGTGTCTTGTCTATTAAAGTTATTTTCTTTCCTGACTCAGGTGCTGGATCCTTGTGTGTTTCTGATTGTGTTCTGCCCTGTGTGCTTCCGCCTGAGAGAGCTCCCTGTGTGTTTCCGCCCACGTTCTGTTTTCTACACAGTTTTGGATTTTCTTTGTTTTGCGTTTTGAAGTTTTATTTTTGTGTTTTTGAGAGTTGCCCTGCGAGGCCTTGCCTTGGTTTCCTGTTTTTTGTTACTTCCTGTGATTTAAGTCTTTTTAGATTTTCCTTTGACATTTGAGTTTTGTACACTCTGCGTTTGGGTCCTAACCCACCGTTCCCGTGACAGGACCATCATGAAGAAGAAATAGAGCAAGGAAGACCTCTACAGTTGATGACATTATATACAGTACTGTGCAAAAGTCTTAGGCATCCTTGATTTAAATATAATGTATTGTATATATTTGGTCTTAGATGTTTATTTTTGTTTTCTGCATTAGTGTGTCATTAGAAAAGAGCAAATTTCCAAACATGAATTTTACAGATACATTTTTGCATTTTGTTAAATAAAGTAATATTTTAAGTAATAGACTACTTTTCAGATAAAAACTTGATCAAGGGTCTCTGGGATTACCTGGAGAGCCAGAAGCAAGCAAAACAGCCCAAATCTGCAGAAGTTCTGGCAAGTTCTCCAAAATGCTTGGAACAACCTACCGGCCGATTTTCTTATAAAACTGCAGGACAGTGTACCTAAGAGAATTTATGTAGTTTTAAAGGTGAAGGGTGGTCACACCAAACATTGATTTTATTTCGTTTTTAACCATTTACTGCTCTTTATATTATTTTTTTGATATTTATAACCTTTCACTTCATTATTTTTGAAAGCATCTTAGCTGTACATCATTTTTTTACAGGTGCCTAAGACTTTTGCACAGTACTGTAATTCTCACAATAATGAAGAAAAACCCCAAACACATTTTCTGACTGATCAGAAACAGGGGAAATACTCAGTCTCTGACTAAATCTTCAAGAGTCAGGTGTGGATGTGTCAGTGACTGCTGTCCGAAGACTTCACAAACAGACCTACAGAGACTACACTGCAAGATGCAAACCACTAGTTAGCCACAGAAAGTAATCTAACAAATATAAAATTTTGGAGTACTGAGGAAAATCAAAGAAAAATTCACACAGAACTCAGGATATCTGCACCCTGTAGTCACTCTCCTATGCACTATTGTCACAGCAGAATACACAATCGTATTTATGCAGGCTACACAAGCCAAAGACATGTCAGTGTCTCCCAAGTTAGATGCTGCTCCGCATAAAGAAATGCTACTGGCGTACAGCAGTCTCCTCTGTCTATGCATACCTGTTAGCACAGAGGAAAGGTTAAAACACTAGTCAGATAATCAAGATAACAATAAATGAATCCCTTTCCTCTAGCACCGGATACGACTACATGCATTCCCTTGTCAGTCAGATGCTTCTGCTGTTTGGTTTGTGGAGGGATTTCTTGCAGTTAGTGACCTCGATGTGACAAATTTTGGTTTCTTACTGTTGGTGACCTCGATGGACCGTTTGGTGAATCTGAGGGGTTTCCTTCACTATCCCAAGGGTCCTTATGTGCATAATCAATTTGTGCAAACATTGCTAGTTTCCTCTATAGACTTTGCATCCATGCAAAGAATCTCTATGAAGAGAATCTTATTAATTACTTGTGGTAATATATCAACACTTTTTTGTGCCAATACTTGTACACTAAACATATTTGGCAAGAACTGTGGTATTGGTGGATGCAAAGGTACTATGTAAATGATAACAGTACGTCTTAAATATTTATCCTTCACCCTGAATACAGTTTGCAAAAAAATGATAATACTATCCTTAAATGTGAACTGCTTTTGTTGACACAGGGTTAAACTGTAAGTATGCATAGCTCCTCAAAATTTGAGCATATGAAGTTTGCATTATTATGTCTTGTATGTTTATCTCAGTATCGCATGAATTGTTTCATGATTTGTAATGCAATGTTAAGTACAAAATAACAATTTGCATATTCTTCATTGAATCAGCTATCAATTAAGAGTGCCCTTACCATTGCAGATTCACCACCATGTTTAACAGTGGCACATCTACCAGTTTAGCATTGTGGGTTGAAGGCTTCCATAAACCCATGCAGATATAGGAAGTAAAGATAGAGTAAAAGACGACCATATTACTATTTTCTATTGATTGAGGGTCTAGGATTTGTGGTCCATACACCAGGCTATGCATCTTTGTGCATTAGCCTTGGATACAAGCACTTTTCTGAATGACAGCGCTGCCATAAATGCTAGCTCTTTAAAGCGCACAACATACTTTTTGTCGAGAGAAGTTTTGGGTAAGATAAGTGTTTATTCAATTCTCTGGTAATTATTGTGGGTGTTTAGCAACTATCCTGTTGTGTCTATCTGTCAATGTCAGTGAGATTGCAACCACTGTCCTTCTTTGCTGATGCTGTTTCTTAATTGTTGCCATACACTGTCATCATTTTGACTCTATTCCCCTTGTCTCATTAAATTATTTGGCATTTTTTGTGACCAGTGACCCTGCAATTGGGGGACTGACTATTTGCCCTTTTTGGAACTCAGTTAGTTACCACTTGTTGCTTTGGAAACACAAATCCAAGTGTTTATCACCAGTCCTCTTTATAGCTGACACATACTGCTAATTGGCAGTCAATATGACTTACCTGTGTAGCTGCCTCTGATTTAGTTGCTTCAAATTACTTTTTTCCTGTGATGTTTCTGTTATTTTCTCCAACCCCTGTATACAGTGGTCATGGTGTAGAGGACTGGTAGGAACAGGTTATCAGAAAGTAAAAACACTTGCTCGCAGTGCATCAGAAGTTGTGGAAATATACTGGAGGTAGGCTGAGAACAAGAGATGGACTGTTATAGAGCCTGGGGGCTTTCAAATGTTAGAAAAGGACAACTACACAGACTGACTTAAAGAGCCAGCCCGGTCGGGGGCCAGGACAACCTTTCTCTTCAAAAAGAAAGGAAAAAGACTTTATTTTTGATTTCTTCTCTTCTTCTTCTGAAGACTAACCCGCTCAATGCTTTTAGGGAGAAAAGGGAATTGGAACAGGGAGGTGACAGTGCCACACAGGTGAGCGATAAGGAGAGTTACTTTTAGGAGAGGACTGTGGCACACCTGCTTAGATCCTGAGGGGAGTCAACCAGTTGTCAAAGAGGATGTGTCATCACAGGAAGCTTGGGAGGTAGGGTGCCTGTATGTGGAAAGTTTACGTGACTCTTGGACAGACTAGAAAACACTGTGATAAAGGAGTGATTATTAGAGAGCTTTGACAGTTTAAGGGAATGAGGTGAATAGGGAGGCCAGATTTGAACATGTTTGAATATCAAGGGAGAAAAGGGAAAAAATGTTTGATGTTGATAATTAATTTTAATATTTGTGTGTGTGTAAGTATTTATTTTATGTATTTTATTGTTTTTGTAAAGGAAGAGATTCAGTGATTTGGCTGCAAAGGGTTTAGCAGGGAGTTTTTTTCTCTCTCTCTTGAGGGGGCAAGCAATGGCTAATCTCAAAAAAGTAAAAAACTCTGCTATCAATCCAGAAGAATGTGGATTTGGCCAGATTAATTAGCATTGTCACAGCCTTGCAAGGACAGTCAGTTGTTATGTGTGTGGTTACTGGTGAGGACAAGGTTGCATTTTAACAAAACTAAAGGAAGCAGTACCATAACTGAAGGATAGGGGGAGACAGGCCTCTTTATCTTGATGGTTGGAGACTGAATGCTCAGGGTTGTGCCGTTTGAAACCAAATTATGTCTTAACACCCTGTGTAAAAATATACAACACTTTGTCAGCAGTAGAGAGGTGAGGCGGGTGAGAAACTGGGTAAATATTTTGTCGGGTTTTGTAAGATGAAGCTGCCTAAACAACAGCTTGTTTTCTGATGTGACAAATAAGGTGCCGATGCTGGTGGAAGACAAATCGCTAACAGAACTCATCCTGCAGCAATTCATTCTGTTCTATTGAATTGTGTATGCATATATTATGTAAATCACATATGAAATGTGAGAATTAACTACTTACAGTCAGGTCCATAAATATTTGGACACTGACAAAGTTGTTATTTTAGCTGTCTACTAGCATATTGGAGTTGAAATTAAATAATGAATATGAGCTCAAAGTGCAGACCTTCAGCTTTAATTTGAAGGTATTTAAATCCAAATTGGGTGAACAGTGCAGGAATTACAGCACTTTTTATATGTGGTCCCCCCCTTTTTAAGGGACCAAAGGTAATTGGACAATTGGCTGCTGTTCCATGGCCAGGCGTGTGTTATTCCCTCATTATTTCATTTACAAGTGTGCAGATAAAAGGTCTAGAATTGATTTCAAGTGTGGCATTTGCATTTGGAATCTGTTGCTGTTAACTCTCAATATGAAGTCCAAGGAGCTGTCACTGTCGGTGAAGCAAGCCATCGTTAGGCTGAAAAAAAAAAAAAAAAAAACCATCAGAGAGATAGCAAAAACATTAGGTGTGGCCAGATCAACTATTTGGTACATTCTTAAAAAGAAAACGCACTGGTGAGCTCAGGAACACCAAAGGCCCGGAAGACCACGGAAGACAACTGTGGTGGATGACAGAAGAATACTTTCCCTGGTGAAGAAAAACTCCTTCACAACAGTTGGCCAGATCAAGAACACCTTCCAGGAGGTAGGCATATCTGTGTCAAAGGCAACAATCAAGAGAAGACTTCACCGGAGTAAATACAGGGGGTTTACCACAAGATGTAAACCATTGGTAAGCCTCAAAAACAGGAAGACCAGATTAGAGTTTGCCAAAAGAACAGTACAGTCCTGGAACAACATCCTATGGACAGATGAGACAAAGGTCAACTTGTACCAGAATGATGGGAAGAGAAGAGTATAGAGAAGGGAAGGAACTGCTCATTACTGGAACTGGTCCCCTTGTATTTATTGAAGATGTGACAGCTGACAAAAGCAGCAGGATGAATTCTGAAGTGTATAGGGCTGTATTATCTGCTCAGATTCAGCCAAATGCTTCAAAACTCATTGGACGGCGCTTCACAATGCAGATGGACTGTGAATACTGCGAAAGCAACCCAAGAGTGTTTTAAAGAAAAGAAGTAGAATGTTCTGCAATGGCCAAGTCAATCACCTGACCTGAATCCAATTGAGCATGCATTTCACTTGCTGAAGGCAAAACGCCCCAAGAACAAGCAGGAACTGAAGGCAGCTGCAGTAGAGGCCTGGCAGAGCATCACCAGGGAAGAAACCCAGCGTCTGGTGACGAGTATGGGTTCAAGACATGACAATTTGGTTCAAGAAATGACAACTTAATTTATGATTATGTTAGTTTGTCCAATTACTTTTGGCTTTTGAGCCCCTAAAATGGGGGGGGGGGGGCTATGTATAAAAATGGTTGTAATTGCTATATTGTTCATACAATATTTTTGACAAAACCCTTAAAGCTGAAAGTCTATACTTAAATCACATTGATTGTCTCATTTCAAATCCATTGTGATGGCGTACAGAGCCAAAATTATGAAAATTGTGTCACTGTCCAAATACTTATGGACCTGACTGTATATAGCAATGTATGCATTCACTGTCACTCATTTTGGTGCTCAGTGCAGCTTTATGAATTACATTAATATGTTAGTTTTTTAGTATTCTAAGCAAACATGTACTTTCCCCAACTTTCCTCCTGTTTTATTAAATGAGAAATAATGAAAAATTAGCCCTTGCTGCTGGGTCTGAAAGGGCTCTGAAAGCAGGCAGCGATGTGGTGTGACAGCGTTCCTCGCATGCACTTCTAGGGTAATGAATGAGTGAGAGAGAAGGCTGCATAGCATGTTGGGGAGTGGGGGGGGGGGGGGGGTGATGGGGTGGGCGGATCGGCGTGGGAAGTGAACCACAGCCGGTGCCAGGGCATCAGTCATCTGTGACGGTGCCAGCATGGCCGATGAGGGCCCTGGCAGAGCACTTTGACAGAATGTTTGACACCTGCCCACCCACTTGAACAAAAAAAATGAAAATGCGTTAAAACAGAGACCAGACCAATCGTCATGAGAGGACAACATTCATGAGAGGACGTTACCAGGACGTGACCTCTGTGGGCTTAGAGGTGTTCGCAGGTCAGAACTGTTGGGGAGAGTGGTTGGCTGTCCGACAGCTTGTGCTGTTAAAACAAGTGTTCCAGTGCGTTCATGTGCTCTATGGTTTGGTACTGAATACTGACTGCCAATGGCAACTGTCGTGGTAATGTCGAATAAAACATGACTCCACTGTTCTGAGTTACTGCAGAGATAAATTAAGAATTTTCTCCAGTCACAGGACCCCAGTTAATGGATAAGTACAATTTGGAACATAAAGCACTTATTTACAATATCTTGGTAAAGATAAAAGGTAGAATTATTGAAGAAATGTATATATTATGCTCATGTGCACTGGTTACTTTAAGTATCAATACAATGCTTTGAGATTAATATACTCTATCTGGTGAGTTGCTGAAGAGAGAGCTGTTGTTGAGGCTCCATCTGGTCTGTCGCTGTGGCTACTGAGGTGGTGTCCTTGGTCTGGTCTGGAACAGCATAGCATCCTTAACTCTAAATAATCACATAAACCATTGTGATAAACTTGAATAAACATCAAAACAATTTATAATAAGCAAAATAACTTGCGACTTGTGAGGCTTAAACATTAAAGATGCACAGTATGAAATTAGTGACGTAATATAAATTGCCACATGTCCTGTGATAGCCATCAGCTGGGTACAGTCTGTACAGCATGTCTGAATATATGATTGCGATGCATCATGTACAAAAGATGATTCTCGTAAGCATATAGCAGCACAAACCTGAAGCCACACAGCATCAAAAGATGTGCGCGTTCAGCGTACATGCAGCTTTAGCACACGACTGCATGCAGAGCTCACAGCGGGCGGCAGTGTGCTCCACTCGCTCTTTGATCATTACAGAAGTAGGACTCCCGTTAACCCCTACTGTTTATAGCCATATTCATTCTGTTATTCATCTGTCTTAAGTCCAATAAAAATCTTCCGTCTGTAGCATGTGTGTGTGTGTGTGTGTGTGTTTGGGGGGATGTACAAGTGCATGAGAGGGGCAAAGGCAAATCATTTTTGCTAATTATATTTCATAGTGTCAATGAACATTTCTAATTCAATATTTATGTTCATATAATACTGTCAGTAAAAATAGTTCATTCGCTATTTTTTATGGTAGTGTTAATTCTACCGATAAATATAAATGCATCATTATCTAATTATTGTGAACAACATTGCTGAAAAAAAATATTTATTTGGCTATGTAGATAAGCATTCACCAATAGGCATAGGCATTACACCATGAATCAGTGTTTAATTGGTAATAATTAAGTGACTAATTGAGATGATTCAGGCAGAGCAATGAGATGCTCTTGCTTAACAAGGGACATGAAGAGGGATATATTGGAATCTTGCTGCTAGATGACAAACATTCAAGCTATAACACAACTAGTATCACTTGCTAACCTGCTAATAATTTGAAAAGTGTGCGTGTGCCAGCACTTTCTAAATTTATCAGCATTGTGTAATTAGGTATTTAGCAGGCACTTGACCAGAATTTTAGCTAGAATTAAAAGGAAGACGTACATTTAACCTACTTTAACCCACTTGCAGTGGTTGCCAGCTGCTTTTAGTATTTAGTTTAATGTGATTTCACTGTCTTCCATGGTTTAGACCCAGGATAATTTCTTAAATTCCTGATCCCCTTACCAGCCTCAGGTTAGTCTGATGCCATTATGTAACAACACTATCTGTGTGTTATATTACTTTTTTATTTATATGCACACCTCAAAAAATGATTTTTCCCCAAGAAAAATTCATCATCTTTTTGCATATTCATAAAGACAATAAAGCACAGTAAAAATCATTTTTTAAAGATCAAAACAAAACATTAGGCAAAACAGTACTGATGTTAACTGCTTGGTCAGAAGGCTGGTGAGAATGTTAGATAATAATACTCTCTAATATAATATACTTATAATCTCTCTCTCTCTCTCTCTCCCCCTCCCTCCCTCCCTCCCTCTCTCTCTCTCTATCTCAATGTCTCTGTTCTGCAAAGTTTCACATTTTGTTGGCCTAATTAGAGGCTCCCGAGGTCTTTCACAGTGTAGCCATGCCTCAGACAGAGATGCTCACAGCTGGGGGGGCTTCCTCACCTTCAATCAGTGAGCCTACCGTTATCACACCACCCTGTGCCAACACTCCCCCTGCCAAAGGTCACCTGTCATTGCCTCTGGCACTGAAGAACAATGTGTTTTCATCGCACACAGCATGCGGGAGCTAAGATTACAATGAAATCTGCTCTATTAATAATGGCACCATAATTGCACACTCGGAGCGAGAGAGAACAATAACACACTGATAAATGTGTTTAATGACACCTTGAATCTTTGACGCTGATTCTTCTCACATTCTGGTTGCAAATTTCTTCTAGTTTTTTATCTAAAAAAACAAAACTATTTGCATTTTCAACACAAGTTGGTGTAGGACAAAACAATTACATTACATTACATTACATTACATTCATTTGGCAGACGCTTTTATCCAAAGCGACGTACAAAAAGTGCATTTCATGGTCATAGACAACTGCTAAACACAGGTTCAGTAAGGTACAATACTTATTTTGTACAGCTATTTCTAGCCAAGAACACAGTTCACACATTGAACACTATTCTGACCTAACCTCTGCAAAGCCAACTAGGCAGAAGAATAAGCTACAGTATTAGGACAAATACAAATTATCAAAAAAGTGCTGGGATGGGGCAACATGTAGCAAGTGTCATGAAAAGGGGGGGGGGGTTCTAATAAAAGAGTGAAATATACAGCGTGGTGGTGGTTAGTCTAGGTATAGTCTGAAGAGATGAGTCTTCAGGCCACGGTGGAAGATGGGTAGTGAGGGGGAGGTTTGGAGAGGGACGGGGAGTTCGTTCCACCACTGGGGAGCTAGGGTGGAGAAGCTCTGTGATCCCTTTGGGCGGGTGGGAGGGGTTACAAGCCGCCCTGCTGCCGCAGAGCGGAGTGGTCGAGCAGGCACATAGAATTGAGTCATGTCCTGCAAGTAGATGGGGGCTGTCCTGTTGGCAGCAGTGTAGGCAAGGGTCAGGGCTTTGAACCGGATCCTGGCGGCGACCGGTAGCCAGTGGAGTGATCGCAGCAGAGGAGTGACGTGGGAGAATTTGGGAAGGTTGTAGATGAGTCGGGCAGCGGCATTCTGAATCATCTGTAGTGGCTGTATGGCACAAGCTGGCAGGCTTGCAAGGAGAGAGTTGCAGTAATCAAGGCGAGAGGTCACCGTAGCCTGGACGAGCAGCTGGGTGGAGTGCGTCGTCAGGCATAGTCGAATCCTTCTGATGTTGTACAGAAGGAATCTGCAGGACCGTGATGTTGCCTTGATATGCTCCTTGAGGTCCAGTTGGTCATCCAGGACCACCCCCAAGCTCTTGGCAGAGTGAGAGGCAGTCACTGTGGTGCCATCAACCGTGATTGAGTAAGGAGGTCTTGCACGGGAAGAAGAGCAGCTCAGTTTTGTTGAGGTTGAGCTTCACATGGTGGCTGGCCATCCAGGTGGAGATGTCAGCCAGGCAGGAAGAGATCTTATCATTGACCTGTGTGGCCGAGGGGGGGAAAGAAAAGAAGAGTTGTGTGTCATCTGCATAACAATGATAGGAGAAGCCATGTGAATTAACTGAACCAAGAGATCTGGTGTATATGGAGAACAGCAGAGGACCCAGTACAGATCCCTGCGGCACTCCCATAACAAGTGGATGAGAAGCAGAGGCAGACCCCTTCCAGGTGACCTGGTAGGTCATATCTGCAAGATAGGAAGTGAACCAAGACAGGGCAGTCCCGGCGATTCCCATCCCAGCCAAGGTGGAGAGGAGTATTTTATGGTTTACCGTGTCGAAAGCTGCAGACAGGTCAAGAAGGATCAGGACAGAGGAGAGGCGTGAGGCTCTTGCAGTGGCAAGTGCCTCCGTCACAGCTAGGAGCGCAGTCTCAGCCAATTAACAGGGAGATGAGCAGGTAATCATATATGAGCCAGGCAAATATACCATTTGGCCAAGATGCACAATTAGTGATTATATCCCATACTCCAGATGGTACAATATAACAGGACTAACCTTGTGCTGATTGGTGGAGAGGCATATCTGTCACCACTTCCAACCAGTGTCAGCTCAATAACAAGAACCACAACTTCAAAGAAGACCCAGTAGAGCACAAGGTAAGATGTAAAAACAAGTTTATTGTACAGCACAACAGGGAGTTGTATATATCCTAAAGTTGCTAAAAGCATAGATACAAGCTCAGTGTTATACCCCAGGTTGCAGGGTAGCCAGTGGTTTGATGCAACCCATGACAGAGTGGCAAATGGTCCTCCTTTCAAAGTCTGTCCTCAAATCCCTCAAAGATGTTCTGAAGTAGGAATTGGGGTAATCACTGACTATCTTTACAACTTTACAACCTTATCCAAAATCCTTTTCTATAACTGAGAAGTAACACAGGCTACAGCTGGTGATCTACCAAGCACTGTATCTTTTTAGTAATGCTGCTCCACGACGGTCCTCTGCATCCTCAACAACAGGCACCCCTCAGTCTGGTAGCCAGGCGATGTCCACTTGAGTCCGTCTCCTGAACAAGATTGTCTGGCAACAGCGTGCATCTCCTCTTCAGTGCATCTTCTGACCAGGATCTCCGCAACGGGACCATGACGTCATTCTCTCCACCTGTACGGGAGACAAATGCAACAGCACAAAAAGTAAAATGAAACACAAAGCATCAAAAATTCTGGGACTTTATTATTATTACTACGGCTACATTATTTTATAAATTAAGTTCTTTTGTTTTGTTAAATTCTATTTGCCCTTTCATTTTTACACTCAAATTTTCCTGTTCCAGGTGCCTTTCCTGTGAAATTCAGCCATGTGTGTGCATTAGTTGAACAAATGCAGAGAGGAGCAAAACTATGTTCTTAGAATGAGGGCTGTAAATAGTTCTACAGCAATTAATATCTGCAAAGCTAGGCACAGAATTTTACAGAACATCAAAAAAGAAATGCATGTGAAGCCATTTGTCCCAAACATTATAATGCCCTGAACTAGGGGGACGGCATACAAAAAGTTCCGTAGTTTCAACAACATTGTGTCACTGTCCCAATACTTTTGCATTTAACTATATACACACAATTATATTTCACTATCAAAAGGTATCTTGTGAACCATAATAAAAATTAAGAAAACTGAAATGCATTAGGTCAGTAACATGATAATAATTCTCTTGAAGTTAATTCATATTCCTTGCTTGTATCACCACCACAATTTCCTTCAAGTATTGCAAATAACAGCCGTCTTCAAGTCATCATCAGACAGAACCTCCACCACTGGCTTTGACATCCCATACAGCTATTGAAGAGGCTGATCATTTGGGATCGAACTCGTATTCTTGGAAATCTTTCTTGCCCTTTGATGTCTGAAAGTGTTTTACGAGTTACTGGGAACTGGCCAATTTATAGACTAAACTGTCAAGGCATGAACAACAAATCAGAAAGATTCACTTTGAACCTCTCAAATCAGAGCTCTTTTGTGAAAGTGTATCTTTCTTCAGGATATGTTTAAATCAGGGGCTCACTTCCTGGAATTGACTTGTTTTTCTGTTTTCAGACACCCAGGAAAACAGAAATATTCTTTTCACTTTTTTAGACTTCAAATGGTTTCTCAATGAGCAAGGTAGCAGATAACAAGGCGCACTTCTACTAACCAGCATATTTATTTTTCTTTCATTTTTTTCTTCTCTTATGACAGCTTCTCTTAAGTGATTCACTGTCTTCTTGGTACTTGTTATGTATTATTGCTTAGACTTTACTGAGATACATGACATTAGTTCGAACTAAAACGTTAGTGGAACTAAAACATTGCATGCAATTTTCAAAATAGCCCCCAGGTCTCATTGGATTTCTCACTGGAGGATATAGCTTGACAGTCTAGACTCTTTATTTTATGGATAGTTAATAATATCCCTACTCGTGTGGCTTTTGTTTTGGACAGGAAGCTCATTTTTCTTGTGAATGACAAAATAAATGAAATTACGTCAATAAATGGCAATGAAAAAGCTAGAGGGCCCTGGGTTTGAAAGCAAGAAGGTCCTGGGTTTGAATCCCAACCAGAGCTTTTCTGTGTGGAGTATCTATGATCTCCCTTGGTCTCCATGGGTTTCCCCCGGGTATTCCAAATGTCTCAAACCAAAGACATGCAGGCTAGGTTAATTGGAGAATCTAAATGGCCCCTAAGTGTGAGTGTGTGAGTGAATGGTGTGTGTCCTGTGATGGATTGGTGACCTGTTCAGGCGACCTGTGCATGATTACCTCTTGCCCAATGCCTGCTGGGATCGGCTCTGGCACCCCTTGCTACCCTGTTCAGGAATAAGCGGGATAGACAATGGATGGATGGACATACACATTTTTCTGTTCAGAAATGGTTAATAAATAACAATAAAGTAGAAGTAAAGTTTTATTTATTTAAATATTTATTGATGTGATCCTGGTCATAAATCATGAATGTAGTTATGAAAAACCATATTGAAACAATGTCTGCCTGTGTGTAATGGCAGTGAACATTCAGAACACTGCAGCCCTGCGCGACGGGCGTACATCCGTTAGCCAGTCATTACCCCTCTGCTGATATCCCTCCACAAATATGTCATGGCTAACAGCTCATTTGGCTGACATGCCTTTCCTGGAGACGTGCAACGAGCGTCAGCTAACGCGAACTTCACTCCCTTGGCCTTTCCCCCTTCTATCTGGGCCTTTTGCTAAATTGGCTTTCGGAGAGCCAAAGCTGGTCTTTGATTTTAGGAATGCGTAAAAAGGTCACACATCTAAACAAATGCCAGCAATGCCAAGGTCTATTTCTTTTTCCCTTTCTTTCCTTTTTTCTCTCAATCCATTTTTCTCATTCAAACATGTGCACTGTATTCAAAGCCTAGAGATGGGTTTTTTGAGACAGGAGGCCTGCCTAATTAAATGACCAGGATTGATGGTTTGGCTCACGCTTTTGAACAGTCTCAGATACTGGTGAGACGTTGCTGGCCATCTCAGGCTTCAGAGAGGGGACTGGCCTCTTTAACTGTCTCATTAAAGAAAAAAACTATATGAATAGCGTTAATCATTCAATCTTTCTTGCTGAGACTGTATAGATTGTGGCTAAATGTCAGTCAGCCAAGACGGAGGCAAAGGCATACAGAATAATCCACAATAACCTCATTAAAGTGGTGCTGATGTGAATTTGACACATTTTTTGAAAGAACATTAGCTGTACTTAAGCTCTATATCTTAAAGAGCTTGAATGTAGATATCTATCTCTATAGGTTCATTCCTAGTTCAAGTTCTGTGTTTATCATAGAAGCTTGGTTAAAATTTGTAAGGAAGGGAAACTGAGCTTCCTGCAGTTGAGGGCTTATGTAACAATTCCAGTTCACTAATCTAAAGAATTTCATAACCATTTTTCATGGGGTATATTAGGGGGATAAAACAGATTTATGAAACCATTATTCACTTGAGATGGGAGAGTGAGTTTCATGAACTGGCTGATAGGTGGTGCTGCTATTTGCTTATTTATTTTATTTTCATGTTATCCAGAATAACATTACATAGCTTACATTCTTTAAATTTCATCCATTTATACAGCTGCACATTCTCTGAAGCAGTAATTCAAGTACATTGCCCAAGAGTACCATGAAAGAGCACCACCTGGAAATGAAACTTAGAACCTCTGAGTCACAATCCCAGTTTCCTCACAATTATTCCACACACTACTCCACTGCAATATCAATCATTAAAAATATGATCTGGTTCAAAAAAGTTAATACTGGTACATCATAGTGCCATTCTATGTGGCATAATAATAATAATAATCATAATAATAATCATAATAATAATCATAATTTGTTGATTTAAAGGGAAATGAAGGTTGATGTGTTTTTTTTCTCCTTCAACCCTATATAAAGCTTTTATTACAATAATTGACTGTATACTGCACAGCATTGGGAAAAGTACCCAAAACCCATGCTTAAAGTAAAGCAAAAGTTAATGTAAAGACACCTTACTGGAAAATGACTCAAGTAAAAGTGAGTCATGGATTCTAATTTTACTTCAGTAAAAGTACCTGATATTAAATGTACTTAAGTATCAAATGTGAATGTGCATCCAGAAAACAAAGCAGCAAGACCTTGTTTTGCTTTAAGATTTATTACGTTTTTTTTTTTTTTAAGCTAACTACAGGAATATAGTGAGTAAACCTAGATGAACATAACTGTACACAACCATAATATAGGGACATCAGGACAGAACAGCTTGAGTGGATTAGAATTCAGTATTTAACAAGAAAACATTGAGACTTTCAGCCAGGGCAGGGAACACTTTTAGCATAGCAAAATTTTTTAAAAATGTGAGTAAATTAACTACCTAAAATTATAAATGATGCTGTTGGATTGCAAAAAGACTCTGATCGAATGAATTGTAACAGTGTTATCCTCATTCTGTGATTAGCAATCCTCACCTTCCCTCCCTTCCTGACGTACCTCTTCCAGTCCCCCTTCATTCCTTATTCCCTCCATTCTTTCCTTCCTTTCCATCCACCCTCCAATTCTTCTCCAGTTCCTCTGTTCCTTCCATTCCTTCCTCCATTATTTCCTTCTTTACTCCGTTCTTCAATTGTTCATTACTCTTTTCCTCCATTCCTCCTTCATTTCATTTTATTTTGAAGCAAGTAATGAAGATTTTGTTTTGTTATAGTTTTTGTTAGGATACTTCTTCTTCTTCTTCTTCTTCATGCTAAATTTTCACCCCTTTCCCATGCTCAAAAACTTATGAAATGTGGCAGGCATGTCCGGTATGGCTGGCAATTTATAATGTACTTTCAATTTAGCAAATATGGCTGAAAAGTCCCAAAATATGCTTATGGCCACCAACTGCAATGATACTTCAGGGGATGATTAATAACCATAGTGTGAACAAGCATGTGCAGGCATGTTGTGTGATGCTGTATTATGGCATCTTGGCAGATACTTGCAAAATACTAATTTGCATAGGCTCCAGAAGACCAAATTGTACAACATTTGACAGGAATCCTCAGAGAGCTTCCCTCCAAGCGTCCCCCTCAGCCCAAGAAAAAATGAACAAGAAAAAATTGTGGGAAATATATTTGACCATACCTCCTGTAAATGGAGCAACTGTTCAATTTTGGGATATATGCAAATTAAAAAGGGACCAATGGAGATCATGTGTACCACATTTTGTGCACCTACCGCCCAAGGTGGCACTACAGGACCACTTCAAAATTGCAATGTTCAAATCATTATTGCAGATGTACCCTTACATCAAATCACACCAACATTGTTGTGGATGATATTTGGATTAGGTTTGCAATCCATGACAAAGTATAAGTTATCTCATAAAAAACACGTTTTCAACGTATAAAAATGCCAAGTTACTCACACATACAAGACATACACCGTCTATAACTCATTCATTCAGACTGCCAAAATCCAGGCCTGCCATTAAAAGTATTGATATCAAAATGACGCCAAGTTACGGTACTACAAACAATATAGGCTATCTTGCCTCACCGAAATTTAATAACATATATTCCAAAGCAATGCTACCCAATATTTCCTCAATTCTTTCAAGTCACTTTTTTAAAAATGAGATATTTCTTTTTGCAAAGCGTTTTATTACGAGAGTGAGAAATGCGAAGGGACCCTGTAAGAAACGGTTGTGGATTATGGCCATCCTTGTGTGAATTTGTACAGCCTGATGAGCGTGTACCGTTTAGCAGTTTCGGTTTGCTATATATGTAAAACAGTGGCTGTGACAAAGGGTGTGGTGGCGTAAGTGTAAACGCATCAGAAAAGGTGAAATATGGCCAGTGTATGTAGGCTACTCACGGATTTGATGTGCATCCAACGAGCCTTGATTGACAAAAGAATCAGCAAGCCCGTAGAATTAGAGCTGCCTAGGTCGCAACTTGTGTACCCTTCTGTCCTGCTCCGTTGTCTGTTATTTCGTGAAGATGCACTTTTAGTGTTTGTAAGGTTTATAAGGCATTTTGATAGGCTTATCTGCAGGTAGGAATCCTCTTTGCTGTTATGTTAAGCTAGAACCGGAAAAGTTGATAGTGGAGAATAGGAGCAGACGCATATGAGAAAATAACAACAGTGTGAGATAAATTAGGCGAAATGATGAAATTGCGTAGTTGAAACAATATGTTTTTAGCAGAATGGGCATGTAGGTGAAGGTTGACATGATCACAGACTATAGTGCGAAGTAAATGAAGTGACCATGAGTGAGCTTAGTTTCCTTATCAAATGGTATATATAACAGTCTGTATTGAACATTAGTTGTTCAAGTGGAGGGTTAAATAACGTGTGAAATCTATTACACTGATGTGTTTTTCTTATGTTCAGTGCTAGTAGTTATAATTATGAGTGAATCATGATTTTGAATGTAATGTTTTAATGCGGAGTTGCAGAACGTACATACGTAGTAATTGTTTGTATGTGGCTAGATAGAGAACAGGGCGAGGTAACATGAATGTAGAAACGTGGCGTTTGCTGATAAGAAGGTTTTGTACGGTAGCCAAGTGAAGAAATATAGTTAGTAGAAATGGCACAGTGGTGAACTGGTGTAACTTTTTAATAAAAGGAATACATTTGCCGTCATGAAATGCATATGGGTGGCCGTGAGTAAGTTTTGGTAAAACAAATATAAGCGTAAGAAAACGTTAGTGTAAAAGAGGAAATGAGGCGGGATTCAAGCCTTAAACCGGACGTTTACCAGTCTGTGACTTCGTTAGTGCAGCACCATGCCATAGCTATGCAATGCGTGAAATATCATTAGCAAACCTGCCGGTGGTTTTAAAGAAGAACACAGGCCAGTAAGCACAGAAGAGCTCCCGTTGAATCCATATGGCTTAGCAATATTGTAGCCGGTTAATAACTGAACGTACAGACGGTACGTCATAATGCAGTGCATACGTTCGGTGAACGGCGGGTAGATATGGTGCAAAAGCAATAATTGATAAGTAGTAGACAATTATTAGTGATGGTCGAAGCAGGTTAAAGAAACGTGTTCCTAGCTGGGCTTGAACCTACGACCCCGTGTTCCCAAGACTGTAACCTTGCCCACTAGGCCACAAGTGGACTAGCTGTTTAAACTGGAAATGTTTCAGAGTAAAAAGGTATGGGTATTTTGCGTGTGTATGCGCGTTTTTGTTTGGGTCGTGTAGGTGAAGATTTGGCTGGTGTCAGTGAAATGTCCAATGGGGAGACATGTTGTTAGTGGGATAGGCGGCAGGAAAAATAAGAATGAGAAGAAGAAGAAGAAGAAGAAGAAAGAGAAGAAGAAGAAGGAGAAAACACAAAATCCCCTTAGTTTGGGGCTTTATTGTGTGGACATGTGAAGTTGTTTATGAAATCTGTCTGTTGAAATGGGGTACTCTCGGTGCTGTATAGGTATGGGGCATGCCCCCGCCAAGGCGTAACTTGGTGGGATGGCATACCTGCCATCCCAATTTAATTTTCACCCGTTGAAGGAAATGTGCTATATAAATAAAGTTTTATTTAATTTCACATTTCCTAACCATTTTGTTTTTATTATATTTACAGAGATGTTGATCAGGAAACACAGCCTAGTTCACCACTAGCTAAGAGGCCACGCAGGCGTTGCAAGAGTACACCAGTCTCATCTTATCTTCCATGCAGTTTACTTCAATAAATGTTCTAAAATCAAAAGATGTCTTTGTTTCTGTCTTCTAAATGGCTCACTGAGTCTTTGTCTTAGTGGTGGGGAGGCATGTGGCCAGGTGTGAGTAGCCTACTTAGCTGGCAAGTCCTCCCTCCCAATGCATATTCATTACAGAAAGGCCATTTGCCCTCCCATTCTCACCTGGGTTTGAAAAATAGTAGTCACAACACTAACTTTTAGCAATTTATTTTATATTTCTCATTGGATTTGCTAAAATATTTTGTCATCTTTTGATACCCAAGACCCTGATGAACACATTTCAGTGATCCAAAACCTTATTCACTATTGTTTAGTGTGTTTTATTACAACATTCCTGTGCATGTTCAAAACTACTGTTTACAGTTTGTGTGTTTTTAGAGCAATTTACAATCCACATATGAGTATGACCTACTTACTGCTGCCATATTATTGTAGCTGAGTTTGTGCTGAAAACAGAGATATGAAACACTTTGGAATCACTGCATATAAAGTTGATAAAATTTACACAAATGTCAGAATCACCAGTGTGCCTCATTTTACCCTCAGACCCAGAGGGTTAAGTCTGTTTGATTCTGAAAGCCCTTTTTCATTAATTAATTTTATTTGAGGTGGAGCACAATCTCTGCATTGAATTTCACAACTAAATGATGTGTTCATATGAAAGCCATTACTGAGGCTAAAGATATGAAAAGGCAGACCAGCGCTATGGTGATAAAGATTCCGAACAAAAGGAAAATGTAACCAATTTTCAACAGTCTTTTAAAAATTTCTTAAATGAGAGGCCTCATACAACAAGCAAAGTGACATGATGTCATACCGTTGAGTCAATTTATTTACTCTCTGTGTCAGGGTTTTGGCGGGTTAGGACCCAAGTGCAGAGTAAACGCAGGAGGCTCAAAAGGTAGGTTTAAACAAAAGGCTTTACATCAAACAGGGAACAAAAATTATGCCACGACGGGCAAAATCCAAAAAACTCAAGAATACTAGAAACAGAAAAACATGCCGAGGAACTTGAAACACTAGAAAGACTGGAAACGGGAAAACATGCACGTAAACTCGAAACACTCAAAATACTCAAACTGCAGGGAACTCGAAAAAACTTGAAACGCAGGGATCACACAGAAGGAAGACAACAGTAGGATCCAGTACCCGACTCAGGCAGACAAAGAACTTAAATACACAGGGGGCTAACAAGACACAGGAGAACACAATGCACAATCAACAGAATAACAAGACAGATAACGAGACACAAGTGAAAACAATTATTTAATAAGTGCACACAATAAAACAATCAAACACAGGAGAAAGCAATAAGACCAATGAACACGAGAAGTGATGAAATGTCGCATAACCGTGACACTCATTGTTGTTCCTGTCTTCTGCGTACATCAAATCTTTTTGTAAAATGTTACCTAGCTTATTAGCAACTAGCCAGTAAACTTGGGCAGCGATTGTCACATCATCTGTCAGACCCTTCAGTTATGGAATTCAGTTAATGACATTATTATAATATATATAGTTATAATACTAGTTTTTATTATACACACTTAAAATGATTTATTTACTTACTTATACTTACTTACTTTCCAAAAACAGACAGTGTAAAGTTACTTAGCAGATGCCCTAACCCAGTATGGCTTACATTCATGCAACAACAGATCCCCACTGAAAAGTCAACTCTTCTATTCACAAAAGGGGCTTGATGGGCAGTGCGTCACTAGGGGGGCGTGGGGGGTGCGGACCACACCAGGTGACACCATCAGAGGGGGAGACACCAAAATAGTTTTTTTTTTTCCAATGTGCCCAAATCAACAGAAATAGTTTTTTTTTTCTAATGCGACGGGTTGAAACAGCTAGTTTCTCCAACCCTATTGGCCACTTGATGGGGTTACTTCTATTCTAGTTCTAATAGCTACCAGTGTAAATCAATCTTGTCATATCATATAAGAGTACATGACTTTATGCATACAGTTCTTGGTTATTTAGCTTCTATAGATATAGAACATGTGCGTAATGTATAGAAATATTTATTTTTATATTGAATAGACATACATTCTGGTTTAATGGTCCCTTGGGGAGATACATATATCCTGCTTGGTTGGGGATGTCTAACACATCAAGATCTCAAGATGAGATGGAGTTAAATTGCATTGGAAAGATGGGAGATCACAGGGGGCCTACAATTCATAATTTTGCTTTAATGCTCCAGAAAGAGTGCTGTTGTTGTTGATATCTATCTGCACATTTGAAAAAATAAATGTAAAGTATTGATTGAAGCTTGTGTCTAAGTATGTTCTTGGCTTTTTCCCTTAGGCTCCTTGGCTGGAGATTTTCCCTCAGCTAATTAGCAATCCAGTAAAGGAACATCAGCAACATAGTCTTACAGTGGGACATGCAGCTATTCAGCATTTATTTCGATATTTACTGACTCACTCAGTGGGTTTACATGATGTTTGAAAAAGACGATTTATTGTTTTAGTCCGGCTAAAACTGGACTTTTAAAAATCATGTAAACACTGTAGTCCGACTGAAATCGTACAAAGTCAATTTTTTCATAGTCGGACTAACATACCTAGATAATGCGGTTGGAGGTTGATTTACTACGGCGTGTATACACTTCAATAGGCCAAAAATTGGCCTAGGCGTTCTGCGCATGTTCCATAATTTACATAGCAACTATACGCTCACTGTGGCCAAGCAGAATCAATAACGTTTCAGAAAATATACAACTTTAAAAGATTTAATTCAATCTTCAGCTGGGACTTTTGCCATTTATTGAGGGTGCGACAGAACATTTTGGTGCCCCTGACTATAATCGAATGTTTTTCACATTTACCGTTTGATTGAGAAAGTACCATTCAAAGTACATTTTTATGGGCTAGTGCTGTCCGATTGTGCTAGCTACTTCACATTAACCTTGTACGGCAATCAATAAAGGCTAACAGCAGTACCACTTAATTATTGTCACTTCTATCACCACTGTAATGAACTAAAAAAAGGCGACAAACAAACGTTTCTGTGAGAAATGCATTGTCGAGCTCACGTGCATACACTGCTGGCGACATTCTAAAGCTACATTTTGCCCTCCCTAGTATCATGGCGGAAAAAAAAAATTATGGACGGACGCGGAGACCAACATCGTGCTATCACAACTAAAGGAGTTAAATATCTTAAAATACATGGATGGAAGAAAAGTACGGAATGGCAAACTATTCAAAAAAGTTTGGAGGAAGCAGGATTTATAAGAAGCCTTCATCAGACACACCTCGGTCAATAAATCAATTCTTTCCGAGTCATGTATATTGGGACAATGACGATAATCCAATTAAATTTCATCTTTGGCCAAATCGAGCTATTAATATAGATCAATTTCAACTGTGCATGTAAACGCACTGACTTACTTACTTTCGTACTTATTTATGTTGTTGTAAATTGTTTATTTGCACAGATTAGACAAACATCTAAATGAGAGCTGACTGAAGAGAGTCATGTTATGAACTTAACTTGGCAGCAGCTGACAGTTGTTTGGTCAGTGGTGGTCTGTGATGTCTTCTCTTTCTTAAACATATATTGGCAACATCTATTTACATGGCTTGAAAAAATACATTCAATCCAAGCAAAGCATAATAGGATTTATGACTATCAGTTGTCTTGCCTGAACACACACCGTGATTTGATATTTTGGATACAGACATCAGACCCTTAATCCTTACAGCTCCATGGTGTCTATTGGAACCATGAGCAGAGTGTCTAAGGGGAGAAGGTTGAATGTCATTAAGCTATTATGGATCAAATGAAAAACGACAATACTTTATGTTTGGGTCACTACTTATACATTTATAAAGCACTGTCAACATTTCTGGATGTTATTAACATTAATTAATTTTACTGCAGGCTTGTTATACATTGTGTTGAAGCATTAGCTGACAGACTTTGCAATGCCTGTGTTAAGTCAATTTGTACGAGGTGTGTGATGTCAATTCTATGTAGAATAATAAATGCTAATAATATTTTTTATTTATACAACAATAAATGCTTCAATTTTGAGCAATTATTTATGTCTCATTTAATATTCAGTGAAATGGATTATGTTACCTACAATTTTCAAATTTGTTCATTTTAATAAGTGGAAGATATATACATTATTCAGAATGATATAAAAGTTTAGTAAGTATTGGATATCTCAAAAATTTGTGCGGCCACTTGTACAAATGTTGCTTATGCACAAAACCACAACAAATTACTGGTTTACCTAATCCGTGCAGTATACACACACAATCAGGTCCATAAATATTTGGACATTGACAAAGTTATTGTTATTTTAGCTGTATACCACAGCATACTGGAGTTGAGTTGGAATTAAATAATGAATATGAGCTCAAAGTGCAGACCTTCAGCTTTAAATTGGGTATTTAAATCCAAATCGGGTGAACAGTGTAGGAATTACAGAACTTTTTATATGTGGTCCCCCCTTTTTAAGGGACCAAAGGTAATTGGACAATTGGCTGCTCAGCTGTTCCGTGGCCAGGTGTGTGTTATTCCCCTCATTATTTCATTTACAAGTAAGCAGATAAAAGGTCTAGAATTGATTTAAAGTGTGGCATTTGCATTTGGAATCTGTTGCTGTTAACTCTCAATATGAAGTCCAAAGAGCTGTCACTGTCAGTGAAGCAAGCCATCATTAGGCTGAAAAAAAAAACCCATCAGAGAGATAGCAAAAATATTAGGTGTGGCCAAATCAACTATTTGGTAAATTTTTAAAAAAGAAAGAATGCCCTGGTGAGCTCAGGAACACCAAAAGGCCCAGAAGACCATGGAAAACAACTGTGGTGGATGACAGAAGAATACTTTCCCTGGTGAAGAAAAACTCTTTCTCAACAGCTGTCCAGATCAAGAACACCCTCCAGGAGGTAGGCGTATCTGTGTCAAAGTCAACAATCAAGAGAAGACTTCACCAGAGTAAATACAGAGGGTTTATCACAAGATGTAAACCACTGCTAAGCCTCAAAAACAGGAAGACCAGATTAGAGTTTGCCAAACAGCATCTAAAAAAGCCTGTACAGTTCTGGAACAAGATCCTATGGACAGATGAGTCAAAGGTCAACTTGTACCAGAAGATGAGAAGAGAAGAGTATGAAGAAGGGAAGGAACTGCTCATTATCCAAAGCATACCACCTCATCTGTGAAGCATGGTGGAGGTAGTGTTATGGCGTGGGCATGCATGGCTGCCACTGAAACTGGTTCCCTTGTATTTATTGATGATGTGACTGCTGACATAAGCAGCAGGATGAAGTGTATAGGGCTATATTATCTGCTAGATTCAGCCAAATGTTTTAAAACTCATTGGACGGTGCTTCACAGTGCAGATGGACAATGACCCGGAGAATACTGCGAAAGCAACCCAATACTTTTTTAAGGCAAAGAAGTGGAATGTTCTGCAATGGCCAAGTCAATCACCTGACCTGAATTTAATTGAACATGCATTGCACTTGCTGAAGGCAAAACTGAAGGCAAAACGCCCCAAGAACAAGCAGGAACTGAAGACAGCTGCAGTAGAGGCCTAGCAGAGCATCACCAGGGAAGAAACCCAGCGTCTGGTGATGAGTATGGGTTCAAGACATGACAATTGGGTTCAAGAAATGACAATTTAATTTATGATTATGTTAGTTTGTCCAATTACTTTTGGCTTTTGAGCCTCTAAAATTGGGGGGGGGTGGGCTATGTATAAAAATGGTTGTAATTCCTACATTGTTCATACAACAATCTGGTGATGAGTGTGGGTTCAAGACTTCAGACTGGATTTGCAACCAAGTATTAAAAATGACAGTTTAATTTATGATTATGTTAGTTTGTCCAATTACTTTTGAGCCCCTAAAATTGGGGGGGGTGGGGGGGCTATGCATAAAAATGGTTGTAATTCCTACATTGTTCATACAATATTTTTGACAAAACCCTAAACTTAATGCTGAAAGTTTACACTTAAATCACAATGGATTTCAAATTGTATAATTTAAAATCCATTGTGGTGGCGTACAGAGCCAAAATGATGAAAATTGTGTCACTGTCCAAATACTTATGGACCAATACTTATATATATATATATATATATATATATTAGTGTATCACAGTGTGTTAATGTTTTTGCATTATTTTTCAATGTGATATCAATGTTTCATCTTAAACCATCATAAGGGGTACAGTAATAGCCTGGAGAGGTTTTTGAACTCCTATAGGTTCCCCCTATACTGATGAAAATATTTAAAGGTTTAATTCTCACTTGGGAATTGGTGAGTTTCATGAGCCAGAACAGTTGATAATCCAGTCTATTATTGTAAATGATACAAGTGTCTTGCATCATTTACGCCATTTTCCAAGTCTCTGTAATGCTCACATCTGGAGTTATAAAGCCTTAAATAGCATACCCCCTAAATGGGCAAGGATTTGGCATCTGCGTTTTTTTAGGGGCTAAAAAGCAGTATACATTACAGATTATGGACTGCATGTTCTATTATGGTTTTATTTTGATTATTTTGACACAATGGTGTTTGTTTCTGCCCCCATAATTTCCCAGATATTTCTTTGCTAGACAGTATGCTGGTGAGCATACTGTCCTTATAATTCCCCTTGTAATTGAAGATTTAATCTTTGTGCTGTGTAATGATGGCACTGCCTGTAGCACAGATACAAGCTGGAGTCAGAGAACCAGCACAACGCTTCGTTGTGTGATACTCTCATCCACAAAGCAGGCTATCACAGCCCAGGACTGATCTAATTACTGCTTTGTAGATAAAGGTCAATGTTTCTTCCTGGCATTTATACAACACTTTCCTGATTAACAGCTATAAAGGCAAGCTTTCATCCATCCAAATACCATGAAACCTCAACCTGACAGGGAAAGCATGCTCTGTAAAACATGTACTGCAAATAAATAAATCTTTGATATGGAATACATTAAGCAAAACTAAAAAATAATAATTATAAATATATAATTATTAATTATTTGGAGGTTTCCTAGATTGATGTTTTTAGAATATTAGAATATCAGAAGCATTGCAAAATTGTCCCCATAAGAAAAATGCCTTGGCATATTTCATAAGCATATTAAATGTTAAATAGAATTCTCTTCAAGAACTGGTAATTAAAGGATGCAACAAACCACATATTTACTTTTCAAATTATAATTGCACATTGCAAAAGAATACACTAATTAAGCACAAATAGGGATATTGTGCTCTCCACCAGGGAGATTATTTGAATATTTCTGAAATCATTGGCATGTGTTATACTTTCACTGGGAATACAATTATACAGAAGAAATTGCTTGTAAATGATTCGGTTTTTAGCTGCAAATATACTTTCACCTCCCTTGGGGTTGCTGTATTTCATCAGGGAAACACAAAATATGCAATCCTCCGAAGAGGTGCAGAAAAAAATAATAATCTGTAAAGGATTTTAAATATTGTCTTTAAACAGACTGCAGCCAGAAAGGCTTTTCTGTACATTCCTTCCTTACATAGTTCTGAGGATCTAAAGTTGTGTTTCCACCGCAGGAACTTTGCCCCGGAACTAGGAACCTTTTGAGGAACTCAGTGCGTTTCCACCGCAGGAACTAGGGTCTAAATTTAGTTCCTGGGGCTTTATCTTACCCCCCAAAAAGTTCCTGCTCGGGGGGTAGTACATACTCGACCAACATTTCTGATTGGTCGAGTACTCGCAGCATTTTTTTGTATTTATTTTCAACCGCCATGTTTGAAAATATGCAGCCGCAAACCAATTTATTTTCATAATAACTTCAAATCAAACTTGTATGTTATGCGGCGCAGTAGCCTAGTTTTGGTTATAGCCTGCCAACATCTTGGAATTATAACGTGTGCTCTTCTGTTCTTTTCTTGCTTTAGTATTCGTTTTATAAAATGCTAAGCATTGGTGCTGGGACAGCATATTACGTAGGCTACCAAAACATTCAAACGGATTAATTCGGTTGCTGAATATTTTCTTCCGGATTTTCTTTGTTAGCCCGTTGTAATTGACTCAAAATGTTTGATACAGTTATGTGAGGTATGCGGTAGTTCTGCGTAATTAACATTGGTGATACAGTAAAAGCAAACTGGAAATCACCTTCCGCACTTTTTGTCAGGGTAAAATAACAGGTTAATTCTAGTAATCGTACCTTTAGCTTTTTCAGACTGCCGTAATTTTACTCCATTTTACTGCCATTCTTCAATTCCACGAAAAGACCAGGACTAATTTGACTATGGACTAATTTATGGTGCATGGTTCGCATCTGGAGGGCACACTTCGCTGCTCGGCTAGCAGTAACTTCGAAGGAAAGCAAACGGTGGCTGTACCACTACTAATTTAAATTTTCACGCAAGTCCGAGTTTTCGTTCTATTCTTGTCGATTAGCCTATATGGAATTGACGATGAGAAAGTAATAAAACAGCAAATTGTTTACAACGTGTGCATGTTTTCTGCTGTTGTTGCCAGTTATATTGGAAATGTGAATGGATTCTGTCGCTTCGGATGTCAAGACATGAAAGCGAATGTTCGCATAAAAACATAATGAATGTGTTTGAGAGGATATATAAAACAGTTACAATCTGACTATTGGCCTGTTATATACTATTTGTTGCATAGCAACGGTCCAAGTTCAACTACCAACGACATTTTTGCTTGACAAAGGTAAAATATGCCCAAATGGATGCAGAAGAATATTTCAATTCCAGGTGATTAAATCAATAAAAATCAATAAATACAAAAGTAACCATATACAGTCATTGTTGGTAGCCCGTTGTATATAAGTGGAATAAACCCCTCCGGGCTGTCCCGGTTATTAGAAAATAATGTAGGCTACTTCGGTGGTAGTATGGGGTTACAGAAGAAATCATAGGACAGATGGACGGACGACAACGTCGCTTTTTCATACGTCAGTGGGCTAATTTGCGTAATCTTCGCGGGACTTTAGACCGCGGTGGAAACGCAGACAACCATGGGCTGAAGGAACCTTTTAGTTCCTTGAAAAGTAGTTCCTGGGACTAAAAGTTCTGGGTACTTTTGGTGGAAACGCGGCTTAAGTGCCTATATCATGATAAACAGCATGGGTTCTAAGAGCCTATTTTGTTTATCTCAGCATTCAATCACCCTAAATCACTTACACACCCCCCCCCCCCGCCTAAATCTCCTAACAATGGCAACTGAGTTGAGTTCTACTGATGTCTGTACATATGCGAAGGCATCTGTATTGACATCACTCACACCTGAAACCACACACCTACGCTCACTCACACCAGTAACCTAACACCAGGACTCACACGTTGAATGATACACTGTAACCTCAAGGGTCACACATATTCATACTTCATCCGGATAACATGAAGATTTTTTTGTCCCCTTTTTAACCACAGTTAATACCTGATGCTTGTAAAAAAAAAAAATTAAACATATGTTTTTGGTCACCAATGTATATCCATCCAAAGAGTCATAACTAAACCACAGTTGACAAATAGCACACACATAAATCAAAAGCCAAATGCCCAATGCATCCAGGTGAACATATTGTATGCAATAATTTAAAATGCAATGGTATAATGATTCCGGAAAATGTGCTGTGGATTGGAAACATGTTTTAGAGAAATACATTGATGAATCCACAAAATTTCACCTAATACAAACTTACCAGAATCAACACCAGACAATGTATTTTAAAAAATCAAGTTTCCCTTGTCCCTCCGACAGAATTTAGCATTTTCTCCCATATGACTGGACAGACAGATACACACACACACACACACACACACACTCGTACAGGGATGTACCCAAAACATACTCAAACAAAGTGTGGATGGTTTTTTTCCACAATGCAAATCTTTTTTCTTCAATAATTTCTTTCCTCTCTGTCATTACTAAGTGGCATGTGATAATGTGATATTTCTGTTTTTTATTTTGAATAAATTAGCAAAAATTTCTGAAAACCTGTATTTGCTTTGTCATTACTGGGTATTGTGTGTAGATTTATGAGAATAAGAATGAATTTAATCAATTTTATAATCAGGCTGTAAAGTGAAGGGGTCTGAATATTTTCCGAAAAGCACTGTATATACACCGATCAGCCTCAACATTAAAACCACCTACCTAATATTGTGTAGGTTCCCCTCGTGCCGCCAAAACAGCTCTGACCCATCGAGGCATGGACTCCACCTCTGAAGGTGTCCTCTGGTATACTTGGATTTCTGTATATATTTGTATCTACTGTATATTTGTATCTGATATTTTGTATTTACTGTAAATTTGTATCTGATTGTGTTACTTTGTTGTCTTTGATGCTGCAACAGTGCAAATTCCCCCCGGGATCAATAAAGTACACTACTACTACTACTACTTATTACATTATTGGTTTTTATTACATGAAAAAATTGAAATGAATTACATTATTGGGAGTTATTACACTATTGGTAGTTTATTACATTATTAGTTGCTACGGGGCTATAAAAAGCTAAGATATTGTTAGAGGGTGAATTATTTCCACATGATTTAAAAAACTCTCGACGGGTCAGAGCTGTTTTAGCGGCACGAGGGGGACCTACACAATATTAGGCAGGTGGTTTTAATGTTGTGGCTGATCGGTGTATATGCTCTGCGTTTTACAGCACATCAAAACTACTTATCACATTCTAAATTGATCCAGCCGTGTATATATTCTTCTAGTTTCCACTGAATTAGCTCTTAAGCAAAACATCTTTATTTTATGGCTTGGCAAAAAAACTTCAGCTGCTGAGCCACAAACAGACACATGCACACAGAAGGATTAGCTGTGAGGTCTTAGGTGCTTACCGTTTGTCTACGTGCCACCAAAAGGCATCCCTCATTCACTCTCAGTTCACTGATTCAGTCCTGTCTGCTCAACTGCAATCAGTCTCTCTAAAACACCTGTTCTGTCATGTCAGCAAGCTAGCCACCTAACATTGGCTGAATAGCAATAATGCAATGCTAATAATTAACCAGCAATCAATCTAAATACATATTTTACAATGGGAACCAAAAGTTAATAGTGTTTAAAAAAATAAATAAATTATATATATATATATATATATATATATATATATATATATATATATATATATATTGGCTGAACTCCCTCAACATATGCAGTGAGTCAAGTGCCAACAAAGATCTTCTTCTTCTAAGATTAAATTTCAACTCCTCTCATTTCTCTCTGGTTTGTGCATTGTGTGTCAATGAATAACCCTCTCTCATCACGGCAATATCTTGTCACTGTTTTATCATTTCTGGTGCCTGTTTCACAGAGTACCATCATGTAAACCTATTTTGAACATCTGAAAGAAAAGAACAAATATCTACACTAACACTATTTGCGATGGCCCACTAGGACCAATTTCACCTAGTTTTACCTGTCGCATTTAAGAGGCAATATCTCAAAAATTATTCACTGAACATCCATAGTTGAAAATTTAAATTAAAGCTGCAGTTGTGAAAACATTTTGAAAATCTGACACCGCATCTGTTCAACCCCACCTGCTCCCAACTCTCTCGCCACTTTCTGAATTGCGCTCCAAGGTTTATTGAAACTTTAGAGTAAGCTTTATCCAATTCTCTTTTCCTCTCGTTTTCTACTGAGTATTGAAAGGGACAACCTTAACATGTAAAACAAATTATAATATTGTATATTTATTTCATATTTAGTCACCGATATTGATAGCAGAATGACATGGTATAATTATACAAGAATTACTCTTGTATATTTTGCTATTCAGTGAGCAGCATTTTTCACTGCTGCGTTGGCATACCTTTGGGCGGTTATTGGCTGTATCTTGTTCCTATTCCCAGATGGATGCTGTTTTCCCAGATGGATGCTGTTGTCCAGTGTGTCATGCTTGGAGGGTATAGTTGCAGTGAGGGGGTGCCTGTTAAATGGATGACCTATGTGACAATGCTGACACTTAGAAACTCCATATTTGGCATAGTTGTCCTGTATCATCTGCTAATAAAGCTAGAACCGAGAGTTTGTTGTTTCCACCCATAGTTTGATTGCAGGAGCATCCTGGCCACTAGAGGGCTTGTGTGAAGTGGTTATTAAAACAGCATGTTTTCATTAAACAGCATTCTGGTCAAAAACAGCATGTCAAATGCACTTGTATGCATGTGTAGTACAACATATGCCACAATAGTCAGAACATTTTCTCACTGGCAAACCAAGAAAACATAGGTAATGTATATTATGTTGATCAGTTATTGGGATTCATTGTGTAGAGTGTCCTAGAGTCTCTGTTTACCAAGATTAAGGTGATGATTCATAATGGGGGTTATGAAAGCCTGCTCAAGCAGAGTGTACTAGTGAACCCGCTGGCCTCCAGACCTGTCACCAGCACTCACAAATGTCTGAGGCAGAACATAGCTTTTGTTTCAGCGTGCACCATGGTGAATTTAACAAACTGGCTCAGAGACTCCTCTGAGCCAATTGGAGTTGCCCACGTAGTCAGAGCGAGCAATGACGGTACCACTTTGGACACTTAGATCTAAAAATAAACTAAGTGCAGGATACAGTGATAAATGCACATGCAGAAGCCAGTATTCACTGCATAAAGCAGTATGGCCCTCTGTCTCCCCGACACCAGGTCTATAAAGAGAAATTAACATCTCAGACCAATTAATCATTGGTGGTTCTTTTTCCATTTGTAAACATATCAAAGTCTAATTCACTTTCGAATTCACTCTGCAAATACCTGAATGTTGTGGAATGACTACACACACACACACACACGGCATGTATAATTTAAACACAATTTTAACCAATGAAACTAAGCACAATGTGCTAGAAATATTAAGTTATAAAAGTTAAGGAACATACTTCAAGTTCAGAAACATTGTGTACTGTACTGGAGAGAATTGAAAACCTGAAAGTTCAGATTCACAGATGTGCAAGTTTTAAAATAGACAGAAGTGATGTGATGTTTAGAACTTGTATAATCTCCTGGGTAACAGTGAGCAGCAGTGACAATAGAAATAAAGACAGACATTTCTAGGTGACTTTGAATGACAGCAGAAATGTTTTACCTTCAGAGTCCTTTTTTGTAGTTTTCCTCCTGAATTACTGAATTAGTGCTTTTCTATCTATCGGAATAAAAAACCCTCAGCCTGGAAACTATACTCAAAAGGCTTTTCCCCATGTTTATTGAAGATGTTTTTAATCATAAAGTGGCAAGACTGTTTGGTATATGCTTTTAATGAGGTTGTACCCTCCTTGTTACATTGTGATTTAGTTTGCCTGACCTCCAGTCCCCCAGTCCTGTAGGTTATAGAGCATGGAGAAAACAAAATTATTCACATTTTTCAAAATCATGGCATGTAATTTTTTTATAATGGCACCGCAAAAATGATACCAATAGAAGATAAAACACACACACACACACACACACACACACACACACACACACACACGCAAGCACATACTTAAATAGAAAATGTTCATGTTCTGAGTTCTGAGCAATTCTCACATAATGTATTGGGCTGAAACATCAGTAACATTAAATTGAGATTTGGCAAGAGACAGTGTGTGGGAGTGTTTCTTTATACATCTTCTTTCTGAGCAATGAAATCTGTGGTTTCATATAGATTGTCTATTTAAAATTTGATCAGTTAATATGAAGATACCACTGAAACAATGGCATTTCATTACCATACCATTAATCTCTGAACTCATATAGAAAATGCCCTAGCATTCCCTGTCCTCTCACCCCCATCATTGTCTGTCTGTCCTCTCCAGCCAGTTCAGTTGGTCTCCTGTCTCACTGTGGACATGGAGCTCCATACTCTCATCGTATGATTGTGTAGTGAAAGATTAGCCCCTGGTTGTCCCTGGCTGTCCCAGATATCTCACTGTTACTGGGGAGGGGGGGGGGCTCAGCTAGAGTGGGCTGGGGGTAGTACGGAGGTGACATTGCCGACTCACTCAATATGGCTGAATTGCACCAAGGTGAAAGAGTGCAGGTGAACTGCTTACCCTGACTTTCTGTGTGTATTATAAGGTCTCATTTTCATTTATAAATGCAGACTTTCCACATTTTGGGTACAAATGATTGTTGTGGCCCAGTCAAGTTTCCACAAAAATGGTATTTAGCTATGATATGTTTTCAGTGCTGGTGATGCATTTACAAATGAAGTCTGTTTCCACATGAAGGTTGATTTTTATAAAAATGCATTCTAAATCATACCCTCTATGAAGATAATTGCACATTGGCTACAACCAGACCTGGGTCAAATACATAGCCTATTTGTTTTGGATTCAAATACTTTTTCTGAACTTTACTGATCTTGTCTGGTGTATTGGAACCAATGACACACTCTCAGAAAGTGCAAACCCCACCTTTTGGTCATATTGGCAGGCTCAATTACACCAGGCAAGATCAACAGAGCACAGAAAAGTATTTGAATCCAAAACAAATATGTATTTGACCCAGGTCTGGCTACAACATAGCTGGTCAATATTTTTATATTTGTTTTTATAACATTTTGAGAGAAAAGAGAATATTTTATTTGAACATCAAGCAGTGAGACCTTAATGGTTTGATACACACTCAGTGCCCACTTTATTTGGTACACCTATCTAGTACTCGGTAGGTTCCCCGTTTGCCTCCAGACTTTTTTGTGCCATGGATTCAACACGATTTTTCTACTACACATTCATGCAGTGGCCCCCACGCCCCCACTTTCACCTCATCCCAGAGGTGCTCTATTGGATTGAGATCTGGCAACTGTGCAGGCCATTGGACTAAACAGAAGTCACTGTCATGTTAGCGGAACCAGCTTGAAATAATGCATGCTTTGTGATATGGTGCATTGTCCTACTGGAAGTATCCATTTGAAAAATGGTGAACTGTGGCCATAAAGGTATGTACATGGTTGGCAACAATGCTAAGGTATGCTGTTACATTCAAATGATGCTCAATTAGTATTAAAGGGCCTAACGTTTGCCAGGACAACATACACCATACCATTACACCACCACCACCAGCCTTCACCATTGACACAAGGATGTATCCATGGATTTATGCTTAACCAAATTATAACCCTACCGTCTGCATGTCACGACAGAAATCAAGATTTCTCAGACCAGAAGATTTTTGCAGTGTTCAGTTGTCCAGTTTTGGCTACAATGTCCCCATTGTAATCTCATCTTCCTGACTGTAGTGGAACCCAGCATGATCTTCTGCTGCTGTTGCCTATCCACTTTAAGATTCGATGCATTGTGCATTCAGAGATGCCCTTTTGCACACCACTTGTGTAAGCAGCTGTCATTGGAGCTGTTGTGGCCTTTCTGTTAGCTTGAACGAGTCTGTCCTTTGTCCTCATTAACAAAGTGTTTTTGGTCATAAAACTGTCGCTCACTGTAGTGTGTGCAAACCCAAAGAGGGCAGCTGTTTCTGAGATGCTGCTGGAACAACCATGTCCAGAGTTTGTATACCTTATTTCCAATAAATTGGCTGCAGATGGAAAGGAAACCACAAAAAATTTACCAAAACTTTCTGTGGCTTTGTCATTAATACAATAAGACAAGACACTGTTTAGCTGTCTGGGGACACTAACAAATGGGAATCTCCTTCAATCAGAGCTACAATCAAAAATCCCCTAGTCAGTACTTTCATTTCACCACTAGATTTTGCAATCAGGCTTTGTTGGTGTATGTTTGGGAATGACCTTAATTGTAATAATGAAAAGTAAAATAGACAAATAAAACTCGAAAACAAAATGAACAGGTCAGTTGCTTCAGTTATAACTACTGCACTGCACAATGCATTTAACTGGTCCACTTGCTGTACCCAACCAACCGGGACTGCAGGAGTTTGCATGCCTTATATACTTTAGGAACATGCCAATTGCAATAAAATATAACTGTATAAATATACCAGTTCACCAATTACCTAAACAGCAAAATAAATACTAAAATACTGTAACAGTAGCTATGTCACAGTGTATATCTTTCACCTGCATCAATGACTGTATAATCATGCTTTGTGTTACAATTGTTTTACTATTGTCTATCATTTGATACAATATAGGACAATACTAGTGACTGCCTTTTTGGGCCATTTAAATAAAAATAACTATGGCTTGAAAGTATTTTTCAGATTTATTTATTTATTTAATGAAGCAAAACCAACAAACATTTTTTTCCCAAATTTGGAGTTTCATCAATGTCCTCTGGTTTGAGACAACTACCATGACATACCTGTACCACATCAATACTGTGGCGGGGACATGTTCAATCTGAACGCTTGTGGCTTACTGGGCCTGGCTGTTGACATAATTTCCTGGCACACTCTCCTGCCTGTCTGGGCTGAAGCAAAACAGCAAATGTTCCAGTCAGCGATACTGATATGACAACAGATGGATGCTAATGCAGACAATTTCAGGAAACACTGCAAATCACAGGGCATGCTTCATTAAGGGGCGAGCACAGCTATGTGCAAGGGATGGGGGATGGGCAGAGAGGCTTCTCTCTTTGTTCTTGTTCTGGCAGTTGAGTCAGTGGGATAATTCAACACACGGTACTTCATATAGGGCCCCAGGCTCCTTGTAGTCTCTTGTGTAACACTGAACACACACAGGGGACCTACTGACATGTTTGTAGCAGCTAATCTGGTCTGTCTTCATTTTCATGCTTTTGGAGCACCGTACCAAGCCCACACGCGACACCATACAGGGTACCTAGAACACTCGCAGAAAGATAGGGATAATATTCCCATGTTATTGTCTCAATTTATGGAAGTCCATTGTATGTTATTACACAAAAATACATAGAACAATGTTAGAACTAGTCACAGTGATTAGTCACATTCATTTCATCTGGAAAATGAGCAAGTAGAATGAATCTGCCATTTCAGTGCCTACGTTTAGAACATTTTTTTTTCAAATTATACTGACACTGGACAAATATGATGCTTTTTATGATTAAATAACAACTTTCAAGGGATAGAACATTTATAGATGACCTGTCTGGCATATTTTTCTGTAACTTTAACAGAACTTGTTTGGAACAATATATAGAATATAAGTAGGGACACCAGTTTATCTTGGCTATGTGACCGATTTCTTGCATCGTCTAAATCCGCACAGGACACTGTAGCATTGAATTGTTGCAAGATTGTTGCCTTCTTGGCCAGGACTCCCTTGAAAAAGAGATATTCTGATCTCAGTGGGACTAGCCTGGTTAAATAAAGTCCAAATAAATAAATAAATAAGTGATTGCAACAATCCATTTCATGTAACGTAATGGATTGTTGCAATCACTTATTTATTTATTTTGGCTTTATTTATCCAGGTTAGTCCCACTGACATCAGAACATCTCTTTTTCAAGGGAGACCTGGCCAAGAAGGCAGCAGCAGAATTACTGACAAAACAAAACACTTCAGTGGAGCGTGTCACACAGAGTGAAAACAACTCAATACTCCTGCAAAGCAACCATGAGATGAGGGGAGAGGAGGAAAGAGGATAGAAAGAAAGAGACCAGAGCAACAAAGCGACAGATCAGAACCAGACAGCATCTCAGTCATAAGCAATGACACCTCCCAGTGGATTCATTTTCCAAAGTCCAGACTAGGACTTTGAACTATTTGTTTGTACAATCTGTAATCAATTGTGACCCTCATGAACACAATTAATTGGCATAATACATCAGGGGCCTGTATCACGAAGCAGGATTGCTGAGTTAGATGAATAACTCACTGAGTAAAACCCAGAACCATCCCAAATCTGAAACATGGACTGAAGTTGAAAGAGTTACTCAGTGCAGTAATCCAGTTAACTCAGTAATCCTGCTTCATGATATACAAGCCCCAAGATTATGAAGAAATGTGACATGGATAGAATGTCAAAAACGAAATAGTCGCTGAGTGACCGGGTGCAAGAGTGCCCTTCTGGTAGCCTTTACATCAACAGAGTTCATTTATTTAGCACAGTTTGCTAAAAATCCATAGACTGGCATTTCCAGATGAAAAATATCAATTGTGGTCTGAAATAAACAACAGTGCATAATTTGGGATTCAACAGGCAAAACTTCCTTTCAGTGGGACTCCGCTCCAAGCACACATGTATCATATCTCCACTTAAGACAGCCAAGCCAGGATGTATTTAGGGGGGGAAAAAACACTTTAACTAGCATGTAAATTTGAATTTAGCACGAGTACTGTATCTCAAAACAGGATCAGTTCCACTATGAATAAATGACATACTGTTGGGAATGTATGCATTTAACACGTACAGAAAGCCTTGTTTTAAAACTTTACATTCATTTATTTAAATTGAACTTTAATAACAGATCCACCAGTGATATTACAATTTCAATTAATGCATTTTAAATATAATTTACAAGTCTTTTCATGTTCTTCAATGTCTGGCTAGTGGGCATGTATATATTGGGAACATACTTGCATCACGTAGGGAAATAACTCACGGTTTTTGAATTGGCTCAATTCTGAAAACATTACTTGAGATAAATTTTTTAATACAAAAAACCTGCATCCCTTGGCTATAATTACGCGGCGTGGGGTAGACCTAACAGTCTTAATAGCTTTAAAAGATAACACACAGTAAGACAATTCAATATAATTTCATTTTAAATGATACAAACAAACTTTAATTTTTTATTGATTACATTTATATGTTTTTCGAGGCTTACTTATATTGGTGAAAATCCATCACAAGACTGTACATTATTCTCTGGTTCCCGTCTAATGTCTGTTTCATCCAAACAGCTGTATCACTTGATGTCACATCACCACGTAGCCTGAAGTTAAAGTTAAGTTAAATATATTTATGAAAATCCGTTCCGAGCTGAACAAATCCAAACAATTGGTTAATTAATGGTCTCCTGACAATACGCTAAGAACCCACTTTTGCCAAGCTAGCAATCCCAGCAAGCTTGCATGCTATATCAAAACTATGCGATCTGTTAGTCACTAAAAGACCGCTTATGTTTACTTACATTTTGATTCCTTGACATACACACAATACAGTAGCTGAAAAACACTTCTGTTAAAAAAAATTCACTTGCATATAGCAAAAACAAACTTTTGGCAATATCTCCAAAAATATTTATTGAACTCTTCCGCCGTTCGTTGGAGACAAAGAGATGAGAATTCTGCACATTAACCTTAAATACGTTGTTCAAGCTCGATGTTTCTACCTAAAAAGTTTGTGTTATATTTTACCCCGTGTTTGGCTTTGCCCCGCTCTCCCTATTATGCATTTATGGCTATTATAAAAAATACATTTCTAAGGACGGAACTGTCAGAATTCTGACTTAAATATAGTTTGGCTTTCATGGCCCCCTGAAATAAGAAAAAACATTTCATTCAGGGATCTAACATTTTCTGCACTTAAAATGTTTTTCTTTTTTCACCACAATTTTCATCATCAAATTCTTTTTTTCCCCACCTTCGTGTTTTTGTCTTCACCACTTTTGACATTCATAAGGCCTAAATCTGAGTTTTTTTGGTCTTTTATTGTCATTTGCTTGAATGTGGAAAATCACTTTAAATGTATGCTTGAATAAGTGAGCTATGATAACAGCTGTCATTTCATTCTTTTCCACAGAGACAAGTACAGATTGACAGTCACGTTTTGAATTTTTTTCATATGTGACTGCATGGATTTCAGAGGTTAATAACTGTTTAAATTTTTGAGATATCTCAACCAGAATAGTTATTTAAATAGTCATTTCCATGACTAGTCAATAGTCATGGAAATTGTCTTTAGTCCAAAAATTTACCAAAAGTGAATAAACTCCATCAAAAATTTCATCCTGTCTGATACCATTAAGGGCCATGCAACAAGTTAAAAACACTCAGCCTGTTTGTCTTCAAACAACGTTTCATTGAATTACATTTATTATTATTTTCATAACAACATTTTCTAGAATTAGTTCACTCATTCTAACTGAAAAATATCACTCTATAACCAAGTATGACAATGAATAAAGTTTCTCATTAAGCCAGGCCTGGACTGTAACAATAACATATTTCAATGCGTAATGATACATTTGTAATAGCCTATAAAAACACACTGTTTCATTCATCATACCCATTTAAAATATCTTCCTTTCAATGCTTGGTTTATCTTGCCACCACCGTTGTTGGGACAAGTCATAAAACATTTATTCATTCTTTAAAATCAGAACATGTTTCCCAAAAGAGAGCATATTTGTTTGAAAAGTGATCAACAGTAGCATTTCCATCTTATAATATAGCTCACTCATTTTTTTTTTTTTTTCGTATCTACATTTTTTTCTGGCTGTGGCACCTAGTGGGAGGGATGTCTGCAGCATTGACCGATTTAGACCACAGAAGTCTTAAAGTCTTACAGTTCTCAGAAGATAGGAGAATAAGGTCTGCGGGGATATTCCTAAGAATGTTATAGCACAACTGAGGATTTAGTAGTTTGATAAACCATAATGATGTACAGCTCTCACTGCAAAACACTGACATGTTTTAAAACAGTTCTTTCAAAAACATTTGTGTTCAATACACTTAAGAAAGAAGAAAAGCAGATTGTAGGTATCATAAAAAATAAATAAACCGACAAAAAAAGTTCAACAGTAGAAAATGACAGTGATTGGCTTTAACTATTTGTCATTTTTAAACTGTTGAACACATGAAAGTAAACAAACAAGGAGCTTGCATTCAAGATTTGCCATTAACGTAACAGTAAAATTTAGAATATTCTAGCATCAGGAAGATGCAGGAGCAATAATGCTGGAATGGCAGTTATGCCAAGTTACGGCTTTCAGGGGGCATGCCCCATACCTATTTAGCATCGAGAGGTTGGCACTTTTCAGAAGTTTCCTACAGAAATGACCACAATGACAACAGCCTCTCAGCCCTAAACAACATTCATTTCTGTACTTTATGACATCACATAAAAACACAGAATTCAGATACAACTTCACATGTCCACACAATGAAGCCTCTTGGGTTATTTTGTGTCATTCTCCTTCTTTTTCCAACTGATTTCATCATCACAAATGCTACAGTCCCACAATCAATAATTATCTCCATTGGACATTTCACCACATCTGCTAATCACAATATCTGATCAATGAAGTCTGCTGAAAGTACTAGGATACCCAGATACACAGGCAAAATGGACATATAAGGAAGTGCACTTGATGCTATTTAACCTGCTTTTTTCTTCACTAATAATTGTCTATTACTTCTCAACAATTGCCTTTGCACAACATCTACCCAGCGTTCACCGAACGTACACACTGCATTATGACGTACCATCTGCACATTAACTTAACCGGCTACAATATTGCCAGGCCATATGGCCATTCAACCAGAGCTCAGCTGTGCTTACTGGCCTGTGTTCTTCTTTAAAACCATGGACAGGTTTGACCATGAAATTTCACACATTGAATAGTTATGTCATGGTGGCCAAAGTTATGCACTGGAAAGCCAGAGGTCGAAGGATTTCATCCCGCCTGGCCCTCAGGCAAATATTTTCCTATTTTACACTAATGTATTCTTACACTTATATTTGCTTTACGAAAAGTCACTCATGGCCAGCCATATGCATTTCATGACGGCAAATGTATTCATTTTCTTAAAAGGTTACACCAGCTGACCACTGTGCCATTTCTACTAACTATGTTTATTCACTTGGCTACTGTAGAAAATGTTCTTATCAGCAAACGCCACGTTTCTACATTCATGTTACCTCACCCTGTTCTCTATCTACCCACATACAAACAATTACTAGGTATGTACTGTCTGCAACTCCCCATTAAAACACTACATTTAAAATCATGACTCAATCATAATTATAACTACTAGTACTGAACATGAGAAAAGTACAATATATTTCCTACACATTATCACATGTTACTTCACCCACCACTTTAATGAGTGATTCCTTATACCGTCTGTTATATATACCATTCGATAAGGAAACTCATCTCGCCCATGGTCCCTTTATTTACTTTGCACTATAGTATGTGATGTCAAACTTCACCTACATGCCCATTCTGCTAAAACATATTGTTTCAACTACTCCATTTCATAATTTCTCCTCATTTCTATCATACTATTGTTATTTTATCATATGCAAAGATTGCTGGGACATATGCATCTGCTCCTATTCTCCACTGTCAAGTGTTCCGGTTCTACTACTTCCAATTCTCACGTAAGGTCACTGATCTAGCTTAGCAAAACAGCAAAGAGGACTCCTACCTGCAGATAAGCCTATCAAAATGCCTTATAAACCTTACAAACACCAAAAGTGCATCTCTAAAAGTGGTGCTCTAATTCTACAATAATTTTGTCAATCAAGGCTCGTAGGATGGCCGTCAAATCCGTGAGTACATGCATTGAGCATAATTCAGCTGCGTTTCTCATGCGGTTATACTTACGCCACCGCACCCTTTGTCACAGCCACTGTTACAAATATATAGGAAGGCTAAAGTGCTCAATGGTACATGCTCATCATTATTATTATATATGTTTAGAACACTAATTGAACAACAACAACAACAACAACAACAACAACAACAACAACAATAATAATAATAATGAATTTTATTCACAATGTGCATTGCATACACCCAAAGAACTGGATGCCAGAGGTGGATGCCAGGGTTGGCCTTGGTCCTCCCGTTTAGAAGGCTGGCCCACCCAATAAAAACGTATGATTTTGCACAATTTGAAACGTGTGTAATAAATAATAAATAAATAAAAATAATTTCATAAATGTAGCCTATGTAAATAATTTAATACTACCAGCAAATTTATGATGAGACTAATCTCTTTCTTTTATCAAAATGATTTTATCACCTCATCTTGCCTAATATAAATCATCACTTTAAATTCGGGTCGGCGTTCTTTTCCTCTATGCCATTGCTGCGTGATATACTAAGGCCCACCCACATATCAACACTTTGCCACTGATGTGAACACTGATAACGTTAGCTGAAAGCTCATACGGATATGCTAATGCTTAGCTGGTACAGTTTAATGTTAGCTAAAAATGGCGAAACAAAGCTCAATAAACCAGTACTTTAAAAAGGCCAGATTGGAGGAAGAGAGTACACCTCTCCAGGCTGCCGCCGAACAGCCAATGGTAGCCTGTCAGGATGACAGTGACCACTCTAACGAGCCCACTAACGTCGTTACCAATAATGAGATCCCGACTGCTGTGGACCCGGCGTCAACTTCAGGGGACGTGGGAGTAGTCCTACTGTCATCAGTGGAGGAGCCGCCAATGCAACAAAAACCGCAAAAGTTTCCAGTGACTACCATAGCTGGAAAACCATGCTCCTTTTCTTCTGGCTGGTATGAGAAATTTCGGTTTGTGCGATCTCAATAATATACTAAGGTAAAACAACTGATTATCATATTTCTTGATGAATATTGTTAGAGTCCCTCAGACTATGTGTGTATAAAAAAATTGGGAAGATCTGGATATTATATTGTTCAGTGACTAGTGCCCACCCTGTCTTGCCAAGGCCCACCCCCTGTTCCATCTCTGGCCTTACCACTGCTGGATGCAGACAATTATTCAAACATATAGTATAGTTTCCATTTTCACAATTTGTAAGCAACAGATAGGTGAATTGAAGATTATTACCACTATAAATGATTTGACACTTTCATGTGACAAATAAAGTTTGAATGACCACATTCTCTTCGGATGGTAAGATAAAAAAACCCAGGGATTGCATTAGTGCAGGCACATATCTGAGGAGATACCAGCATATACACATGCATCAGCTGCTTCCACACTAACATGTCAAGACCTAAAAAGGGTTTTTCTTGATCAATTCATGCTCTTTACTGCACTAATTTTCCATTGTTAGCAGTGGTGTTGCATGACATTAAGTCATTTCCTGTAAGGACCGCAGCTTATTTTTAATGAGAAATGTCAGCTGCTTCAATTTAAGACATCCCCTTCTGGGCTTTGGTACAGAGCGCCCTGGTTCAGAGGCATAAGTGCAGAGAGCAGCTTCCGCCCTAGAGCTACTGCTGCAATGATACTGTACCTATGTGCCATTTACCAGGTATCTATATGTTAATTCATTCATTCATTCATTCATTCATTCACTCACTGATAGGACCTGTTCTACATGACTTTAGGCCATGGCATCTCAAACTACTGTATTTATTTATTATTATGTTTTTTCCCATGTGTATTGGTGCATCAATTTTTACCATTTGTTTTAACTTATCTGTTTGTTTAACACTGTTTAAACTTTAGACCCAATTGCCCCTTGGGGACAATAAAGATTGATTGATTAATTGATTGCTCCATACTGGCAGGTCTCCAGTCCCAGCTACTTCAGATATATAATAGGTGTTGTTAATTGTGCCACAATGCAGTAAACTATATGATGCACAGCTAAACAGTAAAATAAATAATGTATCTTCGATTTGATTTAATACTAGAACTGCTGTAACCTCATTGCCTCAAGGCAATGAGTGGACATAGCAGATATTCTTTGGATTTAAATGTACATTTCCATTTACTGTTCAGGCAGGGTTAGGGTTCAGTATGATTAATAAGATCCATGTTTTGCTGTTTAAATCCATGTTTCTGACCATTTAAAACCCTCAAAATATCTGTGAATAGTTTTCTTTAACTGCTGCAGTTAATTTATAATGGAGCAGGTTTGATGCTTGAACTTTGCAATCACTACCAACCAAAGCTAATGACTCAATACTGTTGAGACCAGGCACGATCAATCACGTGGAAACTTCAGACACAGAGGAAATTAACAACATGCAGTTGATTCCTTGGACTGATGAACTCAGTCGATCAGCAGCTCCGTAATTACTCATGGCTGACTTTGATGAAATGTGACGTCTGATTTGCCACTGTTATTGGTGATTGTGTCCTTTACTGTGTGCCCAAAGGGAGGAAACAGTCTCAAAGAAAGCAAAGGACACATGCTTCCAAGTTTTACAGCTCTTCATTCTGTGGAGTTTAAAGGATAGATATCTTTCAAAAAGCTTTAAATATCCCTTGGATATCAACAAGAACATGACCCCTTTCATATAACTGGCTTTTTCACCCTCTGGTGCAGGGGTGTCAAACTAAATTCTAAAGGGACCTCAGGGACCTTGTGGTTTCCTTTCAATCCACTGACAATTAAGGCTTTGAGAACAAGATGTGTGGTGTTCTTTAGCCAATCAATGACTTGAATGAACCACTGGTCTCGAGGACACCCTGAGAACCAACTGACAATCCGGCCCTCCAAGACTGGAGTTTAACACCTGCTCTCTAGTGCATTTGTAGACAGCACATTGTTAGTGCTAACACCCCACAAGCTGAGGTTGAAGGGAGCCACGTAAACCAGTTCATAAATCTAGTCTGTGAATCCACTCTCAAATGTTTGATGACTGTATTATTTCATAATGTGAGCTGTTACTCTTATGGCAGCCTCTAGATCAGGGATACTCAAACTTGGCCCTCCAGGCCAGTAGTACGGCTGGTTTTCTTTTCTACCTGATGGTTAATTAATTGATTAATGCCAGTGATTGGCCAGGGAATCTATTTCATTCCAGCTCCATCAGGTGTCCCAGGATTAAATCAGTCTTGATTAGAGGGGAGAAGGCAAGCCAGTAGTACTACCAGCCTCAAGGGCCACATATCCCTGCTCTTGATTGTTAGCTCTGCTGTCATTCTTGGCATTTTTATGGCATGGTTTAATTTTATAGATCTGAGAATAGTCCTGTATTTCAGTTATAGAGTCCTCACTGTTTCAGATGGTTGTCGTTAAATATAGAAACTGTGCATATTGGACTTGAAACTGAACAGTACACGTATGACACGCCCATTATAAGTACAAACACTCTATCCATCATATCTTGCAATAGACATGACTATCACAGCTATATTTCATAGTTTTTGGATACTGAACAAAGATTTTTGACAGTGTTGGGAATCTTCTCCCTTGTGGAATCACATTGGGACCGGTGAAGTAACACACTGACGACAACTTTCCAATTGAAAAGGTTTTATTACGATGTGCAAAGGGAAACTTGCCACGGTGCCACGACAAACCTTATGCCCGAATCTCAACGAGACAGCCACAAATGAGGGTTTACATATTCTAGTCAGAGGTATAATAGTTGCCAAGCGTGAATGTTCCCAGGAAGGAATATACATTGCACCCAGACTTCCAAACAGTATGTCTGTTCCTTCATATGAGTTTGAAATGCATAGAAATAACTCTTTAGTGGTAATTCATCCACCCACCTCTAGCCAAACACAAACACAGAGGTGAGACAGTAAGAAGGTAGCAGCCTGTGGTTGTGAATTTGTGGATATAGATAAATGGGGGTGAAAGAGGAGAGGGGTCGCAAGGGAGATATTCTCATTGCGCATACCCTGAAATTTTCTATCCAAGCAAGAGAGAACAAAGTCTCCATTGAGAAGAGAAGGGCTTGGAAAAGGAGAACCACTAAATCCCTGTCGCTCAGCAGAGGGGAACATCAGTTCCTGTGCTGTATTCAAAGCCTATACCCCCTGTTCAGGTGCAGGTGCAGGTGTGGATCACTTGCATCACTAATTGCTCTTCTCTGGAGGAAGCTGTGGTACGCCCCAAAAACTTGACCTTGCCAAGCCTGGGTTGAGCTGGGAAACGCTTGGTGTACCAGGAATAGCCACAGTTCTCTTCATTCCGCCTCTGTCTTTCTTCTCTTTTCTGCCAGGGAGGTCTTCCAACCAGCCATCATGGGTTAGAATGAAGCCAAGCAAAAACAGAATGGAACACGGTTGTTATCGTTGTCAGCCCCAGTTATTACAGACTGACCCAAAAGGCCATTATTATTACTTTTTGCATGAAGACATCTTTTATTATGTGGGTCCAATTTCTAGGGCCTCTACCTGTCTGCAGTCACTCCCACCATTACAATTCCAACTGGGGCCCTAATTAGACGTCCAACACTGACCTGTGCTGTCAGAGGTATCTCTGAGAGCGAGTATAAAAACATCATGATCTCTCTCTCTCCAACTCCATCTTTAACCTCCATCTGTGTCACAGCCGGTGCACCCTGACCTGCCACCAATTAAAATCTGCCACAGTGAATGGATCCTGTGACATTTGGCTGTCTCCATGCGAGGAGCAGGCCCCGTAATTGCTACAATGCATGTCCTCGGAAACTGAGACCACTGCGACCGTGGGGGCAGCTCCACACAGCTCCCACTCATAGGCAGATATCAGCTTTTTTCCTCCATTTCTTGGCAAAACAGATCAAGAATAATCAGGACTTGCTTGAATTGTGTCAGACCTTTAGGCCTAGTTCCAGTATAACCATCATTAGCTCTTAACCTCTGCACTAACGTGTGTTAGAAAATGCTACCGTGCAAATGTTAGCTTTTTCTGAAGTTTGGAAGTCCCTTGCATATCCTGAACAGAAAAATGTGTCAGAACTACCATAAATAAATAAATAAATAAATAAATAAATAAATAAATAACAGCTTACCTCCAAGTACTTTTCTCACCTTTCCAGGAACAATAATCAATTTTAGCAACTTGTTCCATCTGTGCTGTTTTTGAAAGAAATCAACCGGCATTTAGGAAAGTAGCTAACCTTGTTTCTGGTTATGGGTCCCTGTCAGTTCACTTTCTCCTTCTGAATATACCAATGTTGGGGCAAGAGGTTGTGCATACATAGGTTTTAAATGTATGTTCCAAAAAAGTAAACTCTTTAACTCTTACTCAACATTTAGAGGATGGCACATGGCCGTGATCTTGCATCTGTGTCTCCGAAAGGAGATGATTGTGTTTCTGACTGCCTGACTATACAGATAGCTTCACAACAACCTAAAAACAGGTGAAACAGGCCAGTTTACTCAGTTTAACCTGTTTGTTAAACCTATCCCTGTTTGACATTTGAGAACCTTCAAGATTTTGTATTTTTATTTATGTACTTGTTGTTGGTGTTCGGGGGGTTAAAAACCCATATCCAGAAGACAAGGCAGCTGACCTTTGAACAGTCCATGTTGCCCGCAGATAATGCAGTGTCTTCTGTTCATACCTGTCTACTCACAGACAGTTTACAAACAGTACTGTAAAATTTTCCTTTCTATAAGTCCCCTTTCCCGGCACTAAGAATTATTTCTGGCTCGTTACAAAGATTTTACCCATAATGAGTGTAAACCCTTTCAGTTAAAGACATACTGAGAAATCACACACACACACATATATACTACTGCGTAATGTTAGGGTTGAATGCACGACACTGTGCTGAAGCAACCACTCACACAGTTATGCGAGGCTCTCTCTCTTTGTAAAATGTACATAGCCATTGTAAATACCTAGCCCCACTTTCTATTTGTACGTATCTTTCTCAAGTAGATTATTTAAAACAATAAATGACCACTGGATCCTGGAAGAGACATCTTTATGTGTAAATCCAATGGTAAGATTGCATATTTATTCGATATTTAGTCACAGATATTGATTGTAGAATGACATGGTATAATTCTAAAAAAATTCCTTGTGTATTTCCTATTCAGTAAGCAGCGTTTTACATCGCTGTATGGGCAGATATTCGGGCTATTGTGGCTTTATCTTGTTGCTATGAAGGAATACAAAATTTTGGTGGTGAAAGAATATTTTTATGAACTCCCAAATATTGTCCAGTATGTACAATGTATGTAGTATGGACTACAGCGGCACATAGAAACCCCATGTTTGGTATAGTTGTCTTGTATTGTGTGCTAATAAAGTGGGAACGCAGTTTGTTGTTTCCACTCATAGTTTGGCTGTAGGAGCACTGAATGAGTTAAGGAAACTCAGGACAACAGTGTCCTGGCCACTAAAGAAAACAGAGCCTTAGTGTTTAGATTAAAGGTATAAAACCTGAAATAATAGAATAGAATAGTATAAACCAAAAAAATTCCTATTAGTTCTGTAAACTGACAGGTAAAAAATGGCTTGGTTCTCTGTTCTGTGTCTGGTTGAGTTGTGTTGCCATGGAAATGTCAACTTTGGCCATTAGTTTCATTGTTCCCAATAGATATTCCTCCAGTATTATGATTTTGTTGTTACAGAATATTACAGTCTGGAAGGTCTGCTCTAGAGAGTCCAGATTGTTTTACAGAGAAACTGCTGGTAATCCTGAAGAAGGATACAAATATATTGTGCGTTAAATCAATATAAATGGCTGTAAAAATCTCTGGAGGCAAACATACTTTTGCTTCAGAGAATCACAGCTACACTTCTGAGAAATTTAACATATCTAATTATGTCTGTCTGCTCTTCGCTGGAAGGAGAATTGTCACATGAATGCCAGAACAGACTGCCACAACACATACTCAAACACAAATACACACACGGACACACACACCCACACACGTGTGTGCGTGCGCGCACACACACACACACACACACACTAGCAATAAAACATTTGATCTGTAGAATAGGGCATTTAAATCTAATTCACTGCAGACAAAACAGCAGTTGATGGCCTTTAGCGATTAAGCATCTGTCCCACTAATGGTTGCAATGCAGGGAGCAAGATAGGCTCTTAGGCTCTTTAATAATGAACTGCATGGGACACATTCGTATCCCCACGTCTGAATCGAAATTGTGAAATTAATGATGATTCTCTGCGCACAGTCTGTTTCCAAAACATGTTTCATCATGTTTAACAAGCATAGCATTTATATATGGAATAAAATGTGCCTAAACACTTAGAGAAAATGGGGTAAGAATTGGCATTAAAAATGCATTTGACTGGTTCAAATTCAGCCTGTATATAGTTTTGTAAACCCATATGCTACAAGGGCATGTTGAGTGTACAAACCTGGCAATTTAGCTTTTGTTACAAGTCTAAAACCTTTTTAAGTAGCTGCCCAAATATATCTATCATTAATAAAAATGGAGTTGCAAACAGAAGTCTGTGATTCCAGCTACATCAGACATCTTCAAAAATCTAAGCCAGGAAACACGGGTTTGGCTCTTCGAAGTACCACTGTACTCCTTAAGAAGAATATGGAATATTGACACCTTATTTCTTTGGAGGATGGGACAAAGGGGGTTGGGATGGTTATTCAGATGAGCCACTGAATGGCATAATGAATGACATCATCACCTCAAGTTCAAGCTGATCAGCAGACTTTTATCTGGGGTGGCTTTCTTGTTGCCACAGAACTAATGAGGTGCAGGTTGGCGTAGTTGATTAATCTCTCAACACACACAAGGAGAACAGCTTTAGCTTCCTCTTAGCTCATCAACTTATGTCTCAGAGCAGATGTCTTCCCCCTGGCATTGAGAAGCCAGGCCTAGCCTTTGTGATGAGACTTGGATAGCAATTTAACATTGATCTAGGAGGATATAGGACTTGTCTCTGCAGCAAAGCTAAATTAAGGCCAAGACAATACAACAAATACTTTTTAGTTATTATTAGTAATTCTGTCATAATTCTTCCCTGCCATTTACATTTAATCATGACCTGGTCTGAATAAAGCATTGGCATTGTGCTTTTCCTTGAAAGAGATGTGTGTGTGTGTGTGAGAGAGAGAGAGAGAGAGAGAGATATGGAAAACCGTGTGGGGCAGAGATAGCCTGCCAGCTTTCTGTTGATGGAACATCTGCTTCAGAATGAATGCCAGCAGAATTAGTGTCATTTGCCTCCATGGTTTGACACAGTGTGTAATAAACGTCCGCTGATCAAACGGCAGAAAGTCACATCTGAGCGTGCAGATGTGTGGAGCTTTAGAAAACTGTGTTTGAGATAATGGAATGCAGATGTGCTGAGGTAACAGCCACTGCGAATGCGCGCACACACACATATTCAACTACATCATACACAATCTCACATATAGATGCACACCTGCAAATGCACAAACATACATGGATAGACATGCAATCATGCACACACGGCACACACATACATACACATACAAGCACACACATCTACTTTCACAAAATAACACAGACACGCGTGCAAGTGGTCAGAAATGCACACACAAGTACATACAGGCACATGCAAGCATACAGTTTTACTCATGAAAACACACAAAAGCAAGCAATTAATATATGCATGTGCACATACATACACACATACACACACACACACACACGTGCACCAGCACACATACATGAATACTCACACACTTAAATGCTCATAGATTGATTGGACTGAAACTGAAACGCCATGCCGTCCCTATGCCAGATGAAGGACAGTCGGAACGACAGTCAGCGGGCTTTGTTCTGTAACAGGATTACATTCTGTGATCTAGCACTTTCCCTGAGCACCTGACGGGTTCAATCCTCTCTTTTGTCCCGGAGCTGGTGTTTCTGCTAAACAAATGGCTGTTCCTGTCCCTATGCGCACAGCTTTACCGCCATTGTGGACAGGATATAGCGTGAGGGGGAAACTGCACCGCACGCAGTGCCTCGCACCCCCTCCCCCACCCGGCCCGGGTGCATTCTTTAAGCTGTAACGTTCAGAATCGTATGTTCCTCTAACATACCAGCAGGCTTGTCTGACAGCTCTATCTTTTCCCCTCCCAGAACTGCTACATGGAATCTCCAGGCCCCTTCGATGGAAATGAAGAAAGAGAAAAAAACCCCGCTGCATCACGCTGTTTCCTGCGCAGCCGGCCCAGCGTGCGGCAGGCGCAACCTGGCATGTCGATTAAATAATGCAGAGGGATTCCGCAGCAGGAAGCACCTTGGAAATGTGCATGTTCAAGTACTGCATTGCCTCACGACAGGGACGTGCTCCGTGATAGCCATATTTCAATCTATTATTTTTTTGTCCATTGCTCCATGGTAGTTGATGAAGTCATGGTTCCAAAGTGAGACTTTTTTTATTATTTGTAATAACTGTCTTCAAATGGCCAATTTCAAATTTCAAGGGTGAGAACACCAATGAAATTTGACCTGTAAAGGGCCAGTCGGAGGTCTCTCGGCAATAGAACGGGGTATCAGAGCATCCTGGAGGACATGGACAAGCAAAAAAATCAATTGTTCTGTTGCATTTATTTATGTTATGTTTCCCTTTCCTTGTGACGTGTGGCTTTATTAGGCTTTATTGGCCATTCAGTTTGACAAATGCACCGTTTGGGATTAATATTGATGTTAAAGTATTCTATATCTTGTCAAGGCTCTGAGAGACGCTGTTAATTATCAGACAAGTTATGATGAAAGGCAATATATTTAAAGATGAAAGCTAAGATGTGAAAACAAAGGCTCTCATCGCATTCAAATGATTTATGTTCAAATAACTCCTCTTATTGACAGTCCGCTGGTAGAATCTGCGCTGATATCAGCTCCGTATTACATGCTTGTCAACAGCGAACCTCGCAATTTTTACAGAGCGACGTGGACAGAATTAAACATTGCCCGCGCACACGTTTGTTTGGGGCTATAAAGGCTGGCAGACCCTTGAGGGGTTTAAGCTAATGAAATATTTCAGCAAATCCAATACATTCCATTTACTTCAGAGGGTCTCCTGGCCCTACCGAAACACACATCACACTTAATGTCATTTTGAAAACGCCTGATATTAAATGACCTTAATCTGGTCCCCACTGCCGAGTAATGTTTTGTTCCCGTCTCTCACCTGGTGGAGGTTGTGGGTCCGCAGACTGGCGTTCTTTTATCGCACAGGGCCGATTGACCTTAGCCTGAAATATGGGCACAAATAAGTCTACAAATCCATATAGGAGCGTGGAATGTGCCCATAAACATATTGATGCATTTTTGAATCGACCTCCACTTAATGGACTTTTGGAAATGGTGGAGGGAGAGGATGACAGAGGTTGTGTAGCGATCACGCTCACCCTGCACGTGGCCACTACCATGGCATTTGACCTCAGTCACGTCACGCAAGTCAAGTGACTGGAGAAGCAAAGTGTGGTGTGTGGTATGTTGGCATCCAGAAATCTTTGTGGATGTCAACATAATGTATTTTTGGTATTACAGTATCTTCTCATTAAGCATCTCCTTGAAACAGGAACAAAATAAAATTCAGGAAAAAATATGAATCGATTTAAAAACATTAAATAGTTTTTGTAATTTATATTTAAAGGATTAATTTTGAGGTTGTGCTTGTTTATTTGAAAATCATCCTCCCATTAACTTTAATATGAATGAGGGGTGAAGATTTAAAGGGGGATGAGACTGCATTGTATTTATAGTAGCATTCCACCATTTTAATGGCAGTAGAAATCAAGGACAGCAAAGTGATATTCATAATTCCCTCACACTTTTTAGCTGGGCTAATGCTTTGGGAAATTGAGATCACAGCAGGACAGGTAGAGCTGTGTAGGATACGGATTGCAAAGGTACAGCTATCCCTAAAATTGTGACCCAACTAACAATTTTTATATCTCATAACATTCCCTGAACGTTAGGACAGCATGTATTAAGTTACCACATATATTTATACTTTCATTTTTAAAGTAATATTTGTCTGCTTCTGTGTTTTCCTGTTTTCCCTTGAACTTCATCTTCATCAAAACATTTTTGTTACTCAAGTTAAAATGAATTTGACCTGTGAATGTTCATTCATGTTAATTTTATCAGGAATCCTAGCCTTTTTTTCAGTTGAAGTACTTCTAAAGACCTTTCAAGGTCAATGCTAAATTTCAGGGGACATTTTCCTGTGACTTCCGAATTAATTTGAAGAACATTCTCATCATAACATTATCTTACAACAAAATTAGGTTCTATGGATCTGTTGCATGCTGTCGGATAATATGTTTACCAGAAAATATTATGAACATACAGCCCTATGTTAAAATACTCGTAGAGGTGGGAAAGTGATCATTTCTACTCAAAACACTTTGACTGCCACTGGGAAAGGTTTAGCACCAGAAGAAGTCATAGATATACCGCATCACAACTTGTCTTTTCTTGCCCTGGAATATTGATTTAATTGAAATGTAATGTAGTAAAGCAAGTAGCTTATTACCTACATGCAATGCATTATGCAATGTTAATACAGTATACCACAGAAAATAAGTTATATAACTCATAATGATAGTCCCCCTTTTCTAACCCTGAAAATAAATATGCATGATATTTCAAGGGGTTTAAAAAAAGAGACCCTGCAGTGGTGTTCAAATAGGTGGATAATGTGTATGGCATTATGGTGAATGAACATCAGGAGTAGATGAAGGACAATCAAGACAATACAATTTTTCAAATTTATTATTATGATTATTATGGCATTATCATGTAATACTCTGGCAATTATAACATGTAAATTAGTCTCTTTTTGAGTGGACAGGATCACAGTACATCGGCTTTCATCCATTACATTCCGCTTTGATCGTGGATACCGGTGAATTTTAGGCACATCACAAGTGCAGCACAGGCTGCTTGCAGCAAAAAGAAAGAAAGAAAAAAAGACGAAAAGGCAACATCACAGCATTCAGCGGTGGACGCCGCACGCTCGTCTGAGGTGGGGGCCGGCGCATGAGCGAGGGCGGGGTAGGACAAAGGAGAAAAAGGTTAGGCGCACCTGGAGAAGGCGGGATCACCGCTCACCCCGAGAGGATGTGCGTGACGAAGGAGGTGTAGTTGATGCAGCCGTTGGCATCCTCCTGCCCCGTCATCAGGCGGTCCACCTCGTCCTCGGTCATCCGCTCGCCGAGCGTGGCCAGGACATGCCGGAGCTCCGCCCCCATGACGGTTCCGTTGCCCTCCTTGTCGAAGACCCGGAGGCCTTCCACGAAGTCCTCAAAATTTCCCTGGTCCTTGGAGCGGGAGATGTGCTGGAGCATGGGCAGGAAGGTCTCAAAGTCCAGCATCTTGACGTTCATGTCCTCCGCGCGCGGCTTGCCCAGGACCTTCAGCACGTCGGCGTTGGTGGGGTTCTGGCCCAGCGCGCGCATCACGTCACCGCACTGGGCGAAGGTGATCTTCATCTCGCCCGCTGGCGTGCGGTCGAACAGCGTGAACGCCTCCTTGAACTCCTCAATCTGGTCGGCGGTGAACTCCACGGTGATGCCCTTTGGGTCAAACTCGGGCTCCTTTGGGGGCTCTGGCTCAGGCTCGGGGGGTTTGGGGGCGGGCGCCGCCTCCTTCTTTGGTTCCGGCTTTTTGGGCTCTGGCTTCTTGGGTTCTACTTTCTTGGGAGCCATGATGTCAGGATACGTATATGAATATATGTGTGTGTGTGTGTATGTGAGTGTGGAAGAGACAGGGAGAGACAGACGAAGCAGTGGCCCCCAGAACTTTTATACACGACTGACTATGCAGGGGATATCAGTAGGCTAATGGGGTGCTTTAGGATACTAAAAAAGGAAGAATCCAGATACAGACCCGCCCCTTCAACACTTCACAATGGAGGATTGCAAATCCGCTTCTCTCACCAGCTCCACAGACTCTCTGGCATGCCATAATCAGCCCACACACCAGCCACTGCTTTTGACAGACAAATGTTTGACGGTCCATTTGTCACGACCCAGCTCGTTGGCCGTGACACACAGCAGACCAGCTTTAAATGGAGGAAAAGCATTTCTGCATATGCGCACACACATGCATATATCTTTACTTTTTAACGTGTATCTTCACTTTTTAATTTAGTAATACTTGTATCTCTTTCCTCTAAACTCGATCGCTGGCAAAAATTTTTTGTTCATTATAGAAAAAAGAAGTGTGACATTAAGACACAGATAAATTAGTGAATACCATTAACCTTGTTCATAGGTTTAACTTTACACAAATAATCCACGAGTATATTTAATTTTTTGTTTCATTTTCATTGTTTTAGTTTCATTTATTTATTTGTTTATTTATTTAATACTCATTAAGCAAAACATTGACTAGTGTTTTGATTTCCTTCAACACGTACTGGACATGAAAAAGGACTGAAAAATTCAAATTGGGAGGATAGTTTGTAACTACAGTGACTACAGACATACGGCCACGTACAAATTTTGCTGAGAGAATGTCTCTCCATTGCTTTGATAACTCTACAGCAAGTCAAGAAAAATCAATGAAATGCAACATCAATTTGGTGAACATTTCTCATCAGAAATGTATGAGTAATAAATATTATATTCAGTAGCACTGGCCGAAGTCATATCTCATACATCAAAGAAATGAATTCAATAGTTTGAAAAAAAATCTTAATAAAAGATGAAGGCTCTTCAGATTTAATGCATACTAACACTCTTTATTAACTTATATCCAGTGTGCCTGGTACAAAACCTTTGCAAATATCTCCTCTGCTTCTGATTATTTTGGTAAAGGGTGAGCAGACATCCCTGGCATATATAGTATATAATATCAAGCTTTTAAGTGTTATTCACATGCAAGGCTATGTCCAGGACATAAATATCTGGGTGTTTACAATGGCAAAGAAATAGATATTAGATCCACAATAACACCAGGCACACATTGTGTGATCACAGTGGGACTAGATAAGCGACTAGACTGCTATTATTTATTTCCCAGCTCTGTGAGATGAGCGAGTTTTCAAGTGTGTTAAACGAGTGAAAAAGCAGAATGTTTTCTCGCCGGTGCCTTTGTATCACGGTTTGGTATGGCAAGGTAGAGCACCTTGTGGACGCTGTCAGCTCGGTAAACACTCCCACTCTGTCACCGCCAGGCGATAATTCAAGTCCTCCACAAAAGGAGACACGTTTAAAAAAGCCTCACGGTGAAACCTGAATGTTTGTAGAGCTATGCAAGCTGAGGAAGAGGAAACAGAGATCAGTTCTTTTTGTCGTTTTTCAGAACACATGGCCAGACAGTACTGTCAGAAGGTGGTGAGCATCTGACGATTTCTTGTGCCAGACTGGTTTTTGCTTTCCTTTCTTGAACTGAGATCTCGCTGCAGTGACAGGATTTGCGACCCCTTTACTGTCTCCTTGAGAAAGTGGCTTTCTGCTGACAGCACAGAAGAGTATGAGTTCATCAACATGACATGGGATTGATCTGTGAATGTTACATGTACTCCCCAGCAGCGGCCATTTTGATTTAAATGAAACGCCTTTCGTAATTAAATGTGAGCCTTTCATAATTATATAATAATGGAATATATAAATGTATCTTTAATATATTTATGACACACATGCACACATGTTCTTTCTCTTTCTCTCTCAAAAACCCACATACACACAAATGTGTTTTAAATGTAATATCCTTTAATAGGGCACTAATAGGTTTCTATTTTTATGCATTTATATCTATGTAAATGTATCAACATTTACTAGGTAGCTCAGCTTAGGTGTCAAGCTCGCTTCAACGGAGCAGACACATTAGTTAGCTTAGCCTCAATTGTCAAGCTGGCCCTACTGAGTTGACACACTAGGTAGCTTACAATAGCATCAAGTGTCAAGCTGACCTTAACCTTATCTTCTCAGGTTCTTTTTCCATGGGGCTTCTGCCCCTTAACTTACCACAAGTCCAAAGACCTCTCCAGCCTGTTTCCTTGGTCTGAATTGACGTGATCACTCTGGTCCTGTCCTTTGCTCCATGATCATGAACTGCTTCAGCCCTGTTCCTCCCCTGCCCATGCCTTGACGCTGTCTGGAGCTCCAGATCCCTCATCTGGCTCCTCTAAACACCACTATTCATAACTATATCATTTGGTCTTCTATTATCCCTGTTAAATTTCACCTCAGCTGTAACCTGTTCAATCCATTTTATTTGTTGTCTGTTACTTTACACCAGGCTGGCCAGTGGAGGGTGGACTCACCCTCTATAGCTGGGTTCCTCTTAAGATTTCTTCAAGAGCTTTTTGTTGCCACTGTTTGAGGGTTTGCTCCCCATTGGGAGTTTTTTTTTTGTACCTTATGTACTTGCTATTTGGTGGTTCAGGCCTGGTGTTTGCTGTTTTTGCTCTTGCCTTGCTAATCAGTAAAGTGTCTTTGTGACAGTTCTCTGTAAAGAACGCTGTACAAATAAAATGACATTGAATTGAATCTTATAATTTACCAGCCAAAGGTCAGGTTCTTCAGTAACTCACAAAAGTCTGAAACCCCTGAAAATTTGTTCATGTTATTTTCATCAGCTTTCATATTTGGCACTCTTGAATGATTAAAGGGCTATCTTTAACACATAACTTTAGCTCATGAAAGATCACAGCAAACTGAAATGTGCATATGAAAATGCACAACTTATGATGCACTGTATGATTAGTATTAAAGCTAATGCTAATATTACCCAAATCTGTAAATCTCAAAGGGAAAGGTGATAGGACAGGTACAACAGAGTAAAATACAGTAGCATCATTTGTAGGGAAAACACTAGGACAAAAAAAAACTATACCGTCTCATTCCAAACTTTCATCAAGGAGAACATCACTTCAAGTACTCTGTACCATAGATTCTGTAGAGGTAGAACCTGACTTTTTGCTCTTAAACAAACAGAGTTCTTAAACTCCAAAAAAAAAAAAAGCTGCCGCTTTAACACCACCATGTACGATTCCAACTGACAAGCACGCCTGCTTTATATGTGTATGCCAGTCTAAGAGAGAGCCGATGTGTGCATGTTGATTCTAGTTGTTAGAGCTGATATCTCTCTGACTGCTTCCCAAGCATCTGTTCTGTTCTTGATGTCTCAGTTTTCCCTTTAATAATTTCAGCTATTAATGCTGAGTTAATAATTAAGCAACTAAAAGTATTATGGCTGGTATTATTGCAAATGACTCCCTTAAATTTCCCAGAAGGCATTAGGCACAATTTTCGTTTTGCTAAACCACCTGAAAAAGGGAACTGTGTTTATCCTAATGCTGCCTTGAAAAAGATTTGATTTGATTCGTAATGAAGCTGTCCACCCTGCTATTCACATGCATACTACAACTGCTGAAATGGCAGCCCAATATCATTACTGATCAACAATGATTACTACTAGTACTATTACAAATAATAATAATAATAATAATAATAATAAATTCTGCTTAATAGGCATACCTATCCAGGGTTATCCTCACACATTTGTACCCAAAACAATCATGTTGCGAGCACTACCCCCTTAATGCGCAGGGGCAGGTGGGCTGGGTGGGTATTGCACCCCCACCCCACCCACCCCGCCAAGGTGAAACCCAGTCATCCAGACCTTATGGCTGTGCTGGCGGGAAAGAGGACCCAGTCCAGATGGAACAGAAACAGAGAGTCGCAGCCATCACTGGATGGATCAGGTCCACCGGAGTTCTGACCTTGACTTTGCGTTGTCTGGGAAACACTGCCTGCTTTAACGGAAGGTGCATTAGCCTTCTTCAAACATTATATTAAAATGTTAATGTCCTGTAATTGTCGAATACCTGCCCAGGTCATGCAGAAGAGGGAGGTTTAAAAAAAATAAAATAATGCAGAATCTGAAGAATGCAAATGTCACTGATACTAATTTTACAGCTCTCTGAATGGACTTTTATTTAAAAATAGAATATGATGTCATTGCCTCTACCCAGTGCAAGCAGAATGATGTTAGGGTGGAATTCGAACATGTTGCCTGGGAACTGAAATTGTTTGTCAGGGTGCTGGGTGCATATCTGAGGAGGAGCCTGTTTTCTGTTCCCTTTAGCATGTTGTGCTCTTCGACAACCTTCATTTCAAGGCCCCCATCTGAAAAGTTATCCAAATGACCCAGTTTTAGAACCCCTGATCTCTAATATCCAGCTGACATGGGGGATTTTTTTTTCATGTTCTCACAGATAAGGGTATCTGCTGAGCAAGCAGAATGATATTAACAGGCATCAAACATTCTGAGGGACCCTGACGACAGGACTGCACAGGACTTTTAGCCTAATGGTTCTCTGTCTTTTAATTTTTTGTTTTTTGTTATAGCAGAAGAGCAAAGAGAAGCAATATATCATGAAAATGAAACTCTATTTAGTAAAAAAAAATCCCTGACCTTGAATATGTTATCTGAAATAAGAGACTTCAAAAATAGAAGGAGCATCGCTCGAGTGGCGATGGAGCGCTATCTTTTTACGCTAGGTGTGTAAAGCTAGGCAGTTAGGCATGGGGATGTTAAGCCTCCAGAGATAAGCCAGGCACAGGGCTAGTGGGGTTTCCAGGAAGCAGGAACACTGGGACGGATCACAGTTAGTTGCGAAAATTGGAGCCGGTGGGGCAGTAGCCAACGTCACCGCTGATAGGGGTGGCATTTCACTGCGCAATAAAGGAGGTGTGAGATAATGTAGGACCAATAGGCACTGGCCAAATACTGTTGGCCAAGACTTCCCAAACCTCTTTATTTCAAGGTCCTCTGAAATGGCTGCCCTCTGGCTGAGGACCCCCACTTCAGTAAAACACTTAACATTTGACAAGTTTATCCCTAACACTCACTACAAGCTGCTATAAAGTGGCTACCACTGTATAAAAAGGTGCATTTGTGGGCAGACACAAATCTGAAAACGGACACATTTCCTGCCATGTGTGGCATATGTCAATGTTGGAAACCACAGTTCTGTGTTGGAAACTGACATTATTTTGTTCACGGAGGTGTTCTTGTCCCGACACCTGACATAAATTACCAGACATTGCCGTCCACGTCTCAGGACATGCCTTGAAATTTCAGTGCGGACAGAGTCCATAAATCAATTGAGAATATCTGAGTCCAAAAATCCCAGATCACAGACCCAGGAGTGTACAGAAGTTTCAGGAAATATGCATGCTGGCATGGGGAAACTACATACCCAAATTTCACTAACATTTAGCAGACTGGATATCTTCCACAATCTCAATTTTTCATGCAGTGTATTTAAAACACATGAAAGTACTGTATAATATTGAAGCGTGTATAACACAGAATGTTGTATTGTGTGGATTTGTGTCGGACATGAACACAAACAACATACATAATCATACTGTAATATAATGCTAACAATGATGAGCAAACAATATTCCTTTGCAAACCAATTAATAAAATATCCTTATTAATACGGAGAATAACTGCTTTCCGGAGAGAATAAAACCTAATTGGTTCATTCAAGTCATTGATTAACTGCATTTTAGCTCCACCTATTATTGCATTTGAAGCCTCACTCAATCAGTACCAGTGCTGCAAACTCTTTGTCATGAGCTCTGTGTTCTGTGACTGAGTGCATCAGTCTAAAACTATGTTAACCATATTTACATATGAAAGTATTTATTCAAATAAGCAATGCAGGTAGTGTTCTCGATAACCTTTCTGAGAGTTGTACTTTGACCAAGTCCTGTATCAGGCTTTCAAAAAAAAGGTTATCATCAATACAATCAGCAATGAGGACAACACTAGTTTATTCCAGAGTTAAATGAATAAAAAATAAAAGTACTGGCAATAGGAACTACTTTGATAATCCTTCTAAGAATTCTGAGTGTTTGCATGTGTGTGTGTTGCACATTGTGTTTCAAATATTTTAGCCCAATTTTAGCACAAATATGACAAAACTTTTGCCCTCTTCTCCTTTCGAATAAAAAACTAAAGATAAAGTGAACACCATATCTAAACTTTAGTGCTGGTTATGAAGACTTTTTGAGAGGCTGGAGTTGTAGTTTATATGTCTCTGCTATAGTGCTTGCCTCAAAGGAGAATACTGTGACCTTTGATAAATTCAGAAGTACCTCTGGTCTTACCTAGAGATCTGGGACTGTGATGGCTATCAAAATATGGAAGGTGAAGAGGGAGTGTTTCTGAATGAACAAAAAGGCAGATGGAATGCCTTGATATTCACACTGCAAAGAGCACACACACACTTGCAGGTGATAAAATCCCTGAGGTGACATTTTGACTGATGGCTCAAAATTGCTTAACAAATTGTAGCTCAGCGTCTGATGGAGAAGGAGCTGAGTGCTTTGGCAGTGGACATATAGGAGCACAATTGTGCCATGCATTGCTTCATCCTATATACTGTGACAAGACCATACCTGATTATGCAATGGCCATTGGTTTAAATAAAATTGATAAAATAATTAATAATACTTGAAACTGATAAAAATACTTCACCATACAAAACTATCTGTCTACCTAGACATCCAGCTAGCTATCTGTGTACAGTATATGCTAAATGTGTCCTTAATCATTCTTCAAACATGGCTTGTATGTAACACAGTGCAACCTGCTTGCCAGAATAGTATCTTCCCAGAAATGTTTTATTTTTATAAGTGACATTTTCAGAGAAGTAGAATGACTTGAAACTATTGAAATGGGCAAATCTGTATAAAGAGAATGTACTCATAAATGGTAGGTACTACTCCTGAACAAGGCCATGTTTGTTTATACTGTAAGATCACTTTTATGAGTACAATATGCAATGAAGTAGAATACTTTACAGTAAATGTCTTTCTTACCACATGAGAGAGAATGAGAATTGCACTGACCCACACTGCATCTGAACTTTGCTAAATGTATTTGCCACATGGAGGCACTGTCCACTTAACTGAAATATAAAAATAGCACATTATATTTGGATCTGATATTAAGAATAAAAGCTATTTCACTGTATTTTAAACTAGTTCTAAACATGAAAAAACATATGACATCTCATCATTATATAATTTGGTAGCAATCACACAATGATATTCATTAATAAACATTAACAGTGCTTCAATCATTCAGTCATTCATTCAGTCATCATGATTTTTTCCCTGTTATTGAAAATTATGCAGTGTATATTGGGGCATGGTCAGACATTCAGTGTCTACAGTTTATTGTAATATTAAAACTGTTAAATGCATGCAATGTGATGTTATAGTATAACATCACGTAATTAAAAAAAAAACATTATAAAATTAATACATAAAACATAATAAAAACATATATCTATTTATATAGCTGGATATATACTGAAGCAATTCCAGTAAGTGCCTCACTTAAAGCTTATAACAATGGCCTACCTGGGAATCAAGCTGCAACCTTTCGGTTACAAGCCCATTTCCCTTGCCACTGTACTACTGCCGGCCCCCTGCAAGCCTTTTTTTAGCTGCCATGTTGAAGAACAAATGCTTATTTTGTGTCATTCTGTTTACCTAAATATGAGGTAGGGGTCACATATATTGGGAACTGTGGTTGGTAACATGTGATGTTACCCATATGTCATGACCTTCTCAGTCACCACATCTGAGCCCAACTGAGCACAAAACCTGGACTCCTGAACAATGGGAAAACATGATGTGGTCTGATGAGCCATCTTTTACTCTAGATCTGGATGGGTTTAAGATTGGGGAATGCTGAAGGAAGCCTTCAATCTAAAATGTATGTTGCCAACTCAACGTGGTGCATCTGTCATGGTGTGGACAGCCATCTCATTTCATTGAGTACAATGATTAACCTACATGGTTGCATACTGGTCAAGAGGTATGAAGCAATTTTACAATTCCAGAAGCAACCTAAGGTGCAAATACTGTTCCCGTACGATGTCTCCACACACCAAGATGATAACTTACCCATAAATATTGTTAAACAAATTCAAAAGAGGTTTCATGAACACTAGGATCAAGCCAAACACCTTCCATGGCCTCCATATTAAATATCATGGAACCTTTATGGCAAGTACTGCAGTGCAGAATTTAAAGTAGAACTGGATGCTTGAAAAGTCCAATATTGCAGTACGCACAGCTCGGTGACATATGTGACAGCATTTCCATTCATTTATTGTTAGATGTGTGTGTTATATATATAAACCACAACGGGCTGTCCCGTTATTGGAAAATGGGGGTATGACGGGGGTGGTAATGCGGCTGAGGCGAAGCCGAGGTCAGTTAACCAGCCCGAAGCACATTATTTTCCAATAACGGGACAGCCCGGAAGGGTTTATTCCACTTATACAACGGGTTACCAACAATGACTATATATGTTTACTTTTATATTTATTGATTTTATTGACTTAATCAGCTGAAAGTCAAATATTCTTCTGCGACCGTTTGGGCTTATTATTTTACCGTTGTCAAGCAAAAGCCTGGTTGGTAGTTCTATTTGAACCATTGTTATTCAGAAACTCTGGTCAGTAGTTCTTTTTGCGCCGTTGTTAAGCAAAAACATCTGGTCGTTAATTCTATGAAAACAATGATTATATCAAGAAAAAATAGTTCCTTCTCGTTTTATGCCATACAGTTAGCACCAATTTTGGTCATTTTTGTCATTAGATTATTTAAGAAAACTGCATGAAACCATAACTCAATCAAATTAATCTCCCAAACTCGGTCTTGCTTTTTAAAATGGTGCGGTCAGACAGTGTAGATATGGTGTTTTTCTAAGACCGTCTGAAACAGGGTTTGAATGCCAGCTAGCTTTATGATTTTCCGTAAAAATTCAGCTGGGTTCAGGTCAAAATGGTCTCACGGCATGCTTTTTATCCCGGCCAGCTAGCTAGCTAACTACTGAATTATATTCAAAACAGCGGTTACTATTAATGCAATCGTTAACAAAGATACTGAAGAAAATGTGTCTCATAGCCATGAGTTTAATACGGAACGCCTATTCTCCTGTCCAAATAAGGGACGATTCAGTATTTTGAGGGATGGTTGGCAATCCTAAATGAAGCCAGTAACTAGAATCATGATTCAATGCTGCCATAAATTGCACAATTGGACATTAAAAAGGAGGAGGGGACGTAACAATAATTCAAAATCGAAAGAATAATGTTGCTGTTTTAACTGCTTTAGAATGATTTTTTAAGCATTAACACAAAACGATGGACCTCAATGCATTGCAACAGCAGACACATTGTACAACAGGTACATTGGTCAGTGTGCATCTGATTGTGTCGTCGCTTCTGCCGTACCCCACGATTCAGATAAGCGTATCTTCACTTGATTTGTTCTGCTGTTGCTAGTTAGAGAACATAGTTGTGTGTAATTTAGATAATCTTTTTTAAACTTGTCTCAACTGTTGCTAGTCAGCAAACTTAGTTGTGCGTTAGCTCAGAATCTCTGTAGTTGACTCGCTATTGTTAGTTAAACGCATTAGTGAAACTGTGTGTGGGGTTGGTGTTTAATTGCCCGGTATTGTTGAGCTAATTTCGAGTAGCTTCACCTGGTGCTTATCTGCCCTAATGAAGGTAATGCAAATACGTAATTGCCACCTGGTATTTATAGCTCCAGCGGAGGCTGCCATAGACAACCTCGTCATCAGTTCATCATGTTTATAAACCCCATTCCCTTGTGCGCGCTGCCTCGCCCCGAATGGTCTGTTCACGGCAGGCGCAATTTATCTAACCTGATCTACCCACCCTTACCCACACCTCAGGAATTCACTGTCACAGGTGGATTATGGAACTGCCAGTCAGCTGTCCAGAAAGCTGACTTCATTACTGCCTTTGCCAAGACGAAGTCTCTTGACTTCCTGGCTCTCACAGAAACCTGGATCACTCCTGACAACACCGCCACCCCAGCTGCACTGTCTGGATACTCCTTCTCGCACACCCCCAGGGCCTCCGGCCGAGGCGGGGGTACCGGTCTGCTCATTTCCTTGTCCTGGAAGTTCTGTGTCCTCCCCTGTCCTAACCCTACTTCCTCCTCCTTTGAATTTCATGCAATTACTGTAACTCATCCCTCAAAATTTCACATTATTGTTCTGTACCGTCCTCCAGGTCCACTCGGCTCTTTCCTGGACGAGTTGGATACTCTCCTGAGCTCCCTCCCTGAGGATGGCACTCCTGCTATTCTACTGGGAGACTTCAACCTCCCACCAGAGACCTCCCAACTGTCCAGGGTTGCCTCACTCCTCCAGTCTTTCGCCCTATCCCTGTCCTCCCCCCTCCCCCCCCCACACACAAGGCTGGTAACCAACTAGACCGTGTATTCACCAGAAGCTGCTCCATTCCCCAACTTACAGTGACTCCCCTCCATGTCTCGGACCACTTCTTTCTTTCTTTCTCCCACTCCTATTTACTCCCCCTCAATTCATCCAACAGCTCACCCACAGTAACTTTCAGGAGAAATCTCTCTACTCTGTCACAATCCTCCCTCATCTCCACTGTTCTGTCTACACTTCCCCCTCCTACGTCTTTCTCTAACCTGCCAGTTGATCTTGCTACCTCCACCTTCAACTCCTGCCTCTCCCAGTCCCTCGACTCACTTTGTCCTCTTGTCTCCAAACCAGCACGCTCCTCACCCCCCTGCCCATGGCTGACTGAGTCACTACGCTCCAGCAGAACATCACTGCGGGCTGCAGAGAGGAAGTGGAGGAAATCCCGATCCTCTAATGACCTGACCGCATATCATACCCTGCTGGCGACTTTCACGTCTGCCCTCACGTCAGCTAAAGCCTCATTTTTCCAATCCAAAGATCAGTGCATGTGTCTCTAATCCACGCAAACTATTCTCCACCTTCTCTTCCCTCCTCATTCCTCCTCCACCCCCACCTTCCTCTTCCCTCTCTGCAGATGACTTTCTGGCCACCTTTGAAGGAACCGGAACTCCTTCGCTCATCCAGTGAGACCCCCAACCCCCCGGGACAAACCCACAGCCACACTGACCTCCTTTGAGATGCTGGAGGATTCCGATGTACTACAACTCATCACCTCTCATAGTGCAACCACCTGTCCACTTGACCCCATCCCATCTACAGTTCTCCAATCCATTTCCAGCAAGTTCCTTCCCTATCTGTCCTCCATTATTAATTCCTGTCTTTCCTCTGGTCATGTTCCCTCTGATTTTAAGATGGCTTGTGAAAAAACCCACTTCTCAAAAAACCCACCACAGACCCCTCTGATGTAATGAATTATCGACCCGTATCGCTTCTACCCTTTCTGTCCAAAACCCTTGAACGAGCAGTTCTTAAACAACTAACCTCTTTTCTCCATCAGAACAACCCGCTAGACCCTCACCAGTCTGGCTTCCGATCCGGGCACTCAACAGAGACTGCGCTCCTAGCTGTGAGGGAGGCACTTGCCACTGCAAGAGCCTCACGCCTCTCCTCTGTCCTGATCCTTCTTGACCTGTCTGCAGCCTTCGACACGGTCAACCATAAAATACTCCTCTCCACCTTGGCTGGGATGGGCATCGCTGGGACTGCCCTGTCTTGGTTTGCTTCCTATCTTGCAGATAGGTCCTACCAGGTCACCTGGAAGGGGTCTGCTTCTGCTTCTCATCTCCTTGTTACGGGAGTGCCACAGGGATCTGTACTGGGTCCTCTGCTGTTCTCCTTTTACACCAGATCTCTTGGTTCAGTTATTAATTCACATGGCTTCTCCTATCATTGTTATGCAGATGACACACAACTCTTCTTTTCTTTCCCCCCCTCGGCCACACAGGTCAATGATAAGATCTCTTCCTGCCTGGCTGACATCTCCACCTGGATGGCCAGCCACCATCTGAAGCTCAACCTCAACAAAACTGAGCTGCTCTTCTTCCTGTGCAAGACCTCCTTACTTCGTGAGCTCTCAATCACGGTTGATGGCACCACAGTGACTGCCTCTCACTCTGCCAAGAGCTTGGGGGTGGTCCTGGATGACTAACTGGACCTCAAGGAGCACATCATGGCAACATCACGGTCCTGCAGATTCCTTCTGTACAACATCAGAAGGATTCGACCATACCTGACGACGCACTCCACCCAGCTGCTCGTCCAGGCTACGGTGACCTCTCGCCTTGATTACTGCAACTCTCTCCTTGCAAGCCTGCCAGCTTGTGCCATACATCCACTACAGATGATTCAGAATGCCGCTGACTCATCTACAACCTTCCCAAATTCTCCCACGTCACTCCTCTGCTGCGATCACTCCACTGGCTACCAGTCACTGCCAGGATCCGGTTCAAAGCCCTGACCCTTGCCTACACTGCTGCCAACAGGACAGCCCCCATCTGCTTGCAGGACATGACTCGATTCTATGTGCCTGCTCGACCACTCCACTCTGCGGCAGCAGGGCGCCTTGTAACCCCTCCCACCCGCCCAAAGGGATCACAGAGCCTCTCCACCCTAGCTCCCCAGTGGTGGAACGAACTCCCTGTCCCTCTCCGAACCTCCCCCTCACTACCCATCTTCCGCCGTGGCCTGAAGACTCATCTCTTTAGACTATACCTAGACTAACCACCACCACGCTGTATATTTCACTCTAAATCCCCCCCCCCCCCACTTGTTACATGTTGCCCCATCCCAGCACTTCTTGGTAATTTGTATTTGTCCTAATACTGTAGCTTATTCTTCTGCCTAGTTGGCTTTGCAGAGGTTAGGTCCGAATAGCGTTCACTGTGTGAACTAAACTGTGTTCTTGGCTAGAAATAGCTGTACAAAATAAGTATTATACCTTACTGAACCTGTGTTTAGCAGTTGTCTATGACCATGAAATGCACTTTTTGTACGTCGCTCTGGATAAAAGCGTCTGCCAAATAAATGTAATGTAATGTAATGGTCAGCTAAATTTTCCATTACTCAAAGATCATTCCCTGGATCCCTCGCACTTCTAAAGCAAATCACACAATGTAATTGAATCCAACCTCACATGGAGAAAATAAAGGACCACAAAAACATCCCCTTCTACTATGTGGGATCAAAGCAGGATGATACAAAACAAAACAAACAATAAATAAAGTGAGCAGGAAACATTGGAAAGGGAGTATAATACAGAACTAGGACTCGAACTAGGATATTGCAGTTAGGCTATACTTCCATTTCTTTGGATACAACAGTTATGCGATACTTCTTTTTCTTTGCACCGAGCCAGTTGCTTAAACAGACAAGCCTGTTTACATTGTCGGACGACAGGGCAGCTCCCTTCTTCTGAACAATATGCCCAGACAATGAAAAACTGCATTCGTGCTGTTTTACTCAGGGAAACATGGATTCCCACAGAAAACGCTGCTTTATGTTAAGGAGTATATTAAGAGTAAATAGAGTGAAACCGCGAAAATAGTTAGGCTGCAGTAGTACTGAAATGTAAATATGGTATCACTGCCAGGTGTTTCGTTATATCATTTGCAGCATTTATTTCTGAGCAAAATAACGTTTTCTAGCTAAGCTGGCTAGCGAAAAAAGTTGCTGATGGATATCGTAACTTTTAAATTTCACATATTGCTATAATGAATAGGAAACATAAACGATACTAACGCATATCACATAATCACACACCCAAATGAAAATGCATGAAAAGCCTAAATACACCATTTTTCTTTCTTACCACAAACTACAAATGCCGCCATTTATCTATTGTGACGTCACAAATCCGGAAGTCAGAAAAGTCGGAGCTCAGAAATGATGCTCAAATTTCCGACCTAGAGTTCTACGACCGTTCAGTTGTTTTTTTCAATAGTCGGACCTCGTTTTTTACTAGTTCCGAGTTGTCCTAAACGCAACATAAGGGTCGGGCAAATGTTCATCATAACAGAACATGCGTTAACGTTTGTTAAAAAATATTTATCACAGAGTACCTCCAGAATGTGGGAGTAGAGAGAATGGAATAGCCTGCCAACAGCCCAGACCTCAACCCAATTGAACACTTGTGGGATCAGCTCGGGCGTGCTGTACGTGCTAGATTGACCAACGCAACCACGTTGGCTGACCTGCGACGAATCCTGGTTGAGGAATGGAATGCCATCCCACAGCAACGTGTGACCAGGCTGCTGACCAGCATGAGGAGGAGGTGCCAGGCTGTTGTGGCTACATATGGTTCTTCCACCCGCTACTGAGGCTCCTGACTGTTTGTTCAATGAATAAAGCGTAAACTTACCAATATGTATTGTTTGTTCCTTGTTACTGATAGAGAGTTCAATCATCCAATCCCCTAAACAACTCAAAACAATAGAGTCAATATCAACAGGAGAATACACTGTTTGACATTGGCAGGGAAATTTGGCACATTTCACTTGGGACCCCACCCAAATAATCAACGGTGCTGCTCATCCCACAAATGCATCATCCTTACAAATGGGACATCATTGTAAAGGGAAATGAACAGGCTTTCCAATTATATAAGATATAATATAACAATGCTAATGATACAGTAATAACAGAGATATGATCGACCAAACACAAATTTCCAAACTTCTTTTGAGGAGTTTATATATACATATATATATATATATATATACACACAGTCAAGTCCATAAATATTTGGACATTGACAAAGTTATTGTTGTTTTAGCACAGTCTGACACAGCATATTGGAGTTGAAATTAAATAATGAAAATGACCTCAAAGTGCAGACCGTCAGCTTTAATTTGAAGGTATTTACATCCAAATCGGGTGAACGGTGTAGGAATTCGAGCACTCTTTACGTCGTCCCCCCCTTTTTAAGGGACCAAAGGTAATTGGACAATTGGCTGCTCAGCTGTTCCATGGCCAGGTGTGTGCTATTCTCCCATTATTTCATTTATAAGTAAACAGATACAAGATCTAGAATTGATTTCAAGTCTGGCATTTGCATTTGGAATCTGTTGCTGTTAACTCTCAATATGAAGTCCAAAGAGCTGTCACTGTCGGTGAAGCAAGCCGTCATTAGGCTGGAAAAAAAACCCATCAGAGAGATAGCAAAAACATTAGGTGTGATGAAATCAACTATTTGGTACATTCTTCAAAAGAAAGAACGCATTGTGAGCCTGGAAGACCGCAGAAAACATCTGTGGTGGATGACAGAAGAATACTTTCCCTGGTGAAGAAAAACCCCTTCTCAACAGCTGTCCAGATCAAGAACACCCTCCAGGAGGTAGGCATATCTGTGTCAAAGTCAAAATTCAAGAGAAAACATCACCAGTGTAAATACAGAGGGTTTACCACAAGATGTAAACCATTGGTAAGCCTCAAAAACAGGAAGACCAGATTAGTTTGCCAAAAAAACATCTAAAAAAAAGTCTGTACAGTTCTGGAACAACATCCTATGGACAGAAGAGACAAAGGTCAACTTGTACCAGAATGATGGGAAGAGAAGAGTATGGAGAAGGGAAGGAACTGCTCATTATCCAAAGCATACCACCTCATCTGTCAAGCCTGGTGGAGATAGTGTTATGGCGTGGGCATGTATGGCTGCCACTGGAACGGCTTCCCTTGTATTTATTGATGATGTGACTGCTGACAAAAGCAGCAGCATGAATTCTGAAGTGTATAGGGCTATATTATCTGCTCAGATTCTGCCAAATGCTTCAAAACTCATTGGACGGTGCTTCACAGTACAGATGGACAATGACCCGAAGCATACTGCGAAAGCAACCCAAGACTTTTTTTAACCTCTTAGCGCACAGCCCCTAGTGGATTGGCAAGATTTGGCTTGTGCCTTAAGAGGTTAAGGCAAAGAAGTGAAATGTTCTGCCGTGGCCAAGTCAATCACCTGACCTGAATTTAATTGAGCATGCATTTCACTTTCTGAAGGCAAAACTGAAGGCAAAACGCCCCCAAGAACAAGCAGTAACTGAAGACAGCTGCAGTAGAGGCCTGGCAGAGCATCACCAGGGAAGAAACCCAGCATTTGGTGATGAGTATGGGTTCAAGATTTCAGGCAGTCACTGACTATAAAGGATTTGCAACCAAGTATTAAAATGACAATTTAATTCATGATTATGTTAATTTGTCCAATTACTTCTGAGCCCATAAAATGGGGGGGGGGGGGGCTATGTATAAAAATGGTTGTAATTCCTACATTGTTCATACAATATTTTTGACAAAACCCTTAAAGGAGTAACATGGTGGTTGAATGTGACACTTGCCAGTTGTCTTTAGGCAACAACAAAACAAATTGCATAATTGTTTTTATTATTCAGTCATTTAAATGTATTTTAAAACATATTTTTCTAAGCCTAAATTTCCCACTATGAAAGTTCACCCGAACTGTCTGGGCGTGGTAATGAGAACTGTCAGTTAGCTATGATTGACAGACCGTGCCCCGTTACCATAGCTACCTCCATGATACACGCTCATCTTGGGAGACTGGATTTTCACAAGCTAGCTAACTTAGTATATCAAGTATCGACAGCTAAGGACGTTGACTTGTATCCAATAATAATTTTTGCTAGCTAGCTAGCCAGCCAAGTTAAGATAAAACTATAACGTCCGTATGAAAGCAAACTAGCTTTACATAGCTAGCTAACGTTAGCTAGCTAGCTATAAATGAATATAACCAACCAGAGATAGTCTAATAGTCCTTAAAAGGCACTCTAATAAGTGAACCTAACGTTAGTCAAATATTTGTCTTGCCTGTAAGCCAGCGGCACAAACTATGGGTCACGAGTTATCAATTTAGAATGAGCTATCACAGCAATCTGACTGACTGTAGGGATGGCAAAACGTAGTTTTAGAATGTCGCCAGCAGTGTATGCGCGTGAGCTCGACAATACATTTCTCACAGAAAAGGTAATTTGTCGCCTTTTTTTTAGTTCATTACAGTGGTGATAGAAGTGACAATAATTAAGTGATGCTGTGCTGTTAGCCTTTACTGATCGCCGTACAAGGATAATGTGAAGTAGCTAGCACAATCGGACAGCACTAACCCATAAAAAATGTACTTTCAATGATACTTGCTCAATCGAATGGTAAATCTGAAAAACATTTGATTATAGTCAGCGGCACCAAAAAAATTTTTCACACCCTCAATAAATGGCACAAGTCCCAGTAGAAGATTTAATTAAACCTTTTAAAGTTATATATTTTCTGAAATGTTATCGATTCCGCTTGGCCACAGTGAGTGAAACTAGGCGATCTGAGCGTATAGTTTCTATGTAAATTACGTCAGAAGGATTCAGCCTTGTTGTTTGCTACCTACACTTCACAGAACACTTGTAGCAGGACGGTGTGTCCAGTCAGATTTCTTTAAGGGGCGTGGAAAGGGGAGTGGTTTCTGTACTTGTGACACACAAAGTTGATAAGATTCTCAACTGGCTGACAATAGGATGATAAATTTAAAACGCATATTTCTACAAAAATAAAGAACGGACATATTTGATACTTTACTCATCATGTTTCTTCAATGTGTAAATATTGAAGAAAGTATAATATTGAAATAAAACCGAGAAAGTGGTTTTGATATGTATATAATGAATGCTTATATTTATACAGTGAATGCATAGAAAATATTTATATTGAAAACATGATTCATATATACAGAATATTTAATTGATATTGAATGAAAATGTCATATATATATACATCAAACTTTGATTTGCCATTAGGCACCGCTTCGGTCAACTATGCGGGATCCTCCAGCACAGTGTGCGAAACATTAAATCTCAGCTATGGCGGAGCAAGCGAGGGAGTTAATGTGAACACTTATACAAAACCAGGAGTTTATAAACAGTCTGGCGATTGCAGTAAATTGTAATAATATACAACCATCGTGAACATTTCAGTCTCAGCGTGTCGAGGACGAAGTCTGGTCATTATTCAACAGGGGCTGTCAACAAAGCCAAACCGCTAATGTTTTTGTTAGGCCAACGAACATAGTGCAGGACTTCAGTCATCAGTCCCAAGCCCCTCCATATAATTTAAGGCGGTTGCCTATGGCTAGAATGAACAGCAGAAGACAAACCAGGTAAGTTAATTAAATGATAGAATCAGGGGTATAAACTACTTGAGTAATTGTACTTTGTTACAATACTTAAGTACTGTTTTTGTGGATATGTACTTTACTCGTATTATTAATTCTTTTAGTCAAGTACATTTCAGAGAAAAAAAAACATATTTTTTACATTTAAAATGAAGACCTTCAAAGTACAAATCTCGCAGGTCCAACGATTTTAATTAGTATATTTGTTTCTCTGGCCAAACTAACGTTAACGTAATTAATCCCTCCAGCCTCATTTTATTTAAAACAGCCAATCAAACCCCTATCAATGGAAAATTAACCCGCCCAGGTTACTGAGAAATGTCCACTGCAAGCTTGTTAACATTTTGTAGCAATGCTAGTGGAAGCGAATGGTGTCAGCTAGCCAGTTATCTGGTTTGGTAAACTGGCGAGCTGAACCCATTTGTTTCCATCACCATTGCTACGAAATGCTAACAAGTAGGGTTGGGCCGATGTAAAAATTTTCAAACCTGTTTGATATTCAGCCAAATACCGGACCAGATCGGTAATACCGAGTTCCACCACTAGTGGTCGCACGTGACTCAGCCGCTCCCGAGTATAACATAATGGCCCTCATTTATCAATCTAACGTAGAAACCAGCGCAGATCCGAGCGCAGAAATCATCTTACGACGGGTCACGTGTGATTCGTGAAATGTTCGTATCTCGCCAATCACAGCGTAAGAATAATCGGGCGTTGATAAATGTGGCAGTTTAAAACAATCGTCATTTAAATATCACGCCCATATATATTCTCGGTTTAGAGGCCTCGCCCCTAGAGTTTACGACATGGAGAAGCGTAATACGGCCAAGAAGAGAAATTTCTCTGACCTAGAAATAGAATCTGAACCAATTAGTTCTATTTGGCAGCCTGAAAAGTGGCATAGAAGTCAGAAAAATTCAGTGTGGAAGGAAATCACTGCTGCGGTCAACAGCGTTGCCGTAGACAATCAAACTCCAATTGAGGTTGGAATATTTAATTTATACATCCGTGATATATATATATATATATATATATATATATATATATATATATATATATATATATAATATATATCGTAATTCTTTAGGTGAAGAAAAAATGGTCAGACCTCAAAGTCGCCACCAAAAAGTGGGTTGCAGCCCGTAGGTGCAGCACACAGCTGACTGGAGGAGGCCAGCTGGATTCCAGCCTTGCATTGACGCAGACTGAGGAGCGAGCGTCCGCATTTATCGGGTCTGCTTCCATTTCGAGTATAACAGGTGGCGAAGGAGACACAGAATTTTATAGCCTAGGCTACTAGTATTTAAATAATTACACGGTTGCAGGGTTAATTTATTTCTTCATTTTTATGATGTTTTAATGATGTTATAAACATGCTTTCGTTTTGTTCATTTCGTTTTCGTCTTACAGGCACGTAGAGGTCTTCTAACAGAGCCAGATCTTCCATTGCCGAGATTTGATGACTGTCAAATAGGTGACTGAATAAGCATCTAACCTATTTGCTTGTAATTATGTCAGCAGTAGCGTAGCCTAACAAGTAGGGTATCTCAAAATGAAAGAGAAATTAATCTCATAGCCTACACCAAAAAACTGTTAACCCCGTCAATTGCAAACAATTAGAAAATAACTATTTATGTTAGGGATATGACACAGTTGATATAGGCCTTTACAAAATAGAATATTTTGCCATAGGTTGCATATTTTTAAGTGATGAATATGTGGCTGCATATGCTTAGATGCCAGTCAGAATATGGTCTAATAACAATTCTCTGACTCAGCCAGATTTACTACGCTGCACCGCAAGTCCATGCTGACATTAAAACTTGCATACACGAGTTGAGACTTGACGTGAGATTTGATCGTAGCCTCCGCTCACGTCCAAATTGATAAACGCCGAGCTTTGCGTGGAAATGACCGTACGGCCCGTTTTCTGTCGTACGTTCGTTTCGTAAATGAGGGCCAATGAGAGCACATGAATGAGAGTGTAGCGGCTTTACCGTTGTCAAGCAAAACTCTGGTTGGTAGTTCTATTTGGACCATTGTTATGCAAAAACTCTGGTTGGTTTCATTTTGCACCGTTGTTAACCAAAAACCTCTGGTCATTAATTCTATGAAAACAATGATTATATCAAGAAAAAATAGTTCCTTCTCGTTTTATACCATACAGTTAGCACCAATGTTTGTCATTACATTATTTAATAAATAATGTAATGACACTGCATGAAACCATAAGCAGCACTGTCTTGCTTTTTAAATGGTGTGGTCACGCAGTGTAGACATAACGTCTTTCTAAGACCCTCTGAAACGGGTTTTGAATTCCAGCTAGCTTTATGATAGGTTCGCCGTCACGTAGCCAATATTAAAATTCTTGGTTTTAGGTCAGAATGGTCTCACGGCATGCTTGTTATCCCGGCTAGCTAACTATCGAATTGTATTCAAAACAGCGGTTACTATAAACGCAATCATTCACAAACATACGGATGAAAATGTGTCTGTAGCCATGAGTTAAATTCTATTCTTTAGCCTATTCTACTGTCCAAATAAGGGACGATTCCGATTTGTAAAGCTAGCAACAGTAACTAGAAATGTGATGTGACGTTGCCATCAATTGTGAAATTGGACATTGAAAAGGGGAGGGGATGTAACAGCAATTCAAACTGGATGCTGTGACGTGAATGCCGTCCATGTTAGTTTACCTCAACATGTTTTTTTTTTTTTTTTTTTCAAATTCAATGGAGAAGTGCATTAAATCATTTTAATGGAAAAAAAGTGTCCTCTGTTCTTTAATTTCAGCATTGTCTATCGCAGTATTCCATTGTGAGCCGAGTGTATGCTGGGTTTCATTCCAGCCTTGCCTAAACACCAGCTGATGATTTTACTAATTAGCTCACCTCTCCAACTGACTCACCTGGTGCAATGTGTAGTCAAAACGAAAACTTGTATACACTCGGCCCATGATGGAATGAGTTTGAGACCCCTGGTCTATCCCTTGCAATAAAAAAGTTTTTACTTTTACTTTTTAGCACTTAAAGTAATAATCTCAAAGATTTTCATTAAAATAAATGTCTGTTAAGTCACTATCTATCGCTGAATTAGGTAACACAATGGTGATTGAGCCTATTATTATATTAATTTAGATTATTATTATTATAATAATTTATGATTAAAGAACTGGGTGTCCGTGGCGACATTCCCGGGAAAAAATCACAAGCGGCGCATAGATAGTGACGCGTTTTCCATCACCCATCAGTGGTTGGTCTGCCAGAGAGGGTAAATGGTAAATGGACTGCATTTATATAGCGCTTTTATCCAAAGCGCTTTACAATTGATGCCTCTCATTTGCCAGATCAGTTAGGGGTTAGGTGTCTTGCTCAAGGACACTTCGACACGCCCAGAGCGGGGTTTGAACCGCCAACCCTCCGACTGCCAGACAATCGGTCTTACCTCCTGAGCTATGTCGCCCTAGGCGGAGCTAACGCAACAGGCTTGCTCTTCAACTCACTTGTGTGTGAGCGGCATACTGTTTTTTCCGGTGTCTGCTAGTCTGCTATTAGGGTTATGGAACCCTAATAAGTTTTTGTGTAACATGAGAAGTCATATTATTTGTTGATGTAGATTTCGTATTACATTCGATGACAATGTAACGTTACTAAATTACATAGCTATTTGCACAGCTAACGCTAGCTACCGGACCATGTCAATAAAGGCAACATTAGTTTAGACAATGTTGCGTACAGTATCCATCTCTCATATCAGGTAACGTTGCGTTAGCTAGCTAGCTAATGTAATTAACACAATCTAATGTCAGCTAACAATTAGAAAAAACGCTAGCTAACGCTACCGACCGGTACCGACCTCGCAAACCGTCTCTGGAATGCAATGCTACCTTGTTGCAGCGTTGCAATGTAGCTAAATAAAGGCCAGTTCAGATCAATGATTTGCAACGAGACTGGATGCAACTTACAAAATTCCAAGACGTCTGATTGTGAACGTTCTAAAACTGCACTTGGCGATTTGACAAGGTGGGTCTTTTGAGACCCCAGGCAACGGCTTCAGACGCTCTGCAACTAACCAGTTCACCCCGCTGCAATTTTCTCTGCAACATTCTAAAACCGTTTTGTCTCGTTGCGAATCATTGATCTGAACTGGCCTTAATGTTACCGTTATTTACATTGCTATCAAGTTCATCAATATATTGATCGGAATAAAGCCGGGGTATAGGTGGAGCAGAGCGGGGTCTGATTTCTGTGTAAAGATGTCAAGCCGGAGAAAACGAAATAAAAGAATACGGCAGTATGGATTAGCGTTGTTATTACTTTATTACGCTTCCTCATATGTTCCTTCAGCCTTGATGCCCTTTTTTGATGTTTTTGTTTGGTTTTTGTTTTATTCTTCTTATTCTGATTGCTAATTTAACACCAAGCTCAGCTTACATGAACAGTTTAGCTAGCAAAACCAGAAACAACAAGGCAGTTGTTTCAAAAGTATCACAACAATCATTCACGATGATGATGCACGAGATACATAATTGCACGAGCCACAGCGAATCCCGCAAATTCTTCTCTGCAGTGTAAAGATGTTCATACCGAGCAAAAGGTGGATAAAGAACGTTTGTGGAAATTGATCATCACTAATTCTATCCCAGGTCTGCTACAGCATTTTAACCCGGCTCGGCAGTGTAAAGACAGCTTAAGTTAGCCTAATGTTAGACAGTGAATGAGTATGTACATAATGTTAATTGTATAACAACCATTTTTTATTCAGTAAATAATAACTGCAATAGTTAGCGTGGCCCAGGTGCCAACTGACAGACGTCACACAGGCGACACTGGTTGGATCCGGTTGGATCTATGGGAAGTGAAGTCCAAAAACACACCTGCAATTACCGCTTCTCGCCATTGGTACCGCCAAAGAGAACGAAACAAAAATCTTCGAGATTGTAACTTTAAGTACATTTAAAAGTAGGAACTTTTTTACTTTTACTCAAGTGTATTTTTAGCCAGATACTCTGACTTTTACTTGAGTAAGATTTTGAGACAGTACCCATACTTTCACTTAAGTATAATTTCTGGGTACTTTTTACACCCCTGGATTGAATATGCCAACTAGCTAGTTAAAATGGCAAGCAAGTGAGCCAAATAACTGAAGTAGCTAGCCTCTCAATACAAGCAAAAACGGCTAGCTAACGGCTAGCCAAGGTCAGTCCTGCTCTTAAGAGCAGTCAGCTATTGTCAGGGTTTAGCCCAGCTAAATGAATGCATGCTAAGGTAAGTCACAAACAAGTGACGTTAATATGTGAGGGGTGTAAGATTAGCTGTGATTAAGCTAACATGACTACTAAAGTTAACAAAATATGGCTAATTTTTTAAGCTGACGTTGTGCAGTTTTGTCCAAATGTTGTCTATCCCCCCATCCCTCCAATTTGCGTTCGGACATAGACGAGGACCCGGACCTGGACCCGCGCAGCATGACACCTTTAATAAAGAGGTTGTCCTACTGCCAGTCAATGAGACAACATACATGCCAAGAAGAGCAGTCAAGGCCTGGCTGTTTGAAAAAGGCCACATCAAATCAGCCATTGAATTCAATATCGACTGCACAGGCTGAAGGTTATGGCCACTATATGGAAGGCATTCATGCCACATGCTGAGGGTTGTGCGTAAGTGAAATGTTAACCTACTCAGACCATGTACGAAAACTTCCAGTTACCTGTTTTGGTTCCCTACAGAGGTTTTTGGTAATTGTAGCCTATTGCTCTTTTCCTCTCCCATAAGTATTAATTGGTGATGCAACCCAACCATAGGGTTGACCATTAGGTCTACTGGTTATACATGTATGAAAACAATTATCTATTAAATTCAACATGTGTAGAACTTCAGGAATATCATACTGAATTCTATGGTTTTATGATGATATGGTATGGAAGCCTATGGTTCTGACATCTTGTTCATCATTGTCTGTAATTATCCATTTTTGTAGTTTACAGTTGCTAATGGGCTGCCATAGCAAACTTGTTAAGCCATCACTAAGTCAACATCGAGAAATGAATGCACGCATGTTGAAGAGGGTGTTCCACCAACGCTCTGTGTATGTGAAGCCAGACAGAATACTGCTCCATCCATCTGTAAGTGTGCATTTAACCAGTTCTTCAGCAGAAATGTATTATTTGTCAGGGCAAGTGGGTGTTTGTGGTTCTTAAAGGATAAATTTGGTGTTCTTCAACCCATACTTTATTAAAATGGTTTGTCACATCTTTCGTAATTGTCAGTAAGTAGCACAACTTTGACGGTTGCTCCCGTATTGACAAATAGGATGACTCTTTGCAGCCTCTCACTGGGTTTGAATGCAAAGACAGTTGCAGACTATTATTTGTTACTACAGGAATGTCCACTTTATTGTTGCTATACGTTATTTTGGTCAGCCTAGTGTAAGCGAGAAGGAAAGTCCTGTTGGGGAGACTGACATCGGAACTTCCGATAATGAAAATGAGTCTGTTGGTGAGTACAATTTAGAAATTACATGCCACTGTTTTCTGAAGAGCAGAATTGGCCTGTCTTGTTCATCGACTGTAATTTTATCACTCATCCAATTTGGTCAATCAGACCATTGTGCAGTTGATTCCATAGTGCAATTTTGAATAAAGAAGAGAACATGAATGATGCTTGCTATGTATGATATTATTTGTTTGAAAAATCAGTCCAGCAACATGTAGGCCTACCACAGGTCATGATGGAACGAGATAGAGACAGACTCCCCAAGGAACAAAACAGCGAGGTTCTCCCCAGCGAACAAAACAGTGAGGTTCTCCCCAACGTGCAAAACGATGATGTGGTAATGTGGTGATGAGACAAGTGAAAATGAGACCAGCAGAGCAGGCGCATTCTACAGGTGTGTTTCAGCATAGTAGTTAATGTAGTTGATAAATAAGCATTGTAGTTGTGTCTCAAGCTTTAGGCTTATGTTCCACTTTATTAAAAACCCCCTTGTGAATTCATGAGTTAAAGGGATACTCCACCCCAGACATGATTCTGCCTTATTTTCGTTCACTTTCGGATCCAATAAGCTCTTCCAGACAGTTTTTAGAACTTTTTTTTAGTACTAAAAGATACGTACAACTTTTACTTGCTAGCATTTGGCTAACAATGAATAGAAGTCTAATTAGCGCTTTTCGCACTGACGTCCATTTATTTTTAACTATAACATGATAGCATCTCCAAGAGATGCAACACAACACACATTAGCTTGATTTACTGGAATGTTGAAAGGTTGATAAAGGGAGTGCTAGTGGTCAGAAACAATTTACCAATGTTACCATCTTTTTAGTGAGTATGTGAATTTGTTGGGAATGGAAGAATATGAGCCTGAAGATGAAATCCTCCAGGAAGCCATTGCAAACTCCCTCTCTCAGACTGGTTTTGGAACTTTGAAGTAAGCCTATTGAAATATTTGTTCTGAATGTTTACTATATGTACAGTATTAACATTAGATTACACTATTTTACATTTTTGGTGACATCACACATTACATTACAGTGATTTGCTAATTGTCAATGTTATTTTGTAAATAGAAGGTAGAACAATTTCATCTTCCATTAGTGTGCTACACTGTTTGCGTGAAGATGATTAATATGGTTTCCAGATATAAGAAAACTTTGTAAATGAAAAGAATACTCTTCTATTATTCAAGCTGACAGTTGTTTAAAAAACTTTTTCAGATTAGGGGACATTGGGTTTGAATCCCAGTTTAGTGATCCAGGATTGTCTTAATTGTAGTTGGTTTACTAAATACATACAGCATGTTTATTTATCTGTTTACTCTTTTGCAGAGATGAACATCCAACAACTCAAGAAATAGTCAAAGGGCTTAATCTACAAATCAACCAAGACCAAATTGTCCGATTTAATATAATTAGAAGAAATGTGTGGGATGGGGCCACAAGAGCGATGACTAGAGCCAACTTTTCTTCAGACAAGGCAGCGGATGTCAAATTCACTGATGACCATGTAATTTCCGAGGGGGCCGTTGATAATAGTGGACCCACCAGGGAATTTTTTAGATTGTGTCTACAGGAACTAAAAGACTCTTGTGCCGTTTTTGAGGGGCCGACAAATGCCAAAACATTGACTTGCAATTCCAAAGGTTAATTCCTTAGCACAGGATTGTTTAAACAACATTTTTGCCATTGTTTTCAATGCTTTGATCTACTGCATAGCTTAAATGCAATTTGTCCATTATCTTTCTTTTCAGCTGTGAAGTCAAACTGGTACTTCCTGGCTGGCCAGCTAATGGCCATGTCAGTTCTCCATGGAGGCCAAGGCCAATGCTTTTTTTCTCCAATACTGTTTGAGTGCCTTGTGAGAGGTCCAGGTCATGTCAAGGTCACAGTATCAGATGTGGCTGATCCAGAGACCAGTCTGCAGTTGAAATTGGTAGGTCTGTTTAATTAATTCCTTTCAAATACCATTAGTGTTTTGTCTGAAGTGTGGGCTGCATGTAACAACAAGACTGTGACCTACAGACAGCGGTGACTGCAGCATCTTGTCTCATAACTCTGGCAGGATGTAATCGGAAGATCACATTGACAAACAAAGAAGACGTGTCTACATAATTGGCAGAATGATATATTCTACAGAAGACCAGAGCGCCATTCGAAAGGTATGGATTTATTTCAGTTTTACATAGACAATTCTGTAATAATGGATATTACAAGCTTTCTATGTATCATTTAATTGAATCATGTAAATACAAGTGCTTGCATTTCACATTTGGCTTTTGAAACAGTCCTCAAGATATTAAATGTAGCTACTTACAAGGCTCCCATTTTGGAATGATTGTCCAATGGTCCAATGGTCTTTTAATTTAAGGATTCAGTAAATTTGTCATGCAATATGGTAAAAACATTTGTTATTTGTTTGCATTCAATTTAGGTTCTGTGACAGCCTTTGGAGCCTTGGTGTCTTGGTTGCACTGCAGAAGTTTCCACAAAAGTTCCAAGAGATCTTTGTGAAAACTGAGAAACCATTAACTGCTGCAGTGCTAGAGGTGCTCTTCAAATGTACATTGGCAGAGAAAGGGAGCAACAGGTTCGAGGCACAGTGCCGCACTCTGGCTTTCTGGTGAGACTACCTTCAGGATGCAGAATGTAAGACCATCATTGAATACTATTGCACTTTAAGAGGAACTATTGCATTTTTTCTGTGCATAAACGAGGGCCGAAATGTTTGCTTATATTTTAGTCGATCTAGAGACGGTCACACTGGAAGAGATCCTAATCTTCACGACTGGGTGTGACTCCGTGCCAGCACTGGGATTTTCCCCAACACCCTCCCTGGAGTTTGAGGAATACTCTACATATCCCACAGCCAACACATGCGACAGCATCCTCAGGGTGCCCATCAAAGGTTCATATGATTTCAAAATGTCAATGGATTTTGGCATCAGAAATTCTGCAGGTTTTGGAAAAGCCTAAATCAACATTGGTTACCTGCTCCAACATTTTTCTGGCCAGTTTGAAGTTTGAAGAATGTTTGACATGTTCAAAATAAAAATAAAAACATGCTAGACTATGTCCCCGCACTTTGACTTGTCATAATTTATTAATTTTTTAAGTTTGACTGTATAATTAATTGTTGTTGCTGTTTTTATAACCAAATATTAAAGGTGAAACAATGGTCTAAACTGGGGAAAATTAAACTGCAGACAAATGTGTAAATTAAACAAATTATATTGTCCAGAGAGGGGGGATAGACTTTTCACATGTAACTCAGCATCATGGCTCAAGGCTCTCCAGGAAGTTACAAGCTGCCAGAAAAAGTTCAATCCTGTTATTACCATCATCCATTAGGGGATTGTTGTGCATGGCTCTATTTGGCTGGGCATGAGTGGTAGGTGGAGGCCTCCGATTCAGTGGCATGTTAGTGATCCATAACTGCAGTGGGGACATGCCTTCTGCAGTCCTTAGACTATGGTTGTTCCACTGCAGACCAAATTCTTCCAGGGCCCTCTTAATTCTTGGCAAGAAGATTAAGTGTAGAGCCCTAATATGGAGATAGTTATTCTCATCTAAGATCACAAAGTTCTTCATGAAGAGGAAAAGGTCTTTGAAATGGGCTGACACCACCCTATTCACTGCGGCCTAGAGCCGCTCCATGCGTACATTGTGTACACTGGGTCAGACCATGAAGCTCCCTCTATTCAACCCACGGTTCGCAATCATAAAGTGTGCAGTGTCCATGTTCTCACTTCCAGCATCTCCCCGTACTCGACTGGGCAATCCAAACTGTAGGGTAGCCTCTTGAAAAAGTTCAAGGGCTGTGGATGCTCAGTTGTTGGTACAGCATTTCAGGTAGGTTATACATCTGCTGAAGCCATTGGCACAGCCATGGAAAACAAAGCCCCGTGAATTTAATTTGTGGTTTATGTCGATATGCCTGCAAGAAAATGCTGTCTTAAGTTATGCCTTCACAGTCACAGCAATCAAGTATTGATAAAGGGTCAGAATACTTTGCAATTTATTGTGAACACATTTTCCTTATTTTATAATTGCATAATTAAATGCTCTTCCTTTAACTCCTTAATATAATAAATATATCCAAACAAAACAGATTCCTTGTGAGTCGAAAAACAAAATTATAACATGGACGAATGACTGCATGACAGATGTGTTTGCACAACCCTGAATACACATCTGATCATTTGAAACTCATACATATATATGAATGAGTTTCATGTATGAACTCATACATTCTGGAGTGTACATACCATAGCTGATTAGGAAGATGAACATTGTAGACCCTCCTTCTGATCACTTGTCTTCTCCTTAAGGCTCTTCCACCTTTGTACTCTGATACCTCTACCTCTTAAACTCCCTGTAATATAAGTCTCTCCGCCATTGGGTGTTAGTGCTATCACTTGTAGAATAAGACTGTCAAGATCAGTGTTTGGCAGAGAGCTATGAGTGCCATAATCTAGTAGACCCAGCTGCCTTCTATGATTAAATAAAGTGTGGATATTTCGCAGAGCATTCGTGATATAGCTGCCCAGCTGAATCCCAAATCACAAAGATTTACAAGTTGACAACCTGGTATTTGAAATCTTAGAAGAAAAAAAAACAATAGATCATAATTAGTTGTATTTCCTCACAGTTAGGTTAATGCATCTACTGTATTTTCCGGACTATAAATCACAGTTTTTTTAATCGCCTGGTTGGTCCTGCAATTTACAGTATATTCCAAAGAGATTTATACAATGTAATTTTGCCGGATGAATACACTGGATATCAACTAAGGCCACTAGATGGCAATTTAATTTAATTATGACTCAATTAAAAATACTGTACCACCAAAAAAGAAAGTTTACATTTACACTCAACTGAAATACTAGCCTACACTAACGGTAGTCTATGCAAGGTCTCAAACAAAATGCCATCAAAAAGAAAGAGTTGTAGGCTACTGCAGAATTTAAACAGCAGATATTAAAATATGCAGCCGAAAACAGTAATCGGGCAGCAGAACAAAAGTGAATCAAAAAGCACTTGGTTTCTGTTCATTGTGAAAGAAAATTAAAAAAAAATGTAATATAAATGCAACTTATACACAGAAACTACCTATATCTGTTTTTTTCCTCGCAACAATGCGTTTTTTACTGAGTGCAACTTATACTCCGGTGCGACTTGTAGTCCAGAGAACATTTCAGACAAAATTAATTAAATAAATAAATAAATACATCATGAAATGTGAGCATAAATAATTAAATGTGGCACGAAATGTACATATGTATTTATTTATTTAATTATTTATTTCAGAGATGCTACGTGCGACATGAAATAAGGCTTGAAATGAAAACCGTCACTTTTATTTATTTCAGTGACACTACATGTGCGACATGAAATAAGGCTTGAAATTAAAACCGTAACTTTCACCCATCAAAGTTGGGAGGGCGGGCTCTAGCGAGTACACAAAACACAGGGCGCTTAGTGATAGGTTGAGTATTTAATTATTTATGCTGAAATTTCATGATGTATTTATTTATTTCATTATGTATTTATTTATTTAATTTTGTCCGAAATATTCCTCCATAGGAAAATACGGTAGTCTCTCGTAATGTATCAATCTGTTAAACAACAACTAGGCCTAATTAAAAGCCATATAAGCCTCTCAACTGCAGATAGTAAATGGATTAATTAATGTGACGCCTACCTTGGTCTTCCAGGGTAACCAGAGCCTTGCATCCCTTCTCTGTGGTTAGATTGTTTTCTAGTGGTTGTCTATTCCTCTCAAAGAATTCTAGTTGGCTGGTGACATCATTTAGCATGTCTTTGAGAATTCCACAGATGTTGCTCAACAGATATGTCACACCAAAATAGTTTGCATCCACAGGACCAAAATTGTTCAGGGCTGTCAAGAATGCCATTATCATCATGATATGGTCTTCAAGATATCTTGATCTTTGTTCCAAAATAAAATCCATAGATTGATGGCTAGATCTAATTAAACAGTTTGTAGTTCCATAAAGTACTGCTGAATATCAAAAGATGTCATTTTAGTGAACACACATGTATTTTAAAGTAAGCCAACACCATCTACCAACAGCATCAGTTTTAAAAGGATAAGGAAGTTGTTAACAGGAACAGGAAATGCTTGAACACTAATTGGCTATATAATGGCTGAATTTATGTCAGAAAACAATGTTCATTCAATATATATAAATGTTCATTCCATATATATCAATGTTAATACTATATATATATATATATATCAATGTTCATTCCATAATTATAAATGTTCATTCCATATATATCAATGTTCATTCTATATATATCAATGTTCATTATATTTATATATGTATATATATATATATATATATATATATATATATATATATATATATATATATATATATATATCTCAACGTTCATTCAATATATATCAATGCTCATTCCGTAACTATCAATGTTCATATATATCAAAGATCAATATATAATTCCTGTTTGGCTTGCCACAATATATATATATATATATATATATCCGTGTGTGTGTGTGTGTTAAATTATTCACAAGTTACATTACATCTCTATCTCTTAGGGGAATAGATGTGGCTTACTTGCTAGTATAATTCAGTGGACATTTAGTAGCAGTTGTGTGTTTGCAATCACCAAGTGGTTCAATTCAATCACTGTGATGGATGAAAATAAATTATAAGGCCACAAACACAGAAAGGCTTTTCCTCCAGGTCTGTGTAAACAGTGTAATTAAGTGTGCGAATGATAAAGTGCGCTTGCAAGGTAACTCCATTAATGGCAGGGCTTCTTAATTATACAATCAAGTTCTGCTTGTTCCCTTTTTTCACACTTTCATTCTATATGCTGAAGAATTGAAAGAAATAGCCCCCAAAAAAGAAATTTCACACTCTACTGAAGCAAAACAACCAATTTAAAATTAATCAAAACATAATTCTGTATTGAAAGTTATAAAAAGGCAACATTTTAGAAAATGAAGCCAAACTATTTGGCAACTGTTCCTCACCTTTGAGTCAGCTGTAATATCTATTATGTATTTATTTATTTTCGGTGTAGCCAGTGACCAGTTGGTCAATGAAATAGTAGTGCAAGGATATTGGGCTAGGTGTTTTCATGTGAGTGTGTGTGTGTATAAGTAATCGCATGCTTTCATTTTCAGACAAAGGGACTTCAAATCTGTTTGAACCACAGCTATATTTAAACTATAGTTATATCACAGCTAAATTCCACTGCATGGCACCAATGCCTGACTTCAAAGGCAATAGAGGTCTTTCCATATGAGATCAAACTAAATTCAGAGTGCTCTTAAACTTTTGCTCTATGTAAATCCTGCTGCGTGCTGGGAAATGATGGACCTGTCACACTTAAGTCACTGAAGGCATCAATGCAGGCTGTTGCATATTAAGCTTCTCAGTTAGTAGTAAGCAGTTAACAAAAGCAAGGATCTGGCACTCCACCATCCACACAGCAAAGGTTTGACACCATTATTTACAAAGATATTGAGAGAGAGAAAAAGGTAAACACTGACAGTATAGGAGGAAAATAAAGGTACTTCACCATTACTGGAGATAGAGTAGCAATCATTTTCTTATTTCTTTTATTTTTTATCAGTGAAAGATTAATGTTTTCTTTCAATTGATGAAAAGCCACGTTTACACTCTGTTCATAGAGATGTCTATTTTGTGGTGTAATGGTTCTACACAGGGGTTAATAGCTCTTGACCTGCAGACCCTGAGCACTTCTGTTTTCGTTTCTAGAGCTCGCGGAAGATCAGGGAGTCAGTCTGTATCTCAGAGAAACTCCTTTTTAACCTTCCCCAGGTGAGTGGAGGCTAGATGGAGGGCCTCAGATCAGTTGTCTCTGGGTTATGAGATAGGAGAACAGGAAGCAGACATGGCAGCTCTGTGGTGCTACATTTAACCAAGGAAAGTGACGTGTAGAGAAGTGAAGAGGAACTTTGAAAAAGGGAAAATCTGATTTGTTTCCAAGAAGGTGTGATTGACCTTTATTGTAATGAATGTGGTCCTTTGGCTTTGCTTCCTCCTGAGTCGCCCTTTGGGGGCTGTATGGGCCCCAGTTGGAGTGATGACAGGCCAAAAAAATGGGAAATGTGAGTGGGCAGGGACTTAACCTTATACGACCCCCCCCCCCCTCTCAAAAGCTAAGAATACTGGCTATACTCCAGGCTGAGAATGTGGCAGTAGAGGATAAAGATTAGGAAGTTTCCATCCTATCCTTTACCAGCCCATATCTGGATGTTAAAACCAGCGAAACCATTTCAGCCCGGCCTCCTGGTTGGCTGATCTATTTCTGCACTGCTATGAGCTGTGACACAAAGGCTGGGTCATGTGTCTGACCCTCTGCCCACCCGCCCTACACACACCCCCACTCTCTGTTTAATTCCCAGACATGCAGGCTTACACTCAGAGGCCTCTGGGGTTTACATGGTTTTATAGCTCTGCATGTAATAGATATTTAGTGCTGACGGTCATCCCAGCAACAGTGGTCCTGTTCATGCAAGATATTTCTGACGTGGGGTGACCTGACCTTAGATATCGCTTTCTGTGTTTCCTGAATCTTTTATTCCATTTGCCCCCAAAACCTTTGGGCATAGTGGGGTGCTTGCAAAAAAACATTTGTGATGCCTGTTTAATCTTTGCTGTACGTAATGACTATATATATTGCTGCCGATTTTACAATTTCTTTCTTTCTGACTAGTTAGTGATGAATTTACTTTTCAGACCATTAAATCAATAAAATCAAAGTTAGCTATGTATAATCACTTCCTATGATTCAATCAAATCAAATTTTATTTATATAGCGTATTTTACAACAGTTGTCACAATACGCTTTACAGACAGCCCTAGCCTAAACCCCCACAGGAGCAAGCCTAAGGCAACAGTGGCAAGGAAAAACTCCCTGTGGCAGATGGGGAGAAACCTTGGAAGGAACCAGGCTCAAGGGGGAAACCCATCCTCCTCTGGTCGGCTCAGGGTGCCGACTGGTGACCAGCATGTCAGCCAGTTTATGCAGAAGATATGATAAGTGATGTGGCTCAGATGATGGGTGGGGCCGGGTGGCGGTGATGGGGAACAGCAGGTGGTGGCAGATGTGGGCAGGGTGGAGGCAATGACGAAGGAGGGGCTGGACCGCAGAGGTGGGGGAGACCAGACGACTCTCGAAGCACTCTCGAGGGTTGGGGCAAGAGCCCCGCCGGCAGCGTGGGGAAGAGGGTGGAAACAGCAGTTAAGGAATTTGCAATATAGCAGACAGTGAGTAAGTGCCAGTGGTATGTATTGGGGGACCCCGCCAGGAGTAGAATATGGCTGCATATCTACTAGGACAGGGATGGAGAGCCCATGCAGTCATGAGGGGTAGACAACCATTCCCGCCTATCAAGAGCCAGCCCATGTAAAGTCGGGTCACAGCTGATTGACAGGTGACAGTAAGGAAAGGATTGCCACCTACAAAGCTCTATGACTACAGGCTTCTCGCACCCTGTCTCCAGACTATAACTGATTGTAAGCTTGAGCATAGAGGTGCGTTTTTAATCTAGATTTAAATATTGAGACTGTGTCTGACTCCTTTATAAATATTGGAAGCTGGTTCCACAGTAGTGGGGCCCTGTAGGAGAAAGCCCTACCACCTTTTATGTTCTTGGAAATTCTTGGGACTACCAAGTAGCCTGCGTCTTGAGATCGGAGTGACCTTGTGGGCTTATAAGGTAGGAGCAGGTTTGATATGTACACAGGTGCACGTCCATGCAGAGCTTTAAAAGGCAGTAGCAAAACCTTGAAGTCTATCCTATGCTTAATGGGTAGCCAGTGAAGCGACGCTAGTACTGGTGTAATGTGCTCATACTTCTTAGTTCTGCTCAAGATACGAGCAGCTGCATTCTGCACAAGCTGGAGACTCTTTAACGAGTTATTAGGGCAGCCAGAAAGCAGGGCGTTACAGTAGTCTAACCAAGACGTAACAAACGCATGGATCAATTTTTCAGCATCCTCGACTGACAGGAAATGTCTAATTTTAGCTATGTTGCGCAGCTGAAAGAAGGCAATTCTGGATATGTTTTTTATATGGGTGTCAAAAGATAGATCAGGATCAATGGTGACACCAAGGTCTTTAACGACCATATTAGGTTCAGCCAAACAACCATCACAGTTTAAGGTGAGAGTAGACAATTTCTCCCTTAATATTTTGGGACCTAAAACCAACATTTCAGTCTTGTCTGAATTTAGGAGCAGAAAATTTGAAAACATCCAAACCTTGATATCTACAATACAGGCCTCTAACCGTGAAAGGGGCAGTGCTTCGCCAGGTTTCATTGAAATATAAATCTGGGTATCGTCCGCATAACAGTGGAACTCTACGCCATGTGCCCGGATAATATTGCCAAGTGGTAGCATATATTGCGAGAAGAGTACTGGTCCTAGAATTGATCCTTGTGGAATACCGTATTTCATTATTGAGGAGCTGGACTCATCTTCTTTTAATTTGACAAACTGTTTCCTGTCACATAGGTATGATCCAAACCATGCAAGTGCCTGTCCATGAAGTCCAACACAGGCCTGGAGTCTGTCCAGGAGAATTCCATGGTCAATTGTATCAAAAGCTGCACTCAGGTCGAGGAGCACAAGAACCGACACAGAGTTACGGTCGGCTGACAGTAGTAAATCATTTGTAACCTTGATAAGTGCGGTTTCTGTGCTGTGGTGGGGTCTAAACCCAGATTGGAATACTTCATGGATACCGTTAGAGCTAAGGTATGCACTTAGTTGCTTAGCAACAATTTTCTCCAATAATTTTGAAAGAAATGGAAGGTTTGAAATAGGTCTATAATTTTCCGATTTATCGGGTTCTAGGTTTGGTTTCTTCAATAATGGCTTAATGACTGCCACTTTTAGTGACTCAGGTACGTATCCTGTGACTAGGGATGTGTTAACGATTTTTAGTATATGCTGGCCTAGTACTGGAAATAGTTCTTTAATCCAGTTTGAAGGAATAGGATCGAGTACACAAGTCGTCGGTTTTGAAGACATAACTAATTCAGATAACTCAATCATGCTAATGGGCGTAAAACAGCTCAGTACTGCTGTCTGTAAATCTTCCTGTTGTAACCAGGTGCGGGGCTGTTTATTAGCATGAACAGGAATAGTGCATGATGGAGACAGTTTGGAAATCTGGTCTCTAATAGCCTCAATTTTCTGATCGAAGAAGTTCATGAAGGCATTGCTGCTAAGGTTGGAGGGATAGGATGAAAACTCTGATGATTGTTTTTTAGTTAATTTATCCACAGTGCTAAATAGGAATTTTGGGTTATGTCTATTTTGTTCAATAAGTTTTGAGAAAAAGGCAGATCTAGCAGAAGCAAGAGCTTGCTTATACTGAAGAAAGCTGTTTTTCCATGCAAGATGAAATACTTCTAGCTTTGTTGACCGCCATTTTCGCTCTAATTTTCTAGTAGACTGCTTCAGGGCCCGGGTGGTACCGTTATACCATGGAGTGTGCTTTTTCTGACTAGGGTTTCTTCTTTTAAGGGGGGCAACAGCATCAAGAGTGTTCCTGAGGGTAAAGGTTAGCTGGTTAGTCAATTGGTCCAGAGCGGCTTCATCAGCATTTTCATCAGTCTTTTCTTCTGTGGAGAGGAATGACTCCGGAAGCATATTTAAAAACTTTGGAATAACCTCAGGGTTTACTGAGCGGCTGTAGTAATATCTAGGCTGTGATACAGGAGGATTTGATGCCTTAAAATTGAACGTAATAAGGAAATGATCTGATAGTATAGGGTTATGAGGTGCGATGGTAAGATTTACCACACTAATACCATGTGACAAAACTAAGTCAAAGGTATGGCCACGGTAGTGAGTAGGTTCACAAACATTCTGAACAAAACCAATGGAATCAATAATAGAGGCAAAAGCTGTTCCTAGGGGGTCACCATTTTTATCCACATGTATGTTGAAGTCACCAACAATTATGACCTTATCTGCTGAAATTGCAAGGTGTGATAAAAACTCAGCAAATTCCCTTAAGAAATCAGAATAAGGCCTAGGTGGCCTGTAAACAGACACAAGAAAAAAGGACTGCCCGCTAGCACTTTTATTAGCTAGATCGGGCTGTACACAGTTTGTAATAAGAGCTTCAAAAGAGGAGAACATATAGCGATGCTTAGGCGCTAGACTAAATAAGGACTGATAAATAGCTGCAACGCCTCCCACTCTGCCTGATGGATGGGTGGCACAGGGACAGCACTGAAAGCTATATCAAAACTCATTATGTCTCACTAGTTTCCCATGGTAAGTCCTGCATAGAGTAAATGCTTTTTATAGGCTATAATTCTGCTCATCTTGAAATAGGGCTACAGATAACATGGTCAGTACAGATATAGCATTTCACCTTCTCTGCATCCCACATTACTCTTCACACCAGACACAGGAACACAAACATTTAAAGGCAGAATAAAGTGTATTATTTGAGGCGAATAATCTGCACCCCACAATACTTTGCCTCATTCTTGTTAATGTCACAATGAAGATTAGCCAAGAGTAGCCCAGGCCACTGATATCTACTCAGGAGGAAGTTCAGGATCTCTCTCTCTGCAGGCTCATGTATCTACAGTTGAGTCCAAAGGTTTACATTCACCTAAACTAAAGACATTCCAACTCATTTTTTCACAACTCCACACATTTTATGTTACCATACATTTCCTGTGTTAAGTCAATTAGGGTATCTACTTTATTTCCAAAAGAGGTTATTTCAAAATAATAGCAAAGAGAAAGATTTATTTCAGCTTTTATGTACTATATCAGATTTTCAGTGGGCCAAAAGTTTACATACACTGTTTTTGGTGGCATTGCCTTTTAATTGCTTAACTTCAATCAAATGCTTGGGGTAGCATTCCACAAGCTTCTCACAATACTTTCCAGGATTTTTTGTCCATTTCTCCTGACAGAACTGGTGTAACTCAGTCAGGTTTGTGGGCCTCCTTGCTCAGATATGCTTTTTCAGTTCAGTCGACATATTTTCAATGGGATTCAGGTCAGGGCTTTGTGATAGCCACTCCAATACTTTCACTTTGTTGTCTTTAAGCCATCTTGTTACAACTTTGGAGGTATGCTTAAGATCATTGTCCTGCTGGAAGTCCCAGTTGCAACTTTCTAGCTGATGTCTTGAGGTGTTACTTCAATATTTCTAGTTATCCTCCTTCCTAATGATGCCATCTATTTTCTTACGTGCACCAGTCCCTTTTCCAGCTAAACACCCCCACAACATGATGCTGCTACCCCCATGCTTCACAGTTGGGATGGTGTTCTTCGGATTAAAAGCCTCACCCTTTTTCCACCATACATGGTGCTGATCATTATGGCCAAACAGTTCAATTTTTGTTTCATCTGACCAGAGAACACTCCCCCAAAAGGCTAGGTCTTCGTCCTGGTGATCACCTGCAAACTTCATTCTTGCTTTTTTATGCCGGTCTTGGAGCAGGGGTTTCTTCCTTGCACGACAGCCTTTGAGGCCATGGCAATGTAGAATTTTGTTAATGGTGGATGTAGATACTTTGGTACCTGATGCCTCCAACTCCTTCACCTGTTCCTTTGTTGTTGTCTTGGGGTTCAGTTGAACCTTTTGGACCAAAGTTCATTCAGCCCTGGGAATTAATTTGTCCCTCCTTCCTGAATGATGTTTTTGTGCAGATGCTTGTGGTACCTTCAGTTGTTTGGAAATTGCTCCTAAGGAGGAACCGGATTTGTGGAGGTCTACAATTTTTTTTTCCAAGGTCTTAGCTGAGTTGCTTGGATCAAGTGCAAAAAGTCAGTGGCTCTAAAGGTAAGCCCTTAAATACAGCCACAGATGCCAATTTACTCCCAATTGACTCCAAATTATGACAATTGACCAATACAGAAGCTTCTAAAAAGTGATTACATCAATTTCTTGAATCTTCCAGACTGTTTAACCTTCGTAATGTTTTAGAATGTTGCACGCACCTTTTGTGTTGGCGGGTTAAGTTTGACTGATGTCTAACTCAGCAGAAAACACTCAAAAAACAATGATTATCATCCAATATAGTTTTTTTGTTTGTTTTACCTCATATCTAACTTATTATCCATTCATAACCATACAATCACTTTTATATGTTTTATTTCATGGTCCCAAGACCATTTACCTTACAATATACCACTCGTTTTCAGTAAAAAAAAAAGTCTACATTCACTCATTATATTTCCTATAATGAAGACAAGGGGTAATTATGTTATCTGACTATAACAGACTAATATTAGAACACAACTTTCTAGAATAAATTCCTTGTCGTTTTTTTTGTTTACTTTACATTATTAATCATAGTGACATCTGTGGTGTTATGGTCAAAACTGACCCTATAGATATAGATAGGTATAGATCTATGTCAGAAAAAATATAAAAAGTCTTCTTTTTTCCTAAACTAAATTTTTTTCAAAATAACAAATTCAAATTGAATATGAACATGAGGGTTTCTCAAATCATATGTAGTCAAGGCAGTCCACCTTACCTAAACAAAAGTACCACCATGTGCATCCATTTGTAATGTGAAAAATGACCTGTTATTTGTCTGAATAATAATCCGTACTTAAAACTCAATTGAAGGCCTAAACAAATATTTGACTATATCAGCTCTTTGCCAAAGGTTGCACAAGGTTTGATTAAAGGCTCAAAATAGTAGTCTCCCTCATCAACCGCCAGCCCTGGTGTTCTGCTTTAGTACAGTGACTGGAAAAATCTCAAATCAAATAAAAATGTGTATATATATATATATACACATATATATATATATATATATATATATATATATATAGTGCATTTCACAAACAATTGTCACAATACACTTCACAAACAACCCTGGCCTAAACCCCCACAGGAGAAAGCCTAAAGCAACACTGACAAGGAAAAACTACCTGTGACAGATGGGAAGAAACCTTGAAGGAACCAGGATCCAGGGGGTGCACCCATCCTCTACTGGTCGACTCAGGGTGTAGCTTTGTGACCAACATGGTCAGTCAGTCAATGTTCACACTAATCAAATCAGTGGCAGCTAAATGACAATCCTGAGGTAGCGAGTCAGATGATGGGTGGGGCTAGGCGGCAGTGGCAGGTGGAGACGGAAGCTTTTGCGTATCGTGCGTACGCAAAAGCGCCCTGGGAACATCCGACCACGCAATGATACACTTGGCTGCTACCTACAGCCAAAAGGTAAGGTCTGTCAAAGCCCAAACCAGAACTGTTAAAAATGAATCAAATGATGCAATTGAAACACTAAGAGGCTGCTTTGAATGCACCGAATGGAGCATTTTTAGTGAGTCATGTGAAACCCTGGACGAATACACAGACACAGTGACAGCATACATAGACTTTTGCGAGAACATCTGCATACCTATTAAATCTGTGACGTCATAAGGAAACAATAAACCCTGGTTCTCACATGATCTAATTGAATTGCGGAGAAAGAAAAACACTGTATTCAAAAGTGGGGACATGAAAAAATACAAGGCAGCAAAATATAAGAGTTGACCAATTACAAAAAATAGTCACCTAACCCCACTGATGCAGACCCCAAACTACCAGACAGGTTGAACGCTTTTTTTGCCCGGTTTGAGCAGCCCACTACAAACACATGGCCATTTCCAACCTCTCACCTACCACCACCATTCACAATTGAAACAAATACAGTGAGAAGGGTGTTTCGTAAGCTGGACATAAACAAAGCAGCAGGCCCAGACCATCTAACCCCAGCCTTACTAAGCCACTGCTCAGAACAACTGGCCCCAGTCTTCAGGGACGTCTATAACTCCTCACTCAGCCAACAAAAGGTCCCAGCTCACTTCAAAAACTCCATCATCATCCCCATTCCCAAAACAGCAAAAGTATTTGGCCAAATATACCTATGCAAGAATTCTGTTAATCAATTTCAGTTCTGCTTTTAATACTATCAACTCTCTCAAGCTGTTCAGGAAACTCCAGGATATGAACATTAACACCTCTCTGTGCCTCTGGATCCTGGATTTTTTGAAGGATGAGCCAAGTTGTCAGATTCCACAACATCACTTCCTAACCCCTCACCACAGGCACGGGGGTGCCACAGGGATGCGTTCTGTCCCTGTAGCTCTTCACCAACGATTTCAGATCAACATCAATCTCCATCAGGATTCTGAAATATGCGGACGACACCACAATCATAGGACTGATCTCGAAAGACAATGAAGACGCCTACAGGCTGGAGGTAGAGAAGTCAGTCAACTGGTGCAAGGAAAATGACCTGGTCCAGAACGAAAAAAAGACTACTGAAATGATCATCGACTTCAGTACAAAACAATCAATAAAAGCACCTAGCCTCTTTGACAGCCAACCAATTACAATAACCACCTCCTTCAAGTTCCTTGGCACACACAGAAATAACCTGAAATGAGACCTCAACACCAACCACCAAATGCAAAAAACCTAACAGAGACTCTACTTCCTGAGACAACTCAAAAAACACAGAGTCAGGCAAGGTCTACTAGTCCAATTTTATACAGCCATAATCCAGAGCATCCTGTCACTATTGATTACTGTCTGGTATGAAAACACATCGAAGCACACAATAAAGAAAATGGACCAAATTATCACCAGAGCATCAAAGATCATAGGCTGCAAACCCCCCCCACACTGGACTCCATATACGGATGACCCTCTTCACCCAGCTCACCATCTTTTTCAGCGTCTCCCCTCTAGCAGAAGGTGCAGGTCACTAGGAGGCAGGACAGAACGCCTTAACCGGAGCTTCTTCCCCAAAGCCATACAGTTGATAAATACACAAAAGTCGGTCTAATTGTATGATATGTGTAGTTTTGTACTGTAAGTTTTTTCTTTTTGCACTTATGTCCTTTATGTTTGCACTAGTGTTGTATGTGGTGTATTGTTGCAGCCATTCCATCTGTACTGAGATTAATTCCACCAGCCTAGCCGTGTGGTAATAAAATAAACTTGAACTTGATAGCTGTTTTTTGAGGATCATGAAGCCTTGTTCCAATAAAATAAAATAGATGGTATTTATGACATATTTTAACTTGGAAACGAGTCAAAGTTGACCCTAACACAATGGAAGGGTTAAAGAGACAGTCTGAAGTCTCAAATTCATCCTCTCATTATCTCATCTTTTCTCCTAAGGGGGTTTTAGGAGCAACAATTCAGGTTGACGTGATCTCAAACAGATGTACAATTGTGACCTTACTACTTTCTCAAGAGTTAAAGAAAAGACTATCCTGAGCAAAAGATTTTTCCTCTGGGTAAAGCTGAAATATATCTGTCTCTAATCGACTGTTTTAAAATGACCTCTGATGTGAACAAAGTGGATGCCCTAATTGATTTGCCAAAAGAAATGTATGGTAACGTGAAATGTGCAGAGTAGTGAAAAACTGAGTTTGAATATCTTTAACCTAGGTGTATGTAAACTTTTGGCCTCAACTGTAAATACTTAATGTTTCAAAACATTCAAGTAAATAAGTAAGTAAAAGCAAATAAATCATTTGGTGAGGTGTGTGTGTGTGTTCCATAGTGTTTGGGAGAAATACAATTTTTAAAAACGATTTCGCTCTGTACTCCACAATTTTAGATTTGTAGTAAACAATTCACATGTGGTTAAAGTGCAGATTCTCAGATTTTATTGGCGCATTTTTATACATGTTAAAATTACAGCACTTTTATACATAGCTTCCTTATTTCAGGACACCATTATGTTTGGGACATAATAATGTTATGTAAATTAGTTAGTTGCCTTAAGTTTTCTTTTCAGCATATGAAATGCACGTTCAGTTGAACTCAGGTTGGGAGAGTGACTCAGCCAGTCAATCATTTTCCAGTTTTGTGACATTGACAAACTCCTTTGTTGCTTTAGCAGTATGTTTGGGATCATTGTCTTGCTGTAGGATGAAGCTATTTGCTTGAACCTGAACAGATAAGATGCCTTCATACATTCCAGAATTCATTCTTCTGCTGCTATCAGCAGTGACATCACCAGTGAAGATAAGTGTGCCATTACCTGTGGCAGCCTAAAAAGATGTGTATCTTCGAAAAAACCCTTGATATGTGCTGTTGACAAGAAGAAAAGTGGGCCAGTGTGCCATTAACTCTGGACCAAAAAGATTGGGAAAAGGCAAATCCTTTTAGTCCAGCAGATCACAGTTGCCATTTCACTGTAGTCAGGGGAACTGGTTTTCTCTCTAGGGGCATTGAGTTCTGCCTGTAGTTGTGGTGCAATTTTACAATGGTTTCTGATGCTAAACATCACAAGATATTTGGTCTTCTGCTGTTAACATTACTGTCCACCAGCTGAACCCTTCTGAGTGTGTACTAAACACTGCACATGGCAATCTTAAGGTTCTTTTGTAATTACTAACAGAATATTTATTTTCTTTTATTTAACCTTTATTTAACCAGATTAATCTCTTGAGATTCAGAATCTTATTTGCAAGAGAGACCTGGCCAAGAAAGCAGCCAAAATACCTATTACAGACAATGACACATATAAAACATAAAAAGGACAATAACACACACACACGCACACACACACAAAAGAAACTTAAAAATCATACAACAATCAAAAAGTGCAATTACAGTCCCCAACTGTGCTGAATTCCAGGTCTATGACCCTTGTTTTAAATTCAGTTAAAGTAATGAGCTCCGGTAATTTAAAGCATTTTTGGAGATCATTCCAAGAAGCAGGAGTGTAAACAGTAGTCACTGTTATTTTGAGGAATATGTTTGCTTGGCCCCGCACATCTAAGCCTAATGCCTTCTTCTTTGTTGCATTTCTTTCAGCTTTAGTGCCTATTTTACTTACACTACAGGCATGGTATTAGGCTACCTATGTTTAAAAAATAAAAATAAAAAATTTAACTGATGGTAGATAAGATTGCCATAAATGTAACTACCCCTCCACCTCCCTCCCACCAGCATTTGCACATAGGTGATATGGGTGTTTGATAACATTTTTCATTAAATAAATGAATTATTAATTTTTAAAAATGCATTTTGTGTTTGCCCAGTTTCCCTTTGTCTAAATTAGACAAATATAAATATAAAATTTTGTCTAAAGATCTGAAACCGTTCAGTGTGACAAATGTGCAATAACAGAGGAAATCAGGAAGGGGGCAAGTACTTCTTTCACAGCACTGTATGGGCTAACTGGCTATCTTTAGCTAGGTAATAGGGAAGTCCACCAGCTGGAAAATCTTACTATCCTGTATAAATTAGGACGTTGGGTATTTTTTCCATATACTGCTGCAGTTTGACGACTACAGACCAACATCCTTTATCTGCATTTTTCACAAAATTCATATCTTAGGTGAATGTTTTTGAATGTTAGGTGAACATATTATTTTGCATTTGTATTATTGAATTCATGATATTTACTTGATTTTTAAAGAATTTCAAATGAGTAATTAGATTTTTACAAATATGTCTATGGCTTCAATGAAGTTTCAAGGCTCAAATTAGGTTTAAACTCGGGTTAGAGTTAGGAAAACGGTAAGTCTGAGGGTTGAGAAAAGTTTGTATTCCTGATATTTACTTTGTTTTTTATCAATTTTAAATGAGTAATCAGATGTTTTTAAAGGTACCTATAACTTTGGTAAAATAGATACACAAAGTTAGACAATGTTTAAGATGAAAAAATAATAAAATTAAAATAAAAGCAACAATGAATTGATGTGTTTTGCATATGCTTACTTATGAGACAGAATGTGGTCATGCTTCCAGGCAGGCTACAGCAGACTGAAGCCTGCTGGTGCTGTATTAGCAGTGGCTAGCGCTGGTCCATTCCATCAGCACTAAGCTAAAGCTGGCTACCCTGTCACTTTGTAGCATATAACACTGAAATGGCAGCTTATTTTCCCATCAGATATGTTGGTCGAGCATTTTGCCATACTTGTGACAGACTGACTGCTATGAATGCAGCTATTGCTATATTTTTGAAAGAGATGTGATTCTAAGAGTCTGTGATGCGATGTTATACAGCTACTAACACAGCTAGCCAGAGCAAAGTATCTTGTTGTTTTGTTGGTATGTTAGCTTCGTCATCTTGGGGGTGTTGGCAGAGTTGAGAATGGAGAAGGAGACATTTCTGATTGTAAACGCAGTCACAAAGCAAGGAAATAAATCCTGCATAGTATGCCTCTAAGTGGAATTGGACTTATCAACATGGATGATTGGGGCAGTGCTGTGTGATCAGTGTCTAACATGTGCGATCAAAACAGGCAACACTATCCTCGTGCTGAAGGATGACTGAAATGCAGGTGAGAAAACAACTTTGTAAAAAATGGTGACCCTATTCACATATCTATAAAAAAGCTAACATGGGAGTTTGGGAAACAAGAGCTGTTTGCAATGATAATGTTACAATATTGTTAAATACCACTGTTCAAAAACCCAGTCCAGATTAGGCCACATAAGATATGAAATAACTTGGCTTTCCATATTTCATGACCATGGAATATATGCTAATGTAAGGTTTATTGAGAAACTGGAGTTCCCAGGTCAGGTAAGTAACTGCCTCTCCTCAAAAAGAACATCTTACCCACTTGCAACAGGGATATTAAAATGTGTTCTTAAGACTGCATGTGGAATTTGCAAACAGCACCCTGAACTAGGTACAAACGTAGGCAGTGTGTCAAAAATAGTGTCAAAAATAGTCAATGACACAGAAGGAAATGAAAGCACCACCTGTCTTCACATAAAAAGTGTAATAATGAATAGGATAGTTTCTATTAAATCTGAGAAATCCCTTGTAAACATACACAATGAAGAGGAGGTGTCACATAAAATATCATTGAAACCAATAATATGATGGAATGTGGTTTAAGACCTTGTTTTATCTTAATGTATTCCAAAATTAAAAATAAAAAGCTTACCAGCTTTACTGTGCATTTGTGGGGGTAAGACATATACATGAAAAACCATAACCACCTGCAATAAATCACCTGGCTGCATTTATTAAAACTTGAACACATGCATTTAGCACTCATTAAATGTGATAAATGTTGGGGTCTCTGAATCTTGAAAGTTAGCCTTACTGCATTTGTATTTTTCGGAATTATGATTTGAAACTGCAAAACCTGGGCGGAGAGTATGCATATGAACTAGCAAATGGGATTTATCAAGGCTTTCTACAATTACAGAAAAGATAAAGGGCAAGAAATAACTTGATTGCATGCATGCTTCTGCCTGGGGAATGCAGATCTTCACTTTAGATCAGGAAAGAGAGCATTGACATGACTGGTGCAATTACAGTTAGAAGGAAAAAATCCTTGGCATCAGCAATTACAAATTCAAAATGAAGAGAATTCCCTGCTCATACATGCCTCTGAGAGATGTCTTGGGGGGGGGGGGGGGCATCAAAACCTATTGACCTATATGTCAGTCAGTACTGCAAAGAGGAAAATATTATCTAGAAATGAATAAAATGCACCATTTTGGGAGTGCATATGTGTCTATGATACATGAATGTGTTTCTGGTTTATCACTCAGTCAGGCTTACAGTGAATCCGACATTTCATTTGTTCTGAATACCACATGTGCAAGGCATGCTTTTAACAGCAGTCCGGAAATACATTTTTTGTTGCCCTGCTCATTACTTTGTAATGTTTTTTTTTCATGTTTTTCCCTTTTTCTCACCAGTCAGGAATATGCAGCAGGAATACCCAATGCTCGTCGTGACCTCTTTGAACATCGTCTTGATTCAGAAATGCGCAGACATCCGTTTGCTCTCCCTCGAAGCGCGTGGTGTCAGCCTCCGCTTCTTCTCCCACCGCAGACGGGCTTGCGCAGACATGGGAAACTTCATGCGCAGCTCATCAGGCAAATTTGCGGGTGCCCAATTGATCAGCGGAAGTCAATGGTGTGCTCTGTGGCGCAGTTGTCCCTGGGCAATGCTACAGCCAGCTGTGCTTAGCCCTGCAGGACTGCTGGCCACAGCCGACACTGACATGGTCTGAATTCGATCCCAGACCGTGGGGCTCATCCATGCTCTAGAACAGTGCATTGACTGGATGAGACACCCAGCAGCTGCTGTACTCATTTACACAGTCACTTTTAGTAAATACCCCACTAAATCAACCACTTTATTTCCAGCAACACCTGTGTAAGTTCCAGCAGTCTGAATAAATATTCATCCTAGCCTTAGACTCCTGAGTTGCTAAAAGTGTATTTTTAAAGCAAATCAAAGATGCGCTGCTGTTTGCTTATTTTTTTCATGCTTGTTATTTCAGATTCAAAACTGTTATTGGAATTGAGTCCAAGACCTTGGGAAGACCATTGATTTAGTCTTCTCAGCACTCTGTATGCATTTCTGTTTAAAATGGATTTAAAGGCTGCTTGCTGCTCTAGTTCTGTTCAGGGCTCTCTTGAGTGATGTGTTGACTGCATATTAACTGAATAAAAACAAATTAAAATGAAAAAGAAATAGATTTTCTTGTTTTTATTGGGATGGTAGGTATACCATCTGGCAAGTTACGACTTGGCGGGACATGCTTCACATCCACACAAAAAAGCCCTGAACTTCGGTTATTTTGCATTTTCCTTCTTTTTCCTGCTGATTTTGTCGAAATAAATAATTCTCCCCATTGGACATTTAGCTACATCTGCCAGTAAAAGTAGATCAAAGTAGCCAATTGCAGGATACTCAGATATACAGGAAAAATGGAGATATAAGGAAGTGCACATGTGATGCTACAGTATTTCAGCCAATACCTTTTTAAAAATTTTGTGGTTGCATTTTTGTTTTGTGTGAAAGCTAGCTTGCTTGCTAAGTAATAATTGTCCAAAAAATTTAACTATTGCTTTTAATCTTTATGGGAAGCTTATATTTCTGAAATGCATTCTCTACCCTTTCATTGTAAACCCCACATAATATTTTTGTAATGTCTTGGGATTGGTATTGTTTAGAGTTTGATGATAACTGTGCTTAAAAATTATTAGAGTTTGATGATACCTGTGCTAGATACTTTAGATGCAGTACGGCTCCTAAACGGTGCCTGAACCGATAGTCTACCTTCTTTAAAATAACGAACAAATGACATCAAAGAACGTATTTTTTATTGCAAAAGCACATCCCATTGTTTGAATCATTTTGGGTAAAAAAAACTTGGCTTCATTTTAATATCAATACTTTTAATGGAATACATACATTCTTCAAGTATTAATTCATGATTTGTTGACAGTGCTTTGAACAACTTGGCTTTGTGTACATTTAAAACATGTTTTGTTGTTTTATTTAAACACATTTATAATATCCATAAAGATGCTTAGATTTGTCAAAGTTTTGTGAGCCCTCATACAGATTTTACCACTTCTTTGCAATCCCTTAAACTCTTTATTTTATCACCATTAATATCATTTGGGTACAATGGATGGCTAAAAGCGCATACACTAATTTTCTTAAGTTTAACAATAATGTTTAAATGTAAGGTTGGGTTAAACATAAAGGTCAGTGTAAAATCTGCTGAATGTACCTCGATTAAAGTGATAAAGAGTAAAATAAAATGACCCATCTTTCCTTTGAGAATTGTCATTTGTGATATAATTTACGGAGATAATTTAAAATATGAATGAAAATGGTCTTTGACAAATTTGGCAGATGAAACAATAATGGGAATGGATCCCCTGGAAGAGGCACAGATGAAAACCTTGCAAGTATTCATTTCAGTTTAATCTTTCTTGATCTGTGGATGCAACAATGTGTACTAAAGTCACTCCCCCAACTCAAGATTTTGTCTTCCCATATTCCCTTGTCTCTTAAGAGGTTTTATGCTTCAAATATGAGACAGTAATATTTTAGTGTCATCTAGCGGGAATCATTAAGTGTTAAAACCACTGAGCTGAGCCATTGAAATTAAAATATAATAAATGTGTGAATTAGCAATAGGGTTTCATGAAATTTCAGGTGAATAAAATGACCTATTGGACAAGTGGGGCGATAACCCATAAAGTATGCAGTAGAGCATCTTGAACAAACAAAAAAGTTGGAAAAGTTCTTATAAAATATTACAGAGCAACAACGTATATTTTGCTGGCTGGGTAAACACTTTAATTATAAGTCATTACTGTCATTTTTATTGCAGATTATATTTACAAAATATAATAATAATAATAATAATAATAATAATAATAATAATAATACAGGTTTTTAGTACCTCAAGTCCATGAATCTGCCATGATTCTGACCTGAAAAATAAAAATTGATATCATTTTAAAATAAATGAAAGCACCAATTTCTGTTTATTTATTTTTTTTCACTCCTAATTGAGTACAAGGAGGGGTTATACATTTTTGTTCTGAAGTTCAGTTTTTGATTGAGGGACTGTAATTTTCAATGAATATACATATATATGTAATCAACTTTTTTTTAATTAATAATTTAAATGTATTTAAGACTTGTTTCATTTTTAATAAAGATCAATACTAGGAAAAATCATAGGACAGAATACAGATGTGCAAATTCATCAGAAATAAAGAAAGTATCCTTTTGTTTGCAAGAATAAATATCTTTTTGGTTCAAGGCCTGACTGCCTCTTCATTTGGATCTTTTCCAAGGCACATTTGATTGCCCATTCTTTTGATAAGTATCTGTTGTTTTTTTAAAACCTATTTTTTGGCATTGGAGTCTCAAAAGGTTATAAAAATGTAATGGTTTTATGTTAAACCAATATACGCTGTTCTGTAGCCCTGTCGGTTAACAGACTCCAGATTTGTTCTGCCTTTTCTACAGAGTCAAATCAGTGACATCTATCAATGGAACACTGCAATCCACCAATGGAATTTGGGGATGGAGGGCTGTGCCCCAGGTGAACCCTGCGGTTAATTCTGCACAGTCTTACTAGGCCTGTTCCAAAAACGTTTCTCTCGTTTATGACATCTCATTTCTCTGTATTTGGAGGTCTGTGAAGGATTTGTGTGTTTTTGGCATCTTTGTGAATTGTCAGGAGATTGTTGCAGGTTCACATCGAGCGCTCAAGCTCCTGTGTTCAAACTACCACGCGGTTGTCAGTCCCTCGGTTTATTTAGACATATGAAATATGCTGAGACTTTTTCAGTGTGCAGGTCACTGACAGTGCCACTTTACAAGGCATGCAAGAACTTTTTTCTCTACTATCATATTTTTGTAATTTGCCAAAATAACTGCATTTGTGCAAATAAAATAAAATACAATACATAAATAAATGAATTAACACTTTTTAAAATCATATTAGTGTGTTCATATTAGTTTTGTAAGTGCATGCACATGCAAGGGCATTTTGTTTGAACTGAAAAATATCACAACTAGTACCAAATATACTGTATAAAGTGTATTACATTCCAAAATATTATTCTCTTTCACAATTTCAAAAAAAAAAAACACACAGCTTTGATCTTCATCTTTATTCAAAACTTATTGCACAATGTTTACTGATTCCTTTAGATCTGAAGTATTTATGTAGTTGCAGATGGCTTTTGGCAATGACAAAGAAAAGATGAATCAAATTCTGAATTCTTTCTTCATGTTTTCATTGTTCATCTCTTTACTGTTTATATGGCATGTATAGTTTCCTATATGATGTAAACTATCTAACAGATGAAAACTGACATTTTTATTATTGTGTGTGTTTGTGTGTGTGTGTGTGTGTGTGTGTGTATGCTTGTGGGCATGTTTTACTATCTTTGTGAGAACCAAATGTCCCCACAAGGATAGAAAGATGAGGAACACTACGCAAGGTGGGGACTTTTTGCTGGTCCCCACAAGTTCAAGAGGCTGTTTTAGGGTTAGGGTTAGGGTTACAATTAGGTTAAGGTTAGGGTTAAGGTTAGGCATGTAATGGTTGGAGTTAGGATTAGGGTTAGGGTTAGAGGTTACGGAATGAATGTAAGTCAATGGGAAGTCCTCACAAGTATAGCAATACAAACGTGTGTGTGTGTGTGTGCTTGCGTGCGTGTTTGTGTGTGTGTGCTTGCATGGGTTTTTTTTGTGTATATGTGTGTGCGTGCGTGGGTTTTTGTGTGTATATGTGTGCGCGTGTGTGTGTGTGTAATTGTGCCTGTGTGCATGTGGCTCAGCACACCCATGCGTGACTGTATGTCTGAAGCTGTGACTGTACAGCTGCCACTGCCTACTCATCGGTGGTGAGGTGCCGCTGGGGAGCGTGTGAGAGCCGTGCTGTCCCTTGGCTGCAGCTCGGGCATCGGGGGCGGTGCATCTCCCGATGCACCGCCCGCCATCCACTTAGCCGCCATTTGCCCTGTACCATCCGATCCGCACCACCGGGGTTACAACCTGTTTGAGCTCCAGCTCTGCCCATTTCAGTGGACCATCATAGAAAGGATCTCTTCCACATGCTGGCCGTTGGCATCACTACGGCCTGTGTTCTCACTGTGTTCATCACAACCCTGAGTTTGACAGACTCTGCATGCTCTCAATGCATTCAACAGACCCCAGCACAGTCAGTGTCTTTTACATTCATAGATTCAATGCATCCACTGGATTTGGCATTCATGGATTCAATGCATTTAACATTCATGCATTTAATGTATTTAACAGATCTTGCACACTGTCTCTGATTTTAATAGAGGCTGCGCACTCTCAGTGTGTTGACCACAATCCCTACTCCCCTGCATGCTCTTACTGTATTCAGTAAGCCTTGCAAGCTCATACAGAATGTCACACAATCCTACTCTCACTGAATTAAACATTACCCTGCTCTCTTTGCATTTAACACAAACCTGCATGCGCTTACCAGGTTTAGCTTAACCTTGCACACGCACCATGCATTTGCTGTGCAGGACTCAGGTGAAAACACAACAGCGACAAGAGAAGTCTGGGATTTAGTAGGATATTAGGGAAACAAGTAAATTAACTCTTTTTCTCTTATGCCCCCTACGACATTAAAAATTCAATGCAATCTGGGAAAATGAGGCTGTAGGGGGAAAAAAAGTCTCACTATGTCTTTTGAAATATAACATTGTGTTGGCAGATGGAAATCGCTTCATACATCCAGGACAACTGTGCATACATTCCAAGGGACATTGAATTGCATATGGGCTTTCCGAACTGTCTCTAAAGAAGGTAAAAATAGAGCAACCACTCAAATCATTTTCTCTTTGCTGACATGGAGGGTAATGATGATGCATGTCTTTTTAAAACAGAATATGATGATGCTTGAAAATATGAAAAATTGATTTTTGCTCACAGCAACTTGGCATCTCATCTAAAAAAAAATAAAAAAAAATAAAAATGCAAAATTGATATGTAGAGGGCAACCTGAGAGTCAGTTAGAACTTCCGAATGGTGTTAATTTTTCTATCTTGTCACCTTTCAGTAGTGAATGAAAGACTTCCAAGCAAATGTGAGAAATCACAAGTTAGGTCACACAGTATAACAGAGCGAAGATATTCATGAGTAGAAAAAGGATCAGAACATGAAATGTCACTGGCAGGTGAAACACCTTGCTGCATTTTTATTGAGCCGTTGACTGCATGAGGACCACACTGCTATGCCTGCTACTGTATGTCTGTCTGTCTATCTATTGATCTATCTTCTTTAATGTACAGCTGAGTTTCCATTCACGAATGGCTGGAAACTCCTGGAAAATGATTTCACACAGCCTTTCTCCCTATGATTGTGACTTGGCGTTTCACCAACTCAGTAAAACCAGCCCGAATAGGAACCTAAAGAAGGTAGCTTGCTTCTACTGACTATCAGTACCTTCTCCTTTGACAGACAGTGAATTAGCCATTCAGAAAACAACCTTAAATATGAGCACAAGTTCATGACTTGCATTCAAATTATGCCAGTAACATTGTGGTATTTATTTCTGTGTGGACTTTGTATGGAGCAAATCCTGCTTAAAGACAAAGGAATGCTAAAGTTGCTTTAGAACCGCAGTTTGCTGATTTGGCAGCAGTTTTCTTTGAAATAAAAAAAAGAGTTTGATGCCTGTAATGACTGAGGGACTGTCCCCACTGGTTTTATGAAGCAGAAATCAAAAGGTACACAAAGCACAATGTGATTGGGCTAAATAAATTGGTTGCCAAGCAACTGTTCCACATGGAACCCTCAGTGATGTTGTATCAGGTGTGCGTGTGATTGGAGCAATTCAAGGATGCAAAATGTTGTTGTTGTTTTGTTTTTTTTTTAGAAAGGAGAGTGGCTTTGATTAAATCTGATTTGATATGATTGGATTACCACTGAAGAGAGTGCCCTGACTAATATTGTAGGAGACTAACTCAAGTGGAAAGCTAGAACAGTGCTCTGATATAACCAAGGCATGGTTGACTTTACCACTGGAAATTGCCATTTACAAAAATCTATTTTGTAAATTAAATCAAATCACTTCAAATCAATTTTATTTGTATGCCACTTTTTACAGAAAGCTGTCACAAGGACATTTTACAGAGTAGTAGAAAGGCCTGACCTCCCAAATAGCAAGCACATGAGGTAAAATAAACTCCCCAGTGGGAAGAAAAATGAGCCTCAAACCACCGTGCTGTTGCCAGATATGCAGTAGATACTACAAGCATTGTTTCTCCTGAATATTTTTTCCATTGAGTTCAACAGGAAAATTAATCAGGAGAAACAATGCTTGTAGTATCTACTGCATATCTGGCAGCAGCATGGTGGTTTGAGGCTCATTTGATACCTTGGACCCTTGATGCCATTAGCCAACAAATGTGTTCCATACTCTATCAGCATAATTTACAGCTGAATCTAGTCCCACCCCCCAATTCCCATAGAGATCCATTCAAATGAAAAGAGTTTTTGTATCGCTTGTAGGACAACCTGAAAATAAAATATCCAGACTCCGATGATGTTGATAGGTCACAGACATCAGGAAGTCATGGCATGCAAATGATATGCAACCAAATACAAAACATGACTCTATTATTTGACATTATGTTAATTTGTCTACTGTATAAGTGAATTTCCCAGTTTTTAGCTTTTCCCCAAACAGTTCACTGCAGCTAAAGTAAACAAGCAAATAATGGCACAGGAGGTCTCAGGAGTGCATTTGTTTAAGTCTTGCTAATTTTCTGACCAATAATTTGTTGTTAAGTCCATTGAAAGCTTAATATTTTGCCAATGGGCTTGGCCTATTTTTTTTGCTCAGGAGTGTATGTGCGAGACAGTTATTTTAGTTGTTAAAAAATAACATATATGAATGCATAAATCATTAATATCTGCAATATTCACTGGATACAATGCTGCTGGTTCTAAACAACATATTGTGCATAGATGTTTAAACCAGCAGCCAACTGCAAAGGTCACATTATTTTTTGTTTATTTCTGTTACGACCCGTAATGCACCTGCATTACAATAACCAGGTGTACACTATCGGACATAACACGAAGCCACATAAACAATAGCCACAACTCGAAAGAACAGTTCAGCACAAATTGAAATATAAAAGGCAAGAAGGCGTTTATTATACAACAAAGCAGGGAGTTAGGTCTATTTGTCCTAAAGGTGTTCTAAGCATACAGGTTCAGCGCATATTTCAGGATCTCACCAGGCACGTAGATGTAACCCACACTAGAGATGGTCCTCTTTTATAAAAGCCCGTCGTCCAGTTTCTAACTGATGTTTTGAGTTAGAAACTGTGGCAATTGCTGACTATCCTTAGGATCTGCTTATCTAAAATAACTTTTTATGACTAAAAGATTACACAAAGGCTACTATTAGCCACTTAACACATTACAGAAAAGTTCAAAAGCAAAGATGGTGTTGTCAAGATGAGCAGATTGCAGACGACAAACAACGTGGACTGCAGGCAACAGACAACTCCGAGCTGTAGACCAAAACTAAAAAGATGCCCATAATCAATATATCGTCCGGCATCTTTCTAATAACGTGGCTCCACGATGGTACCAGCATCCTCACAACAGGCATCCTTTAGACTAGTTGCCAAGCGATGGTGTGCATTCTCTCTCAGGCGCATCTTCGGACCCACATCTCTGTGGCAGGACCATGACGTCTTTATGTTCGTCTGTAGGGGAGACAGAAACAAATGCGGCAGCAACAAAACACAAAACACTGGGACGTAACACCCCCACCCTTAAGACAATAAATAAATTCTGTCAAATATTTCCACATGAACCAACAGCAATTTATTTGTTGTCAATCTCGCACATTCTGGGTAAGGCATCCTCAAGAACATATCATGTCCCAGGATGTTCTGAACATCTAAAATCATAGGCCTATACATAATAATAATAATAATAATAATAATAATAAACTCCACCACATGAGCCACTGACTGTTGTTATGCATGCGTTGAAGAAAAACAAGCAGGCTGTGATTAGTCAATTGGGAAAACGAGTAGATGCGCACTTTACTGTGAGCAAGTACTGACCATCAGCTTTAGTCCATTGTTATGGACCGGCATGATGCACAAGGACTCTTTCGCCCTCATACCCTAGATCATACCAAAAGAAGCGTTTTTACACACAATCACAAACTCCAGATCCAGATGACAAAGAAGGCTGTCACCATGAGCAAGACCACTCACTTCACCACGATACACAAATGAAGCCACAATCTGATAATCTACATTCCAGTCGTTCAGGGCTGGGGAGTCAATTGGCCTCCACTTGTACATCAGAAAACCATCTTTCAGAAAGTACCCTTTTGGCACCAAAGTAATTTCCTCCTCAGGAACTGCATTTTAAAAGAGAGTAGATATGCCCGAGTCTTTCTTCTGCTCAATAATCAGCTGCAAGAGTACAGATACTGCCACAATCAAGGTAGAGAAACAGATCACTCAATACTCAAGAATTGATTTGCCAAGAACAAGCAATAACTCCTTCAGTAGCTTTGTTGGTATGGGGTCAAGAATACAGGTGGAAGATTTGGAATGAAAAACTGTTCTGTCCAGTTTGCGCATAAGAATTGGAGTACATGATTCAAGTTGTTCTGCGTGTCTAGAAGCCAGTTCTATGATATTAATAAAGCTGTCACTGACTAGTGTGGAGGCAGATATCTTTTCTCTAATTCATATTATTTTACTGCAAAAGTAAAGAAATCATTACTGCTGGAAGAAGCTGGAGGTTTAGTAGCTGCAAGACTTATTAATATCAGCAACTGTTTGAATTGAATAACTCAGTATTATTCAGATTTTCTTGTATACGCTTTGAAATGTAAGTAGACCTTGCACTGAAGAGAGCATGTTTATAGGCACCAAGACTCTCTTTCCATGCCAGCTGGAATAACTGCAGTTTAGAGGAGCGGCACTTGTATTCCAGTTGAGTAAGGAGACTTTTGTTGAAGAGCCCACATGTGCGCAGTATACCAAATGGGCAAGTCTGTTCTCAATAATGTTTTAACTTTTTAATGGAGCGACATCAACGGTTTTACGTAGTGCAGTAGCGAATGTAAATGTCTAAATCAAAGTATTCCAGTAGTCCATCAATAAAATTTGTAGTTGTGGTGGTAGTGTGACCTGTGTACATCTTAGGGTCAGATGTTTAGGATAGGCCAATTGTTATATGAAAGTCATCAGCCTCAATAGGATTATGTGGATGAATTACAACATCGCTAATATCAAAACCAAACCTTAAGACCAAACCTAAAGTATGGCCACAACAATATGTTGGACCAACTACCTTTTTAGCAAAGACAATTGATTCTAAAATATTCACGAATGCTGAGAATAATCTGCATTTTCCAAGTGCAGGTTAAAATAACCTAACACCACCACTTTATCATAGCTTACAGCTAAATGAGAAAAAAAATTCTGCAAAGTCATGAATAAAGCCAGAGTATAGATCATGGATACTCAAATCTAGACCTCAAATCCAAATCCAGCCTGATTTTCTTTTCGACCAGGTAATTAACTGAAAAATTGGCCAGACTGATAAGCCAGACTATATTCACACCAGAATCCCAGGTAAAAGGAGGGTGGAAGACCTGCAGTTTTTGGACCTCAAGGGCTGTGATTTGAGTAACAGGGGTATAGACAGTCTGTAAACAGTCACCAGGGCAATGAGTGGAAAAAATGTGGTCCCTACCACCATCAAGCTGAGAAAGGTTCATAACTAGTACTTCAAAGGAAACAAATTTATACTCTGGTTTTGGCAACACCACCTGCTTTTCAACAAAAATGGGGGATTTGCCTATATTTGAAACCAGTTGGAGAGAACTCATTCAATTTGTCTGAGCTAAGATAAGCAATATTGCTGCACAGTTTTGATATCAATACTTTTAAAGGCAGATCTGAATGAATGACTTATAGACTGTGCTTTGTATGTGCGAGAAACTTGGCATTTTTGTACATTGAAAATGTGTTTTTCATCAGATATTATATACAATATACAAATATACAAAGAAAATGACATATGTACGCATCACATACTGTACAGACCAAAAGTATTAGGCCACCTGTGGTTTAGCAAAGAATTCAGTTAATATATATGCATTTATTGAATAACAAACCAAACTATAAACTTTTTTCTTTTCGATTTCTGCCTACAATAAACAAAGTTGAGGTTTACTTAAAAATAATCTGACATGACTTTCCTGAAAATAGCCTCCTTTCGCTTTAATTGCAATTAAACAAATTATTGGAAGTCTATCCAGTCATTTTGCAAATGAGGGATGAGAGGGAAATTTGACTGAAATCTTATCTACCATAAGTTTTAAAACAATTTCAATAAAAAAACCACAGGTAGCCTAATACCATTGGCCTGTAGAGTAAGCAAAATAGGTGCTAAAGCTGCAAGCAATATGGCAACAAGTAAACATATTCTGCGGCAAGGTTATTCTCTGTGAGAAATTGCAAAGAAGTTTAAGATTTACAGGTGTAGTGTTCAGTACATCTTAAGTATCTTTGAAATTTCTGACTGGGTATAACCTTCTTGCCGCAATGTTTACTCGGCACCATGCATCTAAGCCTAAGACTTTCTTCTTTACTATATTTCTTGCAACTTCAATGCCTATTTTACTTTCACTTCAGACTAAAGGTATAGGCTACCTGGGGTTTTAAAAAAACTTAAGGTAGATGAGATTTCACTCAAATCAATTACCCCTCCACCTCCCTTCCAGCCCTCCACCTCCCACTTGGCAAAATAATTGAATAGACTTTCAATAATTCATTTAAATGGAATTAAATCCGAAGGAGGCTATTATGAAGAAATTTGTGCTAAGATTGCACTTAAGTCATCTTTTAGTGCTATTGTAGATAGAAATTGTAAAAAGGAAAATCTTTTACTTTGGTTTGTTATTCAATAAATGTGCTGAATTCTTTTTCTTTCTTTTTTTTTTTTTACTTCTGGTAGCCTAATACTTTTGGCTTGTACTGTATGTGTATGGTTAAGTGTTGACACATAGCATTCAACATGACGTCACAGTTAAGTTAATGTCTGAAAGGAGTGACACTGCCTGGTCATTGCTCCTATTTCCGTGAGAAACCTTGAGAAATGCAAAGCACTTAATCATTGTAAGAACAGGGTACACCTTGCCAACCCATAACCTATTAGCATATGGCATACCTGCTATTGGCATATAACATGTATGTACATTTAAAATACACACGTGTTATTTAAAAAAGCTTGCGAGGATGCACAAGTCCAGTCCTACAGTGAGTATAAGCACAGCACTTCTGCATTCCCCATCCCTCTGACTGCTTCTGTCAAACATTAACATTATAAACGATCAAAGCGCTTAAGCACACAGGAGAAGATAAATGGATTATGCCACCACCGCAGACAGAGCACACTGAGGTGCAGCTTCCCTCAGAGCCAATGGCAGGTGGGCAGCTAGACAGGGGCTTATAAGTTCTCCAACACCGACTTCTAAATATGATTCATTATTGTATGAGCATAAATTTTCAGAGCCGGCTCCAGAGGAATGGGGTGCGTGCCACAAAATAAAATTCTGAGGTTATGGCAGCCCGGTAATGCAGGTGGATGTTTGCTGTCTCGTCAGAGTTTTCTTTTAAAGGGGTGCTTGTGAGTTCTAAGTAATGTCTACATGATCGATGTTGCTGTACCTGGCGAACAGGTGGAGCGATTTTCCACAGCAGTGCCACTGCCACAGGCAGTTCATTTCAGTTGAAGTGCATTTGATTTTACAAGTGACAACGTTGCATAGGCATGGGAAATGACACGGCTCACTTAGCATACCTGACCTGTGTGTTTATGAATCGCAATGCAGTTGTGCCAAAACCACGCCTCTCAGCTATAACGAGATTCCAGGGCACTGTGAATCGATTTCGCTGGATAATGTATTTTTGCACAGAGCGATCTGTGATTGGACAGCTTTTTTAAAACTTTAGTTACTGTTGTTGCAACACTCCACAATACTGGGCGGAGGACCGGGTATTAAAGTGCTGTAATTTCTATGAGCGTTTCTGTAAAAAGAAACAGTATCATAATCATGGAAGATTAATATTAAACTAACTTCCTTGAATATGATTAATGAACTAACTAATTAGCTATTCACATTTTACAATTTCCTCACCTTGTTGAAGAAATGTCGAGTTTGACAGCCTAGTTAGTATTTTCCTGCTGTTGACAACTGCCCAATCAACTCTCTCGTCTGAACAAATGAACACTGTCTAATGAAACTGCTTTGCAGAGGCTTAGAACTAATGTCAACAGGGGCGTGGTTATGGCAGAAGTTGAGAAGAGTCAGTTTTGGCAAAAAATAAAAAAATAAATTCACGCATCTAATGGTGGGGAAGTCTTAATAAAGGTCAATGAAACTACATCAGGTGCCATGTTGTGTTGTTCCTACGTATATTCTTGGTATATCCAAGAAGAACAGACACGCTATTAACATATAAAATATATTTTATAACAATGCCACATACACCTTGCCTTTTTTACAGTAATTGAAAGATATGAAAGATCTTTCCATTTCAAAGGCATGTTATTTTTTGAGAATCACACCCAGCATGTGGAGTATGAATTGGAGCATATAACATGGATGTAATTTAAAGTAGGTACAGTGCGTAGGCACATGGCTACCTGTAATTTATTAGAAATCACCTTTCTCCATTTTGTAACATAAATGAGAAGATAGGAATCTGTTAACTGATACTGATATCTGATGTAGTAATCATAATAAATGACATGCTTCTGGATGTTACATTTTGCTGTCAAATTCTTTTTCTTCCTTAATCAAAGAAAAAAGCTGAAGTTACTTCCTAGACACACTGGGGTACAAGGTTGACTTGGATTTATGTCTGTCTGCGAAGGCGAGCTATCATTCGGGAAGAAGGGCTCCATTTTTTAATTGCTGGCAAGGCACACCACTTGTTTTGTGTCTCTTTTGTGCTGGCGTTGGAACTGCTGGAGAGTGCAGCTGTTGAAGCGGGCCCTGAGCTCCCTTTCGCGGCGGTAATCTCATGCCTTGTGCAGATGCTTCTGTTTGAAGCAAACACCTGCAGGCTCTCAGTGATCTGATGTGTGCTGTCAATCACCTGACAGGAGGCCTGCACAGTATGATGTGACCCTGGAACTCCAACCACACTTTGCTTGCTGTCTGGTGAGCTGTCACCGCACACCCTGCAAGTTGGCCCCCGTGAAATCCTGCACAGTATAATTGTTTATGTTAATTTAATAGTTTATAGTAGTCTTTGCTGGATAAAAAGTACCCTGCTAATATAAAATGTGCCCTATCACAAATTATTTTACTGTTTTTCTGTGTGGACACCCCATAATTGTATTATTGTAGCATGCCAGGTCATATATTAAAGACAAGGACAGGCTTGACGCAGTGCTAGATAATCTCTAGACAGCTGACATGATGAGCCTGTATGGACTGAGAGGCTTGGTCCTGTTGCCAATTTATTTTGTGTCCATATACATTGAACACCAAAAAGTATCAGCTAGAACCACTTTCCTAAATTGATCAAAGTAAATGAATCGGTCATCCGAATGGAGGAGGGCCTATTTGCAAAAATTCTGATCTTCCAAATGGCCATCCAAATTTAATTACAGACACCGTTTAGCAGAGAGTTCGTTGATGTCATTTGTATAACATAGCTATATAAATCAGAAGAAAAAGTACAACATATTGTAAACTAACCCTTACCATAGTTATGATTAACCTTTGTATATACCTGGGTGATCTTTTTGGTCCTTTGATATACCTTTGATAACTCCTTGAGAATCCCCCCCCCCCCCCCCGCCAAGAGTCAGAAATACTGTATATTACTGAAACAAAGTAACAGAAGCTCAAACACAGTAGGTTTTTTCCCACCTAAAATATTATTTTTGAGATGCTTGTGGCTTTCTTTTGGGCTTCAAAATACAGTGGGTGCACAGCCACAAAACGGGACAAATCCTGATTCAAATTTGTGATGACAATACCACCAAAAATGAGCATTCTGTATTGTTTTTTTCTAAGCTAAGGCAGGCTTCTAAAAAGGTCATTTGGGGACTCCAAAAGGACACTTTGTATCCAAATTATATTAAGGGGCTTTAGAAGTATAAAATATTATATATTGTATTCTATATTCTCATCAAAGAACTGTGCTGAAATTATCTTGCTTTCCCCCTGCCTGTAAAACTCCACCTTCCTCTCCTTGTCACCTCCAGCAGCAGCAGGTTTGGATTATTGTACAAAATAAATACATTAGCTATCTAGTATTCTAAACCATTGGCTGAAAGTTTTGTCAAATACCCCACCCCTAACATGTCAAACATTTCCACAATGTCACCTTCCACATGTATTATTCAAAATCAGGCATATTCCTTTTTTGTAAGCGCACTGAATAATAATAATAATAATAATAATAATAATAATAATAATAATAATAATAATAATAAATATTTTGAGAATGTATTTAGATGCTCACCGATATAAAATGGGATATAAAAAGTTCCATTCTCTGTGAAGCTCACATACTCCTGAGGTTACTCAGGGTATTGCATTTTAGTAAGATTTGCCCATTGAAGTTCAAAACTATGAAATTACCCTGGCCAAATTATATTATTTTGGACAGTACTTTTAAATTCTAAAATGTATTCACTAATTACTCTTCACTAATGGGATGAATTACTCTCCAGGGACTGATTTCTTTTCTGAGCCCCACAGAAGAAGATATAAAATTTGGCAGACGCTCTTATCCAGAGCGACGTACAACAAAGTGTATAACCATAACCAGGAACAAGTATGACGAAACCCCTAGAGAGAAGTACCGGTCCAAGTGCAGGAAACAACCGCATAGTTTAACTTGGACCCTGAAGGTTAAACTGATTAACACTAACAACGAGAACGGCATCAACGCAGTCTATGGAAAAAATACAAGCAGTAGTTAAGACAGTTAATGCACCTAAGTCACCTACGAAACAGCTGCCTAGTTACTACCCTAAGCTTAACGTCATTTACAGGGGGGTAGGAAGGCATGGGGAGAGGTGCAGCCTGAAGAGGTGAGTCTTCAGTCGTCGTTTGAAATGGGTCAGTGTCTCAGCTGTTCTGACCTCCACAGGGAGGTCATTCCACCATCATGGGGCCAGAACAGACAGGAGAGCACATATCAGCATACAGTAAATTTGAATGAGTATTTCCTATGCCCTAAGTGACCAGCATAACTAATTAATATACTAGTCCCACACATTATGTACAATAAGTTTACTTTACATTACTTTATTTGGCACTTTTATCCAAAGAGACATACAATAAGTACATACCGAAGGTCACTGGAACAACTACAAAACACAGGTCCGATAAGGTACAATACTCATTTTGTAACAGTTATTCATAGCCATGTACACATTAAGTCCAGTTCACACAGTAAAGATTACTCTGATCTAACCTATGCTGACCATTCAAACTAGGAGGCATGATGAGTACAATAATTGCTGGATGGAGGTACATATAATATGAAAGTGGCACAGGAGGTACATGTGTAACATGAAAGAGGGGGATTTAAGGGATAAAAATTATCCCAGATTGGGAGTTCATCATAGAGTGGTGATAGTAAGTTAGTCCAGGTATAGTCTGAAGAGATGAGTCTTCAGATTGCGGCAGAAGATGGGCAGTGAGGGAGTGGTTCGTAGAGGAACAGGGAATTCCACCCCTTTGGAGCTAGGGTGGAGAAGCTCCGTGGTAGGGATGAGCGAGAACCATTTACCCGGATGGCAGGGGGTGCTGCCACAGAGCGGAGAGGTTGAGCAAGCGTGTAGGATTGAATAATGTCCTGTAAGTAGGCAGGGGCCATCCTTTTGGCTGCAGTGTAGACGAGGGTCAGGACTTTGAACCTCTTCCTGGCAGCGACCGGTAGCTAGTGGAGTGATCTCAGCAGAGGAGTGACGTAGGAGAACTTGGGAAGGTTGAAGACAAGTCAGGCGGCAGAATTTTGAATCATTTGTAGTGGCTGTATTGCACAAGCTGGCAGGCTAGCAAGGAGGGAGTTGCAGCAGTCAAGACGGGGGATCACCATAGCCCGGACAAGTAGCTGGGTGGAGTGCGTAGTCAGGTATGGTCGAAACCTCCTGATGTTGTACAGGAGGAATCTACAGGACAGTGATGTTTCCTTTATATGCTCCTTGAGGTCCAGCTGGTCATCCAGGACTACCCCAGTCTCTTTGCAGAGTGAGAGGCAGTCACTGTGGCGCCATCAGCTGTGATTGAGAGAATAAAATAATATTCCAATTTAAGAAAAATGTTGGCGAGGTTCTAGCTTAACAATTCATCAAACACATGACTGAGCCACCAATTAACACGTAGGCCTACACTACAGCATGTAAAATCTCCACATTAGAGAATAGCGCAGACCTCTTGAAAGGCAATCAGTTTTATTGTGAGTGGTATGAATTCTCACAAAGCAGACCACTAAAAACCACTACACTATGCTGACGCCGCCCAGGGTACACTAACAATGCCCCTATGCAAACATCTAGGCCCGTTAGTTAGCCCCCAATACAAATGCTCTGAGCATCATTAATGCAAAGGCTTACTACCAATGTGAATATTGCAATATCAAAAATATGACACTACAACAGGTTTTTCAGTCCTTCTCGCCACAAACCACACAATCTTCAGTTCTGGGACGCACACAGGTTTTATTGTGCGCTGGTTACGTCAGGTTAAACGTTAGCACTCAAACAAAACAAAACACACACGGTAAGCAAGGAGATTACACAACACATCGCTCCCACATGCATCTCTCATTCCAGTGCTCCGGTCTCACTGCAGGCAGAGCATATTAACAATTACCAATTAATTGTAATTGCAAACAGCCGTGGTTGCAGGCTAGCTAAAGCGCTCCCTCTCCACCTGCAGATAGCGCCCTAACCACACCACCCCTCCACAGACACTATGTAAATTATAGTAAAACGCAAAAATAAATTATATCTGAAGAAAAACATGTATTCAACAGTCAACAATGCCAAGTTACTCACACATACAAAGCACTGTCAATAGGTCATTCATTCAAACGTTCATTCGCACTGCCATTGAAGGTATTGATATCAAAATTAGGCCAAGGTACAAAAAACAATATTCGCTCTGCTCACACAAATTAAACAAGCTTTTTGGAAATGCTATAAGCCATTTTCCTCTGTCCCCAATTTTGGCTGAGACCTATGCAACTTGGCAGATCGGTAGAGGGCACCTCCCTAAGGCCACTGAGCATTTGGGCACTTATTGGCCACTTGGTGGTGCTATAATTGTCATTTGAATTTAGAATAATCAAACACTCATAACTCCTGCCCCTTTTGAGGTAGCGACATGAATGTCTTTCCTAATGGACAACTCAAATGCTTTAGAGTCATAATGTCATAATGTCACCATCTTAACTCCATTTTGAAAATGCTATTAGCCATTTTCCTCTTTCCCCAGTGTTGGCCAAACCACATGTGTGAGACCTACAGAATGAAACTTAGCACAGTGGTACAGGCTACCTCCCTACTGTTCAGAGATCCTTGTAAGTGGGCTCATCTTGTTCCAGAGAGTCTCAACAAACCTGACATTATAACATTCCTATGTACACAATACTTTTGCCATGTGAAAATGGTGAAACAGACAACAATGATTCCTCCGGAGAATTATAAATAAACAATGGGCATTCTATTAATGTTTCTCTGGGTTAGCACATTTTTTGGACTTTTCATACTTAGTCTCCCATTTCAGAGCACCATAATGTTTGGGTCATATTCATGTTATATGAATGAAATTAGTCCTGTTTAGTCATTTGTTGCTTATCCTTTGCATGCAATGTGACCCATCGACATCAAAACATGCTGAATATCTTCTCTGGTAGTGCTCTGCATGTACTGCAGCCATCTTTGGGTCCTGCTTGTTTCTGAGGCTAATTGCCTTAAGTTTTCTCTTCAGCATAAGAAAGCCTTGCTCAATTGGATTCAGTTTGTGTGAATTTACAGTTTTTGGCTTTAAAAAACTCCTTTGTTGCCTCAGCAGAATATGAGTACATTATCTTGCTGTAGGATGAACGGTCGTCCAATGAGTTTGGAGGCATTTGGTTGAACTTGAACAGTACTGTTAATGTACTTATAGTGTTGCTCCTGTAGTCTTGTTCCCAAATTCTTCTGTGGACATTAGTCACTGACACATCCACACCTGTCACCAGAAGGGTGTGTCTGATCTATCGGACTGGTATTTTAGGGTTTTACTTCATTATGAGAAGAATTGTTTGGTCATCAACTGTAGAGGTCTTTCTTAGCTTACCAGGCCCTTACTGAGCTCATCCACACTTTCTTTCTTCTTAATGATGTTCCAAACAATTGTTTTTGGTAAGCCTATGTTTCTGTTTTTCTTATTTCTAAGCCTCATAATGGCTTCCTTGCCTTTCATTGGCACAACTCATGTCCTCATATTGACAAATGCCAATAACTCCAAAGGAAAAAGCCTAGAATCAAGACTAGATACTGAAAGCTCTCTTATACCAGCACAAAGAAAGCAATTTAACACACCTGACTAATCAGAAACACCTGTAAAACCGTTTGTCCCAAACATTATGGTGCCCTGAAATGGAGTGAGTATGTCTTAAAAAAGTGATGTAATTTCTATGTGGTGATACCAAAATGTAGAAGAATACCCTTTAATAAAAGCAGAGAATCTACACTTTAACTACACGTGAACTATTTGATTACAAATCCAAAATTGTGGATTCCAGAGCCAAATCAATAAAAAATAGGTCTTTATCCTAAACCTTGTGGAGCTCACTGTATATCTCTCATGACAGTATATACACAGCAGCTATTGTGACATTTCATTTTAATTGCTTCACTGTTGCTAGACACTGTCAACCAAAATAATTGCTACAATTTATGGTTAAGAATAAGTATGTTAATTAACTGTAAGATACGTTAGGCTACTGTGTATGAAAAGGGAGAGTATGCTGGAAGTAAATGATAGAGAGCAAGCAATGCTGGGATTTCGAAAGGCAATTGGGCAGAGATGTGAAATAGCACATTTTTAAGTCCCTGATAAAAGTTCCATGCCTGTATCCTGACTCCTGGTCTCCCTTGTAAATACAAAAGTAAGAAGAGTAGGGATATAAAATGGAAGCCTGTTTATCTATTTAAGTGAACACAGTTAACACAAGTCATGTTATTGTCTCAAATCTTATTTTGTCACAAAGCTTTTGTACAGGTATTGCTTTGTAATTCAGTCACCAAGCCAAAATCTACTGTTACATTGTCAACATGATCATACATACACGACACTCTGAGACAGTGTGACATATTTGTTTGTTGCAGGGAAATGTGTTTTCCTCTGGTGAAATAACTGACAGTCCTGTCTTGTTATCTTCTTGTTATACATTTTGTTTCTTCTGATTTGTCTGAAATATGATGGCAGCTATTTTAAATGGTGCAACATTTAAAAATGGTGGAACAAACCATTTAGGCTTCTGTCAGCTGAATTCCCAATGAAAGCTAAGAGAAAATACTGAAATTTTGCGACAGACTATCTGCCATGTTGGAGTTCTCCTGTGTGACAGTAGCTGAAAGGCAAATTTCACAGAACTGGATAGTAATTGCTTGGGTTATGTAAGGAAATTTGAACAAAATGAATACTGACAACTGTATTGGAGTTTATAAATTTCTATCATTTTGAGTTAATATACAACTTATTATTTTGAGATCTGCCCATTGTGTGGAAACAGATGCTTGAAATTAGAGATTCAATATCTGCCATAACAAATCATCTCTGGTCTCCATTACTTTTTTTATTAATATTTTTTTCCAAAGTGGCATCATAGTCTTTCTTCTAAGGGCATTCTATTTAGGCTTTTTTCATTAAAGAAAGTGAAACTGTGTTTTTATAAATTTAAAATATATTTTTAAAGCACACTTTGCTTTTAATTCATATAAGCAGGCTTGCACATACATACACAGTAACATGTACACACACACATGTGTGCTGATGACCTCTATAGCAACAAGTGGGCTACTTGAATATTCAAGCATGTCAGCCAAATTATGACATTTACTGGACACTAACAATACATGCAAAGACCATGGATTAAACTATGATATCAGGTGGTCATTTTTTGACAAATCGTCAGGTGGAATATTATTGATCCCTGCTGCCATGATCCATCTGTTTTGGTATTCATTTTTTCATATTTGTATATATGGCTCTCTCTAACCTTTCATGTACAAATTGCAAAGTAACTTTTTATTCAGCTATGGAAACAGCATTTCTTCACTAATTCAATTGCTTTAATGCTGGTACACTAAGCTCAAGTTGCTTTGAGAAACTCACATCAAGAGTACTGACTATAGTAGCAACAAGAATAAAAATGAATTCTTTTTTTTAGTTAAAATCAAAAGAAACATTCATACTGAAGTATTAATGCATGTGTACTCATATGCCTCTAGATGTTGCTTTAGTTACAAATATTTTAAAGCTAGACGCTAGAAAATTAGACCCTCTCTTCAACTTGTTGACTGAGATTTGTCTGGTTATTATGTATGTCTATTAGACACTCACTAACATGAACCTGAACACATATACGCTCACACAGACACACACATGCACATACTTGTACACACACATGCCAAAAGCATACATGCAACACAAACGCACACATGCATGCTCACTGCAAGCAGCAAGCATACAAATAAAATGTACCGTAATAGAATGTTGATAGACATGGTAAAGTTCGAGAGAAATGGTCTATTTTGCATTTGAAAGGGGATAGATGAATATATCTCTACCTGGAGCACACCAATGGGAAATATGCTCATACCAATGGAAAAACATTTTCTGTCTAAATGAAAAGGCTTCTTCCCTTGTCCCTCCACCACTGTTGGAGGTCAAATGGAGAGTCACCACTCCTGCTAAATACGGAACGCTTTAATTTTGGAGAATGCAAGGGGGCTTAGTGCGATGATTGCTCTCTCCAGTAAGTGACAGAATATGTGACCCTGACTGACCTTTGACCTGAGCTGTCAGAGGAGATGCGATATGAGCTCAGGTCATGCACTACAATTCAAATGGTGATTGAAATAGGCTGGCTTATTCTAACCCCCGGGGGACAACACATTGATTCATCCTGGTTGGAAGGCCACCGTGGAATAACTGCACCATTTCATTGTTCAGGAGGGGTAATCATTCATCAACTCCTTTGGGAAGTCATGATTTACTGCAAGGTTCTGTCATAAAGATTGGCAATTCAATCTATTCATCGGGGTGTTGAGCTGCATGCACGACACCGGACATGTTGCTTTAAATGTGATACGCTGCCATATGTTAAACATAATTGATTGATGAAATATGGAAATATGTTCAAACAGCATGATGCTGAACTATTAGTTTTTCTTTCGCACTTTAAAAGGGGGGACTATGTATAAAAAAGGCTGAAATTCATTGATTCACCCGATATGGATGTAAATACCATCAAGTAAAACAGTATACACTTCAACCTCATATCCACTGTTTTATTTCATATCCAATGTGATGGAGTGCAGAGCCAAAACAACAAAAATTCTGTTGCTGCACTGCACTGTATACGTTTAATTAACTGGGCCCTATTGAATAGTCCTGAATAAGTCAACAACACATCTGTAAATGGCAAGTTAATAGGTCGGTCTGATATGGGCCTCTGCCCCCGATTGTGTCAAATGTGACAGACCAATCAGATGCAGATTGATGGGAACATTAGGCTCTGGAAGGAAGTTATGCAAATGAGAGCCAAAATGGCCATGCAACAGTCTGAAACAGATTGGCTTTTCAAAAAATACCGCCAAAAAATTGTGGGAAACCTTGAAAAAGGTCTACAGCCTTTTATTGTATAATGAAGTCAAGAATCAACAATGGTGCACTGGTTGCATTGTCAGTGTTTACATGCCTGAGTTTTTATTTTCAGGACAGAGTTGATTGCCCTTTATGTTACACTCACCGGCCACTTTATTAGGTACACCTTGCTAGTACCGGGTTGGACCCACTTTTACCTTCAGAACTGCCTTAACTCTTCATGGCATAGATTCAACAAGGTGCTGGAAAAATTCCTCAGAGATTTTGGTCCATATTGACATGACAGCATCGCGCAGTTGCTGCAGATTTGTCGGCTGCACATCCATGATGCGAATCTCTCGTTCCACCACATCCCAAAGGTGCTCTATTGGATTGAGATCTGACAACTGTGGAGACCATTTGAGTACAGTGAACTCATTGTCATGTTCAAGAAACCAGTTTGAGATGATTTGAGCTTTGTGACATGGCACGTTATCCGGCTGGAAGTAGCCATTAGAAGATGGATACACTGTGGTCGTAAAGGGATGGACATGGTCAGCAACAATACTCAGGTAGGCTGTGGCGTTTTAACGATGCTCAATTGGTAGTAATGGGCCCAAAGTGTGCCAAGAAAATATTCCCCACACCATTACATCACCACTATCAGCCTGAACCTTTGATACAAGGCAGGATAGATCCATGCTTTCATGTTGTTTATGTCAAATTCTGACCCTACCATCTGAATGTTGCAGCAGAAATCGAGACTCATCAGACCAGGCAATATTTTTCCAATCTTCTATTGTCCAATTTTGTTGAGCCAATGCCAATTGTAGCCTCGATTTCCTGTTCTTAGCTGACAGGAGTGGCACCCGGTGTGGTCTCCTGCTGCTGTAGCCCATCTGCTTCAAGGTTCGACGTGTTGTGCGTTCAGAGATGCTCTTCTGCATTGGTTGTAACGAGTGGTTATTTGAGTTACTGTTGCCTTTGTATCAGCTTGAACCAATCTGGCCATTCTCCTCTGACCTCTGCCATCAACAAGGCATTTTCACCCGGAGAACTTCCACTCACTGGATATTTTCTCTTTTTCAGACCATTCTCTGTAACCCCTAGAGTTGGTTGTGCGTGAAAATCCCAGTAGATCAGCAGTTTCTGAAATACTCAAACCTGGCACCAACAACCATTCCGCGTTCAAAGTAACTTAAATCATCTTTCTTCCCCATTCTGATGCTCGGTTTGAACTTCAGCAGATCGTCTTGGCCATGTCTACATGCCTAAATGCATTGAGTTGCTGCCACGTGATTGGCTGATTAGATATTTGCGTTAACAAGCAGTTGAACAGGTGAACCTAATAAAGTGGCCGGTGAGTGTATACAACACGCCTTACATTGTTTGTGTACAATAAACTATTATGGGATTCACAGTGGGTAAGTAGATTGTTGTTAGCAGAAGAGGGAAAAGTTCAATCAAACCCCTAAAAAATAAAGAAATAAAATAAAATAATGCAGGCCACGCAGCTGATGAGGTGGAAAACTATGGCCTGTGTAAGTAATCCAGTGTTTTCTCAAGCATTTCAATGACTTCCATTTTTTATTATTCATTTATTTTATTTTTTTAACACACCTCTCCTTTTATGTCCTTTCCTGACCAAATGGCTTGAAGAAAAAAAAAAAAAAAAAAAAAAAAAAATATATATATATATATATATATATATATATATATATATATATATATATACATGAAAATGTTTTTAAAGTGTTGAGCCACCCACTGATCATATATGTGATAAATGGTGCTGGCTAAGTTTCCTCGGTTCTGTGACAGATGGCATACAGACATTATCTCTTCAAAGTCAAAAAATGCATTTTTGTCTTATTTTCCCCCCCTCTGCACTCCCCAGGGAGCACCTTCACTCTGGCCGCCGCCAAACCATTACTCAGATCAAACGGACCCCCGATTTTATCAGAGAGAGCCGGGCAACAAGGGTGCGAAATACTGCTCACAACAAGGGCATCCAGCTTTGATCTGGCAAATCTGCTGTTAGCTTCCAGGACTTGTGAAGTTAGGCCAGGGCTCATGCCAGACAGTTATGGGAGAGAATGGTATCCACGGTGACGGTCCTAGGAAAGGCCACCGTTTAACAGACCTGCCGTGCTGTCAGGCATCATGGCAACGTTCTGAGCTGCTGTGCAGCTAGCGTTCTTCCTAACAATGCAAATGATTTCTTCCAATAGTTGAAAATGCAATCTAATAATCTGAGATATCATTGCTCACTGGTCATAATTATCTTGGAAACGTGATTAATAAGTGCTAATTTTGTGTCAACCGAGCATAGGTGTGTGAGTTTTCTTAAAATCAATTTTGGATACATTTATCTCAATCCATGTCAAGAAACGTACTTGCTTGAGCAGCTGACCAGAGGTTTCCATACATTGAGGAGATATGAGTACTTGCCTGTATTGGTATACTTGTACAGATGCTTGCTGAAGGCTAAAACTATGAAGATTTCAATCTGATGTGATACCTGGCAAGGCCTATGATAACTAATTTAACTCGAATAACCTTCACGTCGGTGCAACAATTTTATGTAAACTACTTTTCCTGTTAGGAAACATATTCATTTACTTATTTCCTTAACATAATTTGTAATTTTTTTTGTTTTTACAAGTGGTAGGTGTTGGGATAAACTCTTTAGTCAGTTGAGAGCAATGTAAATTGCTAAATTATGATTTCAAATAAACACTAATACAAACTGAAATAAAAAAAAACTAGAATCTGTCATCTCTCCTGTACCCACCATGGGATGTGACATGTACTGTACATCTGACGTGCATGTGTGGGTGGATAGGAGGGGGGGGGGGGTTGTCCTTCAAATAACATTGCCAACTCCACCACATCTGTTCAATTTGAAAATCATCACTTCTCTGCAGCACCGAGAGTGAACATGAGAATAAATCATATGAACATGCATACGAAATGCAGTTTAACAGCAGAACTGATGAACACTCTGTGCAGGTGGAACAGCTGCTAAACCGGTCCTCCCTCAGCACTTTGTCATGCTCTCTTTTGTAACCTGGGAACCTCTGAAAACTGCAGCTTTTTCTGACTTTCAGGTTTTTCAAAGGGTATTCTGAAGTCTATAGAACCATACAGATTTGGACTTACAATACACATCCGAGTGACTCAAATGATTTTTACGGTAACCCATGTAACTGGAAGGGGGAGCCAAGGTTTAACATACTGGCAAGTGTAAACATGGACAAAACAGACAGACATGTCTACTACATGCTTTGTTACTGCCCTGAAATAATGTGCCTGCACTGTCTCAGTTACATGCTACATTACTGTGAAATAACACATCACGTGTGCAGTAACACATTTTAGGCAATACACCATTTACATGCACACAATTTCTTGCAGAATACATAGTGTGCAGAAAGCCCTCAGCTTTAAATAATGTTTATGATAATGGGTAATGACATTCAGCATTTTCCAGTTAGTAAGTGCTGTGTAGTATTACAGTTCTTGTAATCAAAAGTATTTTGTAGTCATATATCTTATGCAGTATGAGCAGGGAGAACATCCTCATTAATGGACCACACTGCCATGTGGTATGATGTAATCTACAAGCTGCATGGGTGACTAAAGCCGGCCTGTTCAATTTTGGTCCAGCAGGGGGCTCTCGACCTATGGCCACAGCACGGCTGGCACTGGTGACTCTGTGTCCATCTCTCATGTGCTGCATCTTCTCTCATGCTACTGAAAGCATTTACGAGCATTCTGAATGAGCTGCCTTTGACTTGCCTTCCATCCCCTCTCTCACTCCTATGATTCAGCTAATTAAATAATTTTACACCCCTGATATATTGGCTATATGACTCTTCTTTCTCCTATTATTTTCCCCACTATCTGTAACTCATATGTGTGTCATAGAACTAGAAGAAATGTGGAATATGAGTATAATAAAAACTAATATAGGTAACATAAACAAAAGATACCATTATTTTCAACTCATTTCTTTATTTATTTATTCCTTTATTCATTTATTTACTGGTAACGATAGGATCTTTAATGACAACTGAGTGAGTCAGGACTTGGACAAGTTTAAAGTCTTATTCAAAATATTCTGGTTTCACAAGAAAGGTTCATACTGCCTCATCAAAATCACTTTCAGCAGAGACTTCAGGTGCCTTCCCACTTCTTCCATTCAGGCACTGATCAAGCTCACCCAGCTACAATTGGGCTGCAGAAAGTCTAAGAGGCTAAGGCTGTTATTGGCCCAATTTAAAATTTAAACTATGTATTGTTTATAATGGCCCTAAAGGGAAAACTTTACATATGAGACAGGGACTGTATTCAAGCAGATTTTAGAGAGCATGAGATCTTGTCTGCGCTGGCGAGTTTTTCAGCTTAATTTGAAAGGCTCGAGAGAATTTGAAAAAATTGGGCTTAGAAATCTCCTTTGCTAAATCCATACACACTGTGACTGTGTTTTGGAAGTATATATATATATATATATATATATATATATATATATATATATATATATATATATATATATTTGATATTTGCTTTAGCCCAGCCAAACAAAATTCCCATTAGATTCTTAAGTGAAATAGTCACAGCATTCTGTCAGCTGCTGGGTTCCTGTGAGTTTGTATCAGCTATCGACATCTGAGGGGACAAGACAGGAATCAGAAACTGACAAGTTCATTACAAATGTGCCTCGCTAAAGGCAAACAGCACTGTTTACATTTCTTTTCTTCATTCCCTGTGTAAACTACTTGCACAAATCTAAAATTAAATCTGTGATTTGGTTCTCATGCATTGTGCTTGTATTGACATGTTAGCTTTAAATTGCTCCAAGCACAAAAAATAAAAATAAATAAATAAATAAATAAATAAATAAATAAATAAATAAATAAATAAATTGTATCAGAGGAATGTGAGCAAAAGTTTAAAAACATCAAATAAATTTGGAAAAAACTCCCACAGAACAAATCTATGCCTGGAATAGACATGCATAAATTATATATACCATGAGCTCTATCCTATAGATCCAGGGCCGGCCCTAGGATTTTGTTGGCCCTAAACAATTCTGTGGGATACGGGGAGGGGGGGGGAGGGGGCTGGGTTCTGCTGCTGGGGAGTGTGAGCTGTTGAGCGTGGGGGGAGGGGGGTGCTGTTGGAAGCTGTTGAGCGTGGGGGGAGGGGGGGGGGGGGCTGGGTTAAATCTTGGTGACATCCTTCTTACATCACATTGTTATGCAATGTCCTGTTGCCATTTAATTTAAAATTTATACCACTAATTCCACGATAGGGGATGAATAACGTAATTACAAAAATACCTTGTTTACCTTAGATATACATATACGTGTGGCCCCCCCTAGCGGTTGTGGCCCTAAACAACCGCATAGAGGGTTTATGCCACGGGCCGGCCCTGCATAGATCTAAATGCAGATGTTCCTATTGAAGTTGAACAGCCTTTGTGACTGAAGCTCCGGCCATCCGTGCCCCAATAATGAACCCTCTTTCAAAGTCACTTTGATTGTTTCCTCTTGCCATCTTGATCTAAAATTGAGGTGAACTGGGCCGGCTCAGCATTTTTATACATGCCACAGCAGTACACCTGTATGGAACCATCTGCATTTGTTACGTTTATCCACTTATTTTTGTTTATTGTAGATTGTATATTTATTTATATGTGCACTGTTGGGCTGGGATATATATATATATATATATATCCCAATTATTTAAAGCCTCAGATCCCAACCTTTGCCATTATTGCCCTGATTCCAGAGGGGAAATGTCATCTTGTGTAGCCTCACATGGTCCTTGCTTCACAGAATAATAGAGATTTCTCAGCTTGCACTAAGCTACCACTTCAATGCCTTCACATTTCCAAATGCTAATACATGGAAATTTCTCATGCCTTCTAATTAATTCCAAATCCCATTCCCAAGTCATAATTATACAGGCTATGACAGAAGACCTAGAAATCTTCTGTATCTTCCTGTGACTAGAACCCCCATCTGTGTTTCCACTCACTGTCATGCTTTAATTTGAATTGGTGGTGAACAAGACAATTGACATCTGCCCCCTGCTGTTCTTGCTGAGCCTTGCTGCTTAGAGCAGCATGGACAAAAAAATAAATAAAAAATAAATAAATAAAATAAATATATATGTATATATATGATTTTTCTCAGATTGTTTGATCATATTTTATATATTATTTTATTTTTACCATGTTTTCTCCCAAAATTTTATCTAATTATTCCACCTGCACCACATGTGATGAGCACAGCAGATGAAGCATAAGTATGAAGCATTTGGCAGTTTGCCAGTGACTAATTAGGCTTCACAGTATTACATTATTATTAAAGTTATTATTGATTTCTGAAAATGGACATCTTTCACTGATGACAACAGGCAGCCTGTAGGCACATTGCATGCTGTTGGGAGGGACTGAAGCAGTGCCAGCCTCAGGAAACCTGGCTAACTTAACTCCAACAATCTCCTGGCGGGATGAAGCCAATTGCTTCACTCCATTTTTGAATGACCGTCAACCAATGAAATTTCAAAGCCAGGATTTTAACATTTGATGTCTGGGCTAAAGGGCCAAATCAAATCAAATCAAAATGTATTTATATTAGCGGATTTCACAACAACAACAATTGTCACAATACGCTTAACAGACAGCCCCGGCCTGAACCCCCACATGAACAAGCCAAAGGCAACAGTGGCAAGGAAAAACTCCCTGTAACAGATAGGAAGGAACCAGACTCAAGGGGGGAAAGCATCCTCCTCTGGTCGGTTCAGATTGTAGCTTTGTCACCAACACAGTCAGACAGTCATTATACACAACCAATTCGTGGCAGCTAGGTGACAATCGTAAAGTGGCAGCTCAGATGATGGACGGAGCCGGGTGGCAATGGTGGTGAACGGCCCGTGCGATGGATGTGGGCGGGGTGGTGGCGGCGACGAAAGAGGTGCCGAGTCCTGAATATGCATTGTGTTTTTTTTCTAGATTTTACATTGCACAGCTATTATTTGGGATGCAACCCAAATCATCCAGTTTATATGAAAAAGTTAAATGCATTCCTTCAACAAGTTTTTACCAACATTGATGTTCTCCTTTATTTTAATTTATGTACTATATATATTTGCCGCTTCCAATATCTGGACCAGTGCTTCATTAAAAAAGGCATCCCTTGTCAATACTGAGATAGCAATCGATGTAAAAATCCCAGGACTTGAAATGACTTCTCCTCATGTCTGACCTATCAGATCAGGGATGCATGCAGTGCCAATTACTTTTCATTTAGATTTTACTTTAGTCTCTATTCCTTGTGCAAAACCGATGAAAAATAGAAAGCACAACTCACCCATTTACAACATTATCTAAAAGTAAATGTAAACATTCTCCTTTTTTGCTGAACCAATACTTTTAAACAAAGGTTTTCTAGCTTAAGTTGGCCAAATACTCCGTCAACATATTAAACACAGAAATGGGAACCTCACTCTTCCCAGCTGATTTCAAATGTTTTCCCTCCAATCTCATAATTAAATCAAATTTTATTCATATCATGCATTTTACACAGTATACATGACAGTAATTATGTCATCATTTGATCTACTGATTAAACAGATTTAAAGTATATACTAGTGGTGAAAATGTATTTTTGTCTTTTTGTTTTCCATTATAAATTACATCAATAGTTTCGCAGATGCTCTTATCCATAGCAATTTACAGTATTTGGAGAATGTCAGTGTAGGAACACGAAAATGCGATACCATTAAGAAGGCACACATTTTCAGTGTAACAAAAGACAGCACAACTCGACAACATCACATAGCTATACCTGTACAATAGAATTATTCAAAATGAAATCCAAAGAAAGATTCAAAAAAAGAAAAGATATCTACTAGGGATAGTGCCGAATACAAATACAACATTTGGATAATGCATTCTCCCGAATGTTTTCTCCTCCCAATATTATTTGGATTCGGATCTATTTTCCCATCTCTTGCGATTCGCTCAGAAGTCAGCACCAAGTTTCTCAATTAGAAACACAATGGCGGAAAGACAGCGAGCATAGGTATCCTTAAACACTAGATTGGCCAGAGCGAGGCCATCGCACCTTATATCCACCTCCTTCAATGACTTTCTTAAATATTTAGGCTTTAAATATCTCTGTTTTTTTAATTTGAAAAAATCAACTAAGTAAAGAATCACTGGCAGTCTCCGCCATTTTCTTCACAGAACTCCCTGGCAGACAATAGACAACACCAGGTGCTGTCTATTCCGGCATGCTAGCCAACAACTGAAAAGAATTATCTAATAAAGCACTATCAAAATTCATTTCGCACATACTGTCACACGAAAATTCACCACTGCAATTGTGATGAACTTGATGAAGCCATCAACATATTTTTGAGTTTTCTCTGAAATAGAGACTTTGAATAAACTGAATAGAATAGCTACACAACAACTGTGTGATACACTGTATTCTATACTATATACGTTATTCATACCAGATTTTTTGTGCGTGCGTTTCCGACAAACGAGCAAACCACCAAAGCTACGCGTTTTCTGTTGAACTGACAAGAGCAATGGGACCGAAGAAATTACCTTTTAAAAAATATTCCACTTTGTATTTATTTAACTACTTTTCCATTTTGTATTTTGTCATGCACATTTTAGGGCTTTTCTCAATGTTTCTGTAATTATATCTCTATACATTTTCCCTTAGTCTATATAAAATTCTTTTAAAAAAAAACACTAATTTACAAATACAATTTATTGGTTTCATAATATTTATGAAATTAGGTTGCTGTTGGTGCAGAAATCGATGATATAATGCTGAATACGTCTGACGCCGCTGACCATCAGTGTAGAGGTAATTGGCTACATAGCAAACAAACGTGACTTTTTCATTAAAGGAACAGGTTGTTGGCTAATGACACAGCACTGAAAAAATTAGACTTCAGTGTCCCTCAGGTAGGGGTGGTGGGATTCATGCAGTTCATACTCTGCAGTTCAGAGTAAGGATGAGTAAACTGTTGCCAATAATTGAAGCTTGCTTTGACTGTGTGTCAGGGCTCAGTTTGCAGGAGGAATTCAGGGCAATAAGAGGACCACGTCTACTGGTTAAATAAGCACATACCTGGATTATGTCACAAATCAGTCCAGGATTTTAAAGTGTGCTTCATTCCGCAGTAGGCGCCTGAGACTGGGGATCCCCCACGACGGTGAGAGAGAGCACATACCAACCGAGAGAGGCTGAAAAGTGACTGTGTGATTTCATTTATTTTGTTTTTGTTGTTCTAGTTTATTGTTTTTACCCAGATCCTGTGAGGCTGACGGTTGAAGGTTTTTTAGTTCATGTTCATGAGTGAACAAGTTCTCTCTCGCGAATCAAAATAAAATGCCAGAGTTGTCTGGAATTTCCGCATCTTCCTCTTCTGTCCCTACCAGGGCGGTCACGGCGTGTGATAGACTCATGGAGGTGCGTATGCGGTGTGTGCATAGGGATGCACATTATTATCCAACTGAAACTAGATAAAATTTTCAAATGGGGGACAAAACTATAGCATGGTGGCTGGGGTTACTGCCGACACCTCTCTTCTGCTAATTCTGGGACATGATTGGCTGGGGTTTCACGAAATGGCGAGACTTGACGGAATTGACGGAAGGGGCTCGTCAAGAGGGGTGTGTTCATTGTCCTTTTACCGCAGTGGGGGTGGGGGGGTGGGGGGGGGATTGGGGGGTGGTCACGGATGACGGCCATGTAAGGGAGGGGCCATCTGGTAGACAAACCCCTAGTCCTAGTTTGGCAGAAATTTCTGACACAGGTTTGGGGGGCGGGGCACCAATCACCGTCCCCCGCTCTCTGGCATGACTGACTTTGCCCTCGAAATGTCTAGGGATGAAACATTGAGTCAAGTCGCCAACCAGGTGATTAAAATTCATGGGAAGCTTCTCAACCAGCAGAGGGCAGTGACGTACCCCTATTTTTGTATTTTTAAAAATAAGTCCTATAGTGTGAGTTGGGACCCATATACAAACAAGGATAGCAGACAACTTTTAGTGCCAAAAAGCCATCGGAAAATGGTTTTTCAGGCGGCTCACAACAATCTGATGGCAGGTCATTTGGGGCAGGACATCACATAACCGTATAATGGCTCAAATTTATTGTTCAGAATGTCAAAAAGTAAATCCAGTGGCCATCCCAAATGCATCTGCGGCCATCCTTTGCATCTGCTTCCATTGGTCAAGGTCCCCTTCGAAAGAATGGTATGGACTTTGTCGGGCTATTAGAACGAAGTACCAGAGGCTATCGCTTTGTGTTAGTCCTAGTGGATTATGCAACATGATACCCAGAGGCAGTGCCCCTCCGCAATATACAGTGTGCACCATAATTCATTGGACAGTGATACATTTTTTTGTTATTTTGGTTCTGTACTCTAGCAGTTTGAGTTTGAGCTTCTGCTTGTTGCGGGGACTTTTTGCCTTCAGTCTCCTCTTCAGCATGTAAAATGCACGTTCAATTGGATTCAGATCCGGTGATTGACTCGGCCAGTCAAGGATTTTCCACTTTTTGGCTGTCAAAAACCCCTTCGTTGCAGTATGTTTCGGGTCATTGTCTTGTTGCATGATGAAGTGCCGTCCAATGAGTTTGGAGGCATTTGGTTTTATCTGAGAAGATTAAATATTTCTGTAGACTTCAGAATTCATTGTTCTACTTCTGTCTGCAGTCACGTCATCGATGAAGATAAGTGAGCCCGTTCCACTGGCAGCCATACAGGCCCAAGCCATAACACCCCCTCCACATGTTTGACGGATGAGGTGGTATGCTTTGGAGCATTTCCTTTTTTTCTCCACACTTTCCTCTTTCCATCACTCTGGTACATGTTAATCTTTGTCTCATCTGTCCACAAGACTTTGTTCCAGAACTCTTGGGGCTCTTTTAGGTGCTTTTTAACAAACTGTAATCTCGCCTTTCTGTTCTTCAGGCTTATCAGTGGTTTGCATCTTGTAGTGTACCCTCTTTTTGATCTGTTGGGCTATTGCCAGGCGGGTTTTCTTCACCATAGAGAATATTCTCTGGTCATCCACTACAGTGGTCTTCCTCGGTCTACCGGGTCTTTTGACATAATTTAGTTCACCAGCTGTTTTTTTCTTGTTAATGATGAACCAAACTGTTGACTTGGGCATGCCCAGGGTTTTTGTAACCTGAATCCTGATTGATTGATTTTAATTTCTGAGCCTTATGACGGCCAGCTTAATTTACATCTACACTGCTTCCTCATGTTGTCACACCTCAACAACAATCTCCAAAGGCAATTGCAAAGTCTAGAATCAAGACTAGACATCAACAGCTCTCTTCTGCATTCACTAACGACACAAATGAATACACCTGCCTAACGAAACATATCTATGAAGCCAATTCAACAAATACTTGTAGTACCTTAAAATGGGGGGACCATGTACAAAAGGTGCTGTCATTTCTAAACGGTTCATCTGATATGGATGAAAATACCCTCAAATTAAAGCTGACAGTCTGCACTTAAACCCCATTGTCATTGTATCCTTTCAAACTCGAAGTGCTGGAGTACAGAACCAAAATAACAAAAAATGTGTCACTGTCCAATGAATTATGGTGCTCACTGTATCAGCTAATATTATTGCATAGGTACTATTTCAATTTTTCTCCTGTGTGGGAATCCCAAAAGAGATTATCAAAGATCAAGGAACCTCACTTATGTCACGTACACTAAAGGAACTGTACAAATTGTTGGACGTCAGGTCTATTCGAACTAGGCCTACCACCCTCAAACTGACTGGCTGGTAGAGTGGTTCAATAAGACCCTGAAAACAATGATTTGTAATAGGGCTGGGCGATATAGCTGAAAAATGTATCACAATAAATTATTTCATTTCAGTCGATATCGATAATTATTGATAATTTTTAATGACGTATTTTTTATAAAGATCAGGAGAAGAAAGGTTGAATTTAACCACCTTACTTTGAATTTAACCACTTTATTTATCAAGACACACAGGTAATAATCTTCCTTTTAATGTTATTAAATAAAACGAGAGCCAGTTTAGTCTCAAAGTTGTCAAAGTCAGACTGGTTGGTCTATATTTAGCGTTAATGTGTACCCTACAATTTTAATTTAATTTAATTTAATGGTAAGGGGTGGTTTTATGATTTTAAACACTCCGTGCTATGATGGCATTATAAATAGATAAAGTGGGTGACTGATAAGTGTTTTTATATTTTTATGCATGGTAAGTTTCATTTACAGAATATAGAGTTTTTTCCCCAAAGATGGTATTTCTCGATATAATTGTGCCACCGTGTTAACACATTTCTACAGTTGCGGGTCAGGCACTCTTCACAGTAAGAAGAAATTTTAGGATAGCGCTTCCAATATTGCTTGTGTCGAAAGTGCTACGACGGAAACAGAGACAGATTTACCCACTAGCCACATCTGTCCAAAATGTAAACAAGTCAGGCAGTTTTCACGGTCGGGAAAAAATTTATGACAGCGTACTCCAAAGGGTGGAAGTGGCTAAGGTGATAAAATATGTTTGTTGTATTCCCGCTCTTGGTCAGGACGGTTTTCCTGCACAGTTTACACACAACGGTGTTATGATATGTTACTTATGATGTTGATCGCTGTTATGTTTGACGCATGTCAGGATTCACTGTTTAAAAACTGTGTTTTTATGCTGCTGTACCCTGCCTTGTCAAACTTTAATTAATTAAACTATGAAACTATATCGGTCAGACTTTAAAAAAATTTTTTTAAATCCCGCCATACTGGCGAGCTGACCTGTCCTTTTTTATCAATAATTTCCTCACTGTCTGCACTCAATTTCTCACTCCACGCTGTTTCTGTTGTGTCACATGTTGATGGTGCAACCGAACATACACCTGTTAAATGACTGGCTGTTTTCGTGTCACTCATAGCATGCTGCATTCTCAAGGGATGTGATAGGCTGTTTATGAGCCAGGGAGGGAACACGCTTGGGGTTTGTTCATGCAAACAAACTTTGGGTATTTGTTATGTGCTTTTCTGGTGGTTTGCATTTAATGCATTTAAGTGAAACTATCGAACAATTTTCTTATTGCTATTGATGAAGTGTCTATCGCAGTACATATCGCTTTTGTATTCAAACAAAGTAATCAATGACAATCACGCCCATTCTTGCTGAGAAAGGATTAGCAGTTTGACCTGCCACCCTGATCACTCAGCCACTGTATTCTATGCTGCGCCACCTGTTTGATAGATTGATCAGGGCAGCCTAAAATTCCGCAAACGCTTTGAGTTTGTGTTCAACACACTGAATCGACGAGGATGGGATTCGAACCCACGCGTGCACAGCACAATGGATTAGCAGTCCATCGCCTTAACCACTCGGCCACCTCATCTTACACAGGCCTCCCTGACAGATTTATTAGTATAACGTAACCAGCTGCTTTGTCTTTGAATTTGTGAAAGGTTGCATGTGCCTTTTGTACTTATTCAATAAACCTCTCACCAGCAGGCACTGGGCGTGTTTCAACCGCTTATTATTTTTAGCTCCTTGCTTCCTTTCTTTGCCTCCTTTCCTAGTGTGGAAGGCCAAAAGGGTTAAAAATGTGTGAAATTGACATGTGGAATCACACGTTATGAACATGGGTGCATTCCAATCACTGATTTTATTTGTCCTTTGTCTCTGAGGTTCTTGACAGACTCATTGAGCTAGGAGGTAGGAGGCTCCCAAAAAATTATTGAGCAAGGATACACGAGTGCATCCTTTGCAGAAGTTTTTTTTTTGCAATGAATGACCTATCTTGACTTACATGGATGTGGATCCACCTCTCCCCATCTGCTATGGCTATAATTGACATGGTGTCAAACAGACGCTTTAAAGAGCAAGGACGTTCCAATTTCCTTATACATGTGTCCTTGATTCCTCTGTCCCCACACCCTTCTCTTGCTTCCTTTCCTTGCGTCTACCGATGGGTGGAGCTAAAAGCTAGGAAAGTAAGCAAATGGAATGAGGCCACATTGACAATGTGTGATTCCAGACATTAATTTTAACCGTTTGGCCTTCCATACTAGGAAAGGAGACAAGGGAGGGCAAAGATGGCCAAAGGTGCATCATTATCTTTGAATTTGTGTTCAAAGACACGATTGACTAAGACCTCAGCTATGCAGAGTACGAAGGATTAGTAGTCCATCACCTTAACCACCTTGTCTTACAGTGTACCTCTTAATTGATAGATTGATCAGTGTAGCTCAGTAGTAACTAACCCTGTTCCTGGGGACTTACCATCATGTAGGTTTTTACTCTTACCCTAAAAAGCACCTTAACCGTACCCTTATTCAACAGCTAGAGATCTTTGTTGAGTTGCTAATTAGTAGTCACGTGTACCAAACTAGGGTTGAAATGATCCTACAAGATGGTAGATCTCCAAGAACAGGGTTGGTTAGCCTAAGGTGCTTTAACATCTTTGAAATTGTGTTCAAACGACGTAATCAATGACAATTAAGCCCATTCTTGTTGAGATAGGATTAGCAGTTTCATCAGTCACCCTGACCACTCAGCCACTGTATTCTATGCTGCGCCTCCTGTTTGATAGATTGATCAGGGCATCCTAAAATTTGACAAGGTATTTCAGTTCAACAAACCAAATAGACGAGGATAGGATTCAAAGCCACGATTGCACTAAACAATGGATTAGCAGTCCATCGCCTTAACCACTCTGCCATCTTGTCTTTTGCAGGTCTTTCTGATAGATCTATCCGTATAACATAACCAGATGATTTGTCTTTGAATGTGTGCAAGGTTGTGCCTTTCATACTTATTCAATAAACCTCTCACTAGCAGGCCCTGACTCCTGGTCTGCTTCCTGTCCGATTAAAAGTGCACATTGGGGTTTGTGTGCCCCTGCTAGCTGCCAGGGCAGGATTACAGTGCAATCATTCACACCACAGACCACACTGCTGAGAGATGACTGAAGCCCCTGCTCTTCTGGGACTCCCCCCGTCCTATTCCACTCACATAAAATACAAAGGTTCAGAGGGGATTTTTCCAGGGTTGTCCAAGTAAACCTTATCACCAAAAAACAGAGGGGAAGAGATGCTTCTGTTAATGCATAGTGTAGTTCTCTGATATCATGACATGTCCTTGCAAAAAGAAGTTCATAAAACTCTTATCCAGAGGTGTGACTTTCATGAAAATAGTTATTTTGATGCAGAGGTCAAATGAATACAAATTGTGGAAAATAAAATTTTCTAAGAATATTTATATTTTTTTAAATGGTGTCAGTTTGTAGAGTACAGTTTGAGAATCACATAGACTGTATCAGGCTAACGTGATAAGTCGTTTTTTCAGAGCACAGGTGTCTGTGGTATTTATAAATACCACAAACAGTAAATATGAACTCATTCTAATTCGGATGCCTCTGTCCAAAGATTATGTATTGGAAAATGTATTGCCTGCCTGCTGAACAAAATGTAGTCATCTCTCTCTTTGTTTATATCATTTATTATGTGTATTTTACACAGGTAGATTAAGTTTGAAAAAAACCTTTACATTTTCAGTGAAGGTGGACCACCATGTCTCAGCCTAGCTATGGAACAAGTATAAAATGGGTGGGTTTTTATCATTATGGAAACTGTGTCTGAAAAGCAAATTGTATACTTAAAGAATTTCTGAATAATTGTGCATTATGTTCACATGGCACTACATTGAGGTAAATTATGGTAAATAGCTCATAAAGAGGTACAGTAGACTGCTTCAGAGAAGCTTTTTGGATATACATGCTCAATGCAGCTGAAGCCGGCAGGTCGAGAAAGGAGCTAAGTTTTATTATTTTGTTATAGTTAGCAATATAAACATTTATATTTGCACCCCTTTCTTTTTTTCTGTGTTTGCTGTTCCAGACCTGACAAAGATGTAATGTTGGAATTACATTTGCTATTCTCCACTCTGTTCATTAAACTCTGTTTTATATACAGTGTCACTTTGAGTTTCCTCAAGGTCTTCCTGAAGATCTGTGGCAAGATACATTTCTTCATGTTTAAGTGCCCTCTCATGGGGAGGGGGTCTCCTGAAAATGTACTTATTTTGCTGTTTCCACCGTGTGACACACACGCACGCACACACACACAGATCTACAGGTTAAAACATAGATTTAAACTCATCCGCTTTACACATTTCAACCCTGCTACCAGTATTTAACTCCCAAATGTTCTTACTTTGTTTAACGTGGCCTGCTGAGTTCATGCAGTCAACAAGTGTTTGAATGCAATAACAGTAAATATTCAAAGTTATAGCATTGTGAAGTTCATTTTTATCTTATGGTTACTATACTGTACATATCATGGATATATCTCAGCATTACAGTTATTCTGTTAGTGCCTGCATGCTGCTTTAAACACATCTAATTAAGTTTAACATCCAGTAAGTTCATTTATGGATAATACTTGACAATGTTAGTGAAGAGAGGAAAATTTTTCACCAATTTCCATTGCTAGTTTCCAAGGCAACATTTCCAAAAGCTCTACAAAACAGCCTTGATGTCTCTGGGGGTAAATGGTCTGGAATGATATATTACACAATGTTTTATTACTCTTTTACCAGATACTTAGTCCTACTAAAGTTAAAAAAATAAGCAACATCATTTGTGAAATGCAGAGGAATGCACTAAACTGATTTAAAACCGTACAAAAGTCCTTCGTCATGTTTAACAGTTGCTACAAGTTTATATAAGAGAATGACTGACTGCTGTGAAACAAAATTTAAATGTATTCAGTGCCGCTTCTGAAAAGTTTTATATATATTATTTCTCATTTTTACTCTTGAATCTAGGCTACACCTGTGGCATAATGGTGTGATCATTATGTATAAAGAAATATACAGTGCCTATGTGGAGCTACTACCTTAATGGAGTACTTACATACAGCATATATGAGCCATCCCTCTCTTAATAGCATCATATTGATGGATTTGCCTTGTAAAATTTGTGAACTACATTGTATGAATCCCCCCCTTGTGCCCTTTTTGTTTTTGTTTTTGTTTTCCCTTTTTTCTTTATGTATATTTGTATATGTGTGTAGTGTTATGCCGTTCTGTCTTTTTTTGTTAAATGCCCAATAAAAATATATTCACAAAAAAAAAGTTTTATATATAGTAGCTGTGAATTATATATTCTGGTTTAGATCCACCCTTGCAGACACTGTCGCTTCTTAAAAGTTTTATATACAGTAGCTGTGAATTATATATTCTGGTTTAGATCCACCCTTGCAGACACTGCCTCCTTGGAACACACAGGTCACTACGATGTGTTCCCTAACGTGTTTCTTTAATTCAGAGATTCACACCTGATTGGCTACTCACAGAGTTGTCAGGAGACACAGCATGATTTGTCTGGAATAATTGATGACAGAAGTGATTTGGAGTCATTTTTGCAAAATAGAAAACAGGCAAACATTTCATTAAAGAATAATAGTCCCCAAAGGACAATATATGCATTCTTCCTGAAAAAAAAAAAAAATAGGTGCATTATCCTAACATAGAAATAACAGTGAGTGGTTGACAATGTTGCAGATACTTTTTAAGGTCATTGAAAGCATTGCTTTTAAGGTCTATGAAAAGCATGTCCTTCTGTTACTACATATTAAGAAGCATGCTCTATCACTTCTGTGGCACACTCATGCTGTCATAGCTGAGCAAAGGACAACAGAGTCTCTCTGTATTACTATGTCTCTGTGCCAATCAGTCACACAATCAATCAATCAGTCTATGTTTATCCATTTACAAACAGGATGTCAGACAGCACTTTGCAATGATGTTTTTCAGATGCAATGTAAAATCCATGTGTAGAACAGCTTAGCACAATAAACAACGTCCCTTAGTTCCTCTGTCAGTGACATTCAGGGATGGTGCCGAATATAAATACCAGATTTGGCAACACTCAAATAATGCGTTCTCTTTGTATTTTCCCCTTCCCAAATTTAGCTAACATTATTCGGGTTTGGATTCTTTTCCCCACCTCTGATGCGATTCACTCAGCACCAAGTTTCTCAATTAGACACACACACACACACACACACAGACAACAAGTGAGAGTTTCCCTTAACACTAGATAGGCCAGAGTGACGACATTGAGCTTAATTCCTTAAATCAAATAAATGCTATATCTTCCTCCTTCCATGGCTTTCCTAAATATTTGGATTTAAAATAACTGCATTTTTTAAATGAGAAAAAAAAATCTACTTAGTATTGAAATACAGGCAGTGTTTTTTCTTCACAAAACCAGACAAGACCACAAGTGCTTTTTCCAAGTGTAAACTTAGGTCTATTGCTGTCTACACCAGCGATGCTGTTCAGCTACTGAATGAGCAGCGCTTTAATAAAACTTTCCTAATCAAGCGCACTGCATCTGTATGATTAAGTTTGTAAAGCCTTTAGGGTGGGGATGAGTAGCCGTAGAAATTATAGACTAAGAACTTTGCAGTGATAACGCCACCAATATATTTTCAGGTTTTCACTGTAACTGCAACTTTGAATAAACTGAACAGAGTAGCTACATGACAACTGCATGAAATGTAACTGATTTGTGTGTATGTGGTCCCAGCAAACCACCAAAGCTATGCGTTCTCTGTGGAATTCATGAGAGGAGAGTGATGGTGCTTATGCTATGTAAAAGTGCACTCCAAAGAGAAGGGAGAGAGAAATGTGCTGAATTTTGACTTCTTTTTTAAAATATTGCATTTTTAACTACTTCTTCATATTTTGTATTTTGTCATGCACATTTTAGCATATTTTATTTCAGTTTTCCCGTAATATGCCTCAATACATCTTGCCTTAGCCTATATAACAAAACCGCTATAATTTAGAAATACAACTTGAGATTGATTCATTTGTGTCCTTCAAGAAAACAGCTTTTTTCATTTTTTCATTTATCCAAGCTTACGCAAATCAAACATACAGAAAAAGTGTGGCTTCAACAAAGAGGGGGAAAGTATTAACAATCAAAAAAACAACAAAACATGTTAGTCTTACATTCTGTATTTTGTTTTAATTAATTAGGTGTTCATAGTATTCAGTAGTTCATAATGAAGATGAGGAACTATTTTCAGTTTTACTATGCAGTTCAGAGTAAGAGAGTAACTATGTTTTGATTTATAATTTTTTTTTTTTTTTACCTCAGTGTTATAAAAGCCTTTTATAAGCTATATAACATATAGGTCATTGTTAAACACAGCTTTAAAATTCTAATTACCTGTTTTTAAACTGGATTATTATTGATATCATTGTAAAACCATGCCTTTAATGCTTTAATATCTCAACAATAGCAGTGCCAGTGATTATAATGCTAAAAAGCAGGGATTTTTTGGCATTTTATATTACTTCAGGTTAGGCTGCACATACTTCCGGTTTTTTATCCGAATACAAATACAAATATTTTTGTTGGTTGAACAAATACGGATACAAATACAAATATTGGCATCTCCCTCCACCCCTACCACTCACACTGTTTCATTAGATCATTCAAACCCTGTGTTATTCACAACCTTTGTCTTTGCATCATTCGGTCAGTGTGACATTCTCTCCTTGGGTCACTAATTTCCTGTTTATGTCAAGAGTCAAGTGAAGCTTTTTTTACCCCATGTAGGGAAATTTATTTTGTTACAGTTCCAAAAGCATGCAAGAACTGGAACATTTGACCTTGTTACAGTGCGGACTTAAATATTATTTAGTTATACATGTGTGTGCTTTTGTAAATAAATAAACATTAGTATTAGATTTGTTTTTCTGGTAGCTTGCAGATGAAGACAAACCTTAAAGCAGCTTTATCGTTTTTGTCTTTATTTTTTGTTGCGATAGTGTACCAGTCCTCAGTCTCCTGCTTTTTTTTCAGTTTGGCGTGGAGTGAATGCCTTAAATCTTCTTTGCCTGAACTTTTTCACATTAAAACAGTATGCATTCCATTGCTGCCATTTATCTTGCTCACTGATCTAACTTCTCTTTTGTTTTGTTTTTGTCTCGGTCTGTATGCTACCAGAAACACAAATGATGCTGAAGATATTAATGTTACAGAGTATGCTCTTGTAAACAAGCTCCTTTAATATTGTAAAGAGCTGAGTTGCCTTAAAAAAGAAAAACTCTCAAATTTGTTGCCTGTATAAAAGTTAGTTTGTCAGCAGTTCAAACACCAAGGTTTTTAAATAAAATCACAATACCCACAATCTTTACCTTTAAAGGTAGTGTAAGGAATGGGGCCCTTGACTCCACTTTAGTGAGAAGAGAGGTCTTTTTTCCATATGCACACAAGTTACACCCGTCACTTGTAAAATTAATCCAGTCTCACAACTGATTGGTGTGTTAGTTCCAAATAAGTTTGTTATTGTAAAATGTGTCAAGGGTACACCTCTTTAATCTCTTTTTTAGAAGGTCATATCCAGACAATTATTATTATTATTACTTTAAAATCTTGGCTATAAGATGTGGCCAAATTTTCCTATGTGTACTAAAAAGCCTCTTTGTCAGTGTTCAGGACAGAGAGAGAGGGGAACCATGAGTCTAACCAGTCAGGGCCCAAGAGCCTTTTATTTATGTCCCTTAACAGCAAAGAGTGCAGATTTGTAAAACTGTGAATAATGGTCCGATTTTGAATGTGTTTTGAGATGTTTGTGCTTTCAGAAGGACTGGTGTTGTTTTATTCTTTCATTGTTGGCTCTGAATAAACAATTAGGGCTGAGGTATAATATTGTCAAGGGAAGCAGCTCTGTGTAGTAGGATGTATATGTTTGTAATTCATACTAATGAAAAAATGTGTTCTGTACCATCCTGCTGCACCTATGCATATCCTCCCATACCATACAGTATAATACAATAGCCTACCATTATTTCACACTTCATATCCTAACACTGGGTCAGCACAATCCATGCACTGGAAACAAATTAGAAGCATTTGGAGCCACTTTATTTTCACCATAGCTAAACATAAACCGCCCTTGTGTCACTGAATCATTGCAAATACTGCACTACAAACCTTTGTCTGGTTTAAGATGAAGTGCAGTAGGGGCCATCTTGTTGTTACATTACTGTCAAAGCAATATATGTTCATAACTCTGAGAAGGTTTATGTGTAGAGACCTGCACTTTGGGTGCTTGCAATAAGAAAATGCAAGGCTTAAATTGTTTCTGGTCAAACAGGATGTCTGACCCACATAAAAACCAATACTTGTGGGCATAGTTATTTTTTATTTACAACAAATGCAAAATAAAATTAAAAAACCATCACAAATTGTGCAGGATGTCACCCAAGTTTACAGGAATTCACATGTAATGATCATTTTTACATGATCAGCTTCTGAGATGGACTTTCGTGACACAATGGCTGATGTCATGACAAAGACTACAGAAAGTTATAGGTTGCATTTGCCTGTCATACATACTGTATTAGGCTGCAGCAATACAGCCATGCAAAGACACAGCAAGTAGAGTGCTGTAAAATGTCCAGTGTTAAATCAACTCTGGACTCACATGTATTCTGTTAAGAGTTGAATAAAGATGGGACAATTTACTGTGTGGGTGAAAAATAAAAAAGAACTTCTATTGCTCGAGACTCACTATTCCATGAATGTTCCTTCTTCAGGTAGTGCAGCTGCCAGTCAGAGCTACTTAAATCCCTTTATTTGGACCTAGCCAGTTTTGGCAAAAAGTTTTCCAATGCAATGTCTCAGTCAATTATCTGGAAATGGAAACAATGAAAGGCCTCAATTTCTTTTAATTGTCAGTATTCTCAAGCCATTTGGAAGCCTTCAGAAGTCTTGTGATGCTTTTCACTCCAGTCCTGCTTTTCTCTTCTATTTCAGAATAACAGGGTGGATTCTGCGAGAGGAAGGTAGTGCTTAGGAGCCGTGAAAAAGGATTTGCCTTCTTCCTGATTTCCTCTATTAGGGCACATTTGTCACATATTTGAATGGTTTCAGATATTTAGACAAAATGTGATATTAGACAAATACTTAGAGAAACACAAAAAATATTCTTAAAAGTATTATTTCATTTATTCAATGAAAAGTTATCAAACACCAATATCACTCATGTGAAAAAATAATTGCCCCCTTAAAGTTAATAATTGGTTGTGCCAATTTTAGCAGCAATAACTCCACCCAAATGCTTCATGTAATTAAATAAAACATTGCTGTGGAAGAATTTTTACCCACTCTTCTTTCCAGAACTGAATTAATTCAGACAAACTTCGTTTTCAAGCATGAACTGTTCGTTTCAGGTCCTGCCACAGGATCTCTGTTGGGTTCAAGTCAGGATTTGACTAGGCCACTCCAAAACTTTAATTTTCTTTCTTTTCAGCCATTCAGATGTGGCCTTGCTTTTGTGTTTTCTATCATTGTCATGCTGCATAACCCAATTACACTTCTGCTTCAGCTCACAGACCGATGACTGGACATTCACATTAAGAATTTTCGGATACAGAGCAGAATTCATGGTTCCTTCAATAATGGCAAGTCGTCCAGGTCCCGAGGCACCAATGCATCCCCACACCATCACACTACCACCACCATATTTGACTACTGGCATGATGTTCTTTCTGTAAAATGTTGTATCTGCTTTCCACCACACATAAAAGCACCCATGGTGTCCAAGTTATACGTTTTGTTGTACTTTTGACTCAACCTGTTGATATATGACTGATATATTTCAACAACTTTTTTTCCCCGATCCCCTCTGGAATTTTTTTTGATTGTGGCAGTGTGTTTGTCAAAACGTTGTAGTGACTACTTCACTCTGATGGTAATTTTCAATATGATTGAGGTTCAGATTCAACAGGGCTGGTTGCAATGAAGCCTGGCTGTGATCAATCAGCTGAATCTAATTGTCAATTAAATTTGGTTAAATGGTTGATTTACTAACTAAGGGGGCAATTACTTTTTTCAGTAATTGTGATAAGGGCGTTTGATAATTTCATTGAACTGTTTTGTCTAATATTGTGTTTTGTCTAAAGGCCTGAAACCATTCAACGTTACAAATATGCAACAATTGAGAAAATCAGAAAAGCAGCAAATACTTTTTCATGGCTGTGGGTATGAAAAAGGTTTGGAAAAAGTAAAGAACCTACCAAACCATTCCTGGAAAATAATAGTGGCCAATACTTTGGAACAGTAATTTTGGCCAAAATCATTCTGGTCAGCACTGTAATAACCCTCACATATAGTGCACAGGGCTCTCCTTTCATGCCTTTCCTTTCATCAGATTAGATGTCAGAGAAAAAATTGCAGAAATCCATTCATAAAGAAAAAATGAAAAACAAAATTTAAGTATGACAACCATGTGTCTGTTCCAGTGAGTACCAGTGCTGTAATGAGTTGTGGAACCAGGAAGGGTGATACAGTAGCAGGTCCATCTCACCCCCTTTGCTCCTGTATTATAATACACTGTGCTTCAGCACCTCATGTATCCTAAGAGAGCTGTAGGACCATGGACAGCGCCAGCCCCACTCACAGACATGGTGGCAACCATGGCTCACTGCCAATCATCACAGCTGTTACTCATTGCCTAATTGATGGACTCTATAAAAAGACTAACTGTCAGGCCAAGGATTGAGAGACCTTTTCCAGCAAGGGTAAGTAAACCTTCCAGACCTTTACACAGTCTGCCAATGTGCTGAACGTATTGAATACAATTTCATATCTGACAACTAAAAGTTAAGAGCCAAATCTTGACTGCCAGTGTGGCTTGAGCAGTGCATCGCTAAAGCTTTCCTCAATCCACACCATTCCAGTAGTAATAGCCATTTGTCTTATGATATGAAAAATACTTTTATCAATACTTTTAGCAAGGGTAAAGCTTGCTGCACGCTATATATGCCACAAGGTGTTCATACAACTGATATGAACTGGAAACAGCTGATAATCAGCTAAAAAATCACACTGCTCACACACCACTCACACTGCCAGTGTATATTTGGCTTGAGGTGTAAACATTGTGGAACAGCTCATGCTTTCCAGTTTCATGAAATATCTAATAAGGTTTATTTATATGACAACACATGCTGCATCTTAAACCTGCTATATAGCAGACTATATCCCATTAAGAACACACAGTTTTGATCTCGGCAGTTATGTTAGTATCCAACTGTAAATACATATTCCTGGCACACTCAGTGATTATTATTTATATATTATTTGTATACCCTATTCTGTATTTTGACAGTCTTAGAAATACTGCTAGACAGCTAACACTTCTTCAGTCCCCAACTAATTGCTATGCTAGCATCAGAATCACAAGTCTCACACAATGCACAATGCACCCTAATGTTTTGCTCCACAGTACATCTTGCACAAAGCAGTTTGTGTTTGTTTTTGTACCCTCCCCACCCCAATCAGTTCTTTGTACCTTATGTCCTCTCTTTATATATGCACCCGCATCCTGTGAATTGGGCCATATGATAAGGATCTGGGATGTAGGTGACAAAAGACAAGGACTCAGCTGGCAGCACTCATCTTTGGTTTAGTGAATCAGCCCTTTGGAAATGGATTCCAGAGCCTTAGGCACTGACTGCACCTAGAACCTGGCTGCATAGTGGCATGGGATAGGAGAGCATCCCCATCCCATTGAGCAAGACTGACTCATGACTGAACAGTTCAGATGGCAGAATGCGGAACGAAAAAGCTCACAGCCATTATGTTGCACCATCTTTGGAGGAAATGTACGCTTGTCTGTGCTCCCCAAAACGTATAGAAAACATTGCATGGGTCCGTAATTTTGAGAGAACAAATGGATATGAACAACAGATAACGATTGGAAATAAATATGTAGTTCACAGCAGTCCTAGACTGCAAATTCCATAGCATCCGTACTGCCTGTTTGTAATTTTCGTGTTTCATAGGAACTGGACCTGATTAGTTGCCTTAATGATGACATTTCCAGACATGAAACACATAAGAATACATTTTAATATTTCCTCCAAGGCCCTTTAAATCCAAAGAAATATGTTTTAATATGTGATCCTCTGTTTAGATGCACAATCATGAGAAACATCTGAATTTTCCTCAGATACTGTTTTTAGTAAAGACCTACAGAACAATACATTTAAAAGAAGAAAAAGTAACAAAAAAACTAAAAAGTGATGTTTGTCTCAAAACCTATTTTTGTACTCATCTTTGCAATGATCCTTAGACACATTTCCAGAAGCTGTGCTGTGCATCTGATGTGGTCTGAAAACTGCTCAAATTATGAAAGATTTCCCACACAAAATTGCTCGCTTCAAAACAAATTTATTTCTCCTTAAGATGCCTAAGGAGGGGTATGTGGTGAACTGTACATTGAACAGTGTGTGATTCTGTCTCCTTCACAGTAGAAAGCAAGCTGCAAAAATAAGCATGACAGCTGGAAGGCCATTTTTATTAGCAGATACAGAGAGGCATAATTAGCCCTCCCCTGCTGGCGGCATAAAGTTGATTTATTAGTGATATTGTTGTCAGCATATGACATCATGTGAGATGATGGTAAATGTTTTTTTTGTTTTGTTCACTTGATAAATATCAAACTGCGTATTCTAGAGTGTTCCATCGGCCTGCAGTTCTGCCCTGCTCTGATTGTTGCCATGGCGACTCCCAAAACAGAGCAGATGTATTGCGATAAACAGTGAAAGTGTTATCTGTATGAGACGTGGTTGGCTCCGCTCCTTGGAACCACACAAGTCCTCATCTGCCTTAAGGGGTTGAGGGGGAGGGAGTTACCTGCTCCCAGGTGCAGTGTTATGCCTGGTGTTCTGGATCTAGGGACATGATCACATCTGTCTGTTAGGATGATGTTGTTGATGCTTATTTTCTCACGACTTTGATGATTTGTGGTTGCTTTGCTCAGGCTGTCTGGTTGTTTGCTGAAGACTGTTGAGGATCCAGCTGGCTCCCTGCTGGGGTGGCATCTTCAGACATCCCCACATGACAGTACTGACAATATTGATTTCCGTTGGTTCTGTTGATATGGGTGGAATATTTCAAGATATTTTCAGTAGAACTGAAGTTTTCAAAATTCCATTTTTGATTTCTGGGAGATTTTAATGATTTAGAGGAATGTGGGAGATTACCTGGGGCCAGCAAGTGGAGTATGGGCTCCCCCTTTATTGCCAGGTTCTTCCTGAGATTTCTTCCCCCGGCAGTTTTTTCATGCTACTGTTTGAGTGTTTTTATTCCCTCTGGGGAGTTCTTTTTTTTTAACCTTAACTCCTCGCTTTTTGGAGGTCATGGTCTGGGCTTCATCCTAATCCAGCTTTTGATACACCCTCATGAACATAATTTACAAACTTCACGTGGAGGGATTTCTTTTGAGACCCAGATGTACTCTCACTCACCATTTTAGAGTCCAGTCCGTTCATGTCACCGTCATGTCATGTCATGTCAGCCTCTCCACCGTCAACCTTTCTGAAGTGGACAAGCCTGCACCAGAGCACACTCCGCAAGCTGATGTTGCCCACAATTCACAGAAAACGTCCTGATCAGTGAATGTTATGTTAACATTTATTACAGTTTATGAAAGTGCAAACAGAATGGGAAAATGTATAAGTGTAAATTAATCTTATAGTTTGCAATTTTGTATTTTATATAAAACAGATGTTTTGGCTACTCTCAACCTGTTGATTAACAGTCAAACAATTCATTTGCTCAAATAGCCTAACCAAGACCAGTAGGTAAATGATTGCCAGTTTATTTATTTATTTTAGATAGCATTGTTGTTCTTTGCATTATAAACTTGCTGCATTTGCTCCTGCAGCATTTTCCTATATCCACATTTATGACAAAAAAATTTGTTAATAAGTTAAGCAAAGATTCTGAAATTTAAATGCTCAATGACATTCATCATTTTTTTCTAGCCTGAATTATGCATTATGCATTCCAGACACTTAACAAGAGGTTTCCCTCTTTAAAATTATGCTTTCTAATGTCTAAATCATTTTGACTAAATCATGTGCTATCTTAAAATGAATGACATTCTGTAATGTGATGATAAAAAAAATTCTAGGATCTGAAATACAATTAGTATAGAGAAAGTAGAGAAAGTATTGGGAATGTCTTTCACATTGTAGTTACCTCTGTCAAAGAAAATTAGTTGTTTGATTGCACAATTTTCTGACAAAGAAATTTTAGAACAAAACAGACCATTGATATTTTTATTCATTTAATTTATTTCTTAATTGATAATCAAAAAATGGAAACAGGTTGAGAGTTGTCCTGGGGTTCTGGTGTCCTGATGTCAGAATGCTCCAGTTGGCACCAGCTCTTTCTTGTCATTCTGGGTCTGTGAGTGGCTCACATGCTACAGTGTCTTGCAGAGAGCAGTCACTTATGGGAGAACTAAGAGGGGAAAAGCCAGCTTGACAGCTGCCAGTGTGTTATTCTGTGTAAGGAGTGGTGTGATATGACACTATGCCTCCACGCTGCCATGGCCTTCTAGACAACCAGGCTGAGCTGCATGTGGGGGATCTGTGTCTGACAACTGAAATAACAAACCTCAGTATAAAAACTGTTACCCTGCAAACTTGTAAGGAGAACAGCAGTTGTTGTGAATAAGAACTTAGGAACACCATCCATATGGTAATACTTTGTTATGATTTGGTCCGGGATATGTTACTGTGGATTCTCCTTAGATAGGCAGGTGAGGATGTTAGCTTCTGTGAGAAAAATGGAATGGGGAGGTTCATGGAGAGAAAGCTTCTGTCCTTCCTTACAGCCTTTCCTCAGATCTCTCTCATGGCTTCCTGCAAATGTGCTTAAGTGCATGCTTTCTTGACAATGTGAGTTATGTTAACGCTAACGATCCCTGCACGGGATCCAAAGTATATCAGCTAGCCATCTGCATCTATGACACTTTAAAGGGAGCAGAATTATTTTCACAGTATAATTTTCACCCTTTCCTGTGCTGACACTTTTCCTTAGTTTAACTGAAGATGATGAAACACACTTCAGAAAAAATTCAACCAAAATGATTCTCCTTTTTTTCTAGTGGGGAGAAGAATTCCATGTGAAAAAAGCTAACAGACTGTGTTCATCCTAAAGTCAATATCCACATGATGTAAACTTAAGTAATAAAAAAGCTAGTTTTTAGTATTTGATTCCAATAGAGTGGTAATGTTCCACCCACCACAGAAAAAGGAAGTGGTTTGAAACAATGGGATTTCCCATAGAGGTAACCTTAAGAAAGCATATCTTCTCATGAGCAAACAATTACACAGTCTCTTTCTCCAAATGACTATGAAGGACTAAAGCTGCCATTATAATAAATAAATGACTCAATAAATACATAAATTAAATATTAAAGAAAGAAATGTAGAAATAAAAGGCTCAATTATCAAATAAATGTGCAGGTTAAATTGAAAATAAATAAATATGCACAGAAATAGAAAAATAAATAAATAAATAAAATTTATTTATTTATTTGACAAATGACATATTTTGTATTCAATTATTTTCATATTTAATTATTTCCCAATTTATTCTTTTCTGTTTACATTTATTTCCCTATTTATTCATTTCCGTATTTATTTATTTATGTTTTTATTTATTTCTGTATTTCTTCACCCATATGTTAATGAGGGGACATACCTTGATGGTGTCACTTACATTACATTACATTTATTTGGCAGACGCTTTTATCCAAAGCAACGTACAAAAAGTGCATTTCATGGTCATAGACAACTGCTAAACACAGGTTCAGTAAGGTACAATACTTATTTTGTACAGCTATTTCTAGCCAAGAACACAGTTTAGTTCACACAGTGAACACTATTCAGACCTAACCTCTGCAAAGCCAACTAGGCAGAAGAATAAGCTACAGTATTAGGACAAATACAAATTACCAAAAAGTGCTGGGATGGGGCAACATGCAACAAGCAAGCGTCATGAAAAAAAAGGGGGGGGGGGGGGGGGTTTAGAGTGAAATATACAGCGTGGTTGTGGTTAGTCTATGTATAGTCTGAAGAGATGAGTCTTCAGGCCACGGCGGAAGATGGGTAGTGAGGGGGAGGTTCGGAGAGGGACGGGGAGTTCGTTCCACCACTGGGGAGCTAGGGTGGAGAAGCTCTGTGATCCCTTTGGGCGGGTGGGAGGGGTTACAAGGCGCCCTGCAGCCGCAGAGCGAAGTGGTCGTGCAGGCACATAGAATCGAGTCATGTCCTGCAAGTAGATGGGGACTGTCCTGTTGGCAGCAGTGTAGGCAGACATTGGTCAATCTATATGAGAGTTCATAGATCGATTGTACTTGTCTACATCCCCACTACTAGCTGTGGTGTGGGGATGGCTGGTTTAAGCAGCCACACCTGCCCTGGGTCAAGCTAATTAGACCTGGCCAATTATCTAATGCATAACCAGTTATCTAACTAGCCAGGTCTAATTAGCTTGACCCAGGGCAGGTGTGGCTGCTTAAACCAGCCATCCCCACACCACACTAGCTAATTCGCATCCTTCCGGAAATTACAAGGAGAAGCTATACACAACTAACAATGGATTTACACTGGCGAACAATTGCGAGAGATCTAAGAGTTTTGGGTGACATGGCTGAAAATGCTTGTCCGGACTTCATGCTATTTCGAGTGGAGGCATAGTTGGAAAATGTGATAAACTACTGAAACTACAGACACAGAGACTGACCCTATAGTTTTCGGAAACTCGAATTAAGTGGCTCAGCGATTGAACCTTGAACTTGCACAAAGTTCCCATAACAGTGGAGCAGTTGGGCGCCCATGACATAGCTCATCTGCTTGGAGTTGGCGAAAGTATTGCTTAAAAATGATATGATCTTATTTGTTCATCAGTTATGATAAATAATCTGAAGTCTGCACAATGTCTGGTAGTTTTCGGTCTAGCTGTGCACGCTCCCGTGAGGTGCATGCAATTCTCACCATTGCATGTCTGAGTCTATCTCCTCGTCTGGACTAATCTCGCAATCCAAAACACCTGGGATTCCGTACAAAACCGGGGAATCATTTCCAAGTATTCCCACAATCATTTCTGTAATGGGAGACGGTTCTGTGGGAGGCAGTCCTCCCCCTACGAATAAGTATCAAAACAAGGATACAAATATTAGAGTTCTGTGAAACCAGCCACAGTACAGTATTAGCTACCTACGTATCCACATATCTCCAGCCATCACTGCTCATTAGAAATACAGCGCATTTAGCAGCCAATTTTACCCACAGTTAACATTTCAGCTAGCTTATGTCTAATATCAAATCAAATTAAGTTCATTTATAAAGCATATTTAAACAACCAAGGTTGACCAATGTGCTGTACAATAAAATATCATACAGAATAAAATAACATAACAAGTAACAGTATATAATATATAGCATCCCTAACTTGAATAAATAGAAGGCTATCGATAGGCTAATATAGAAAGACGACGTTTTTCCTGCCTCTTTTTTGAATTTCGATACCTCCTTCTTTGCATTTACAGTCAAATTCTCATATTTCTTTTTTATTTCAATTACTATTGAAATTAAATTTACAGTTACATTTCTCAAATTTACTTTGTCTGTTATCTCCTGCCACATTTTCAGTTTTGTGGCAATTTTTGGATTTAATTTAGCTGTCAATGTTTCTTTTCATTTGGAGTATCTTCTAAAAGTATTATTTTTTCTTCTTCTGAACAATTTGTGTTTCTTCGTTTTCTTCGTGTCCATTTCAAAATTTAGTTCGCTAGCTAGTTGATTATGATTTATTATTATTATTATTATTATTATTATTATTATTAGGTAACTAGTTAGACTATGTTAGTTATTTTACTATTTAACTCGTTAAAATTGCCGTTAGAGATACCGTAGCTCATGAATCCGTTTAATGTAACCTCCTCAAGAAGGGACATCCGAGCCATCTCCATGGTAACGTGGGGATTATCCTGTTTTTACCAAGGCAATACACTAATATACAGTAAAATACTTAAAGAATTACCCTTACCTTGTTTTATGCAACCGGCCACTGACACTTTGAAATCTCGTCACAGTACTGCGGTGTGTGGGTTTGATTGCTAATGCCTGAAAATTCAAGACACGCCCACTCATTAACATATGGGTGAAGAAATACAGGAATAAATAAAAACATAAATAAATAAATAGGGAAATTAATAAATAGGGTAATGGATAAATAGGGAAATGAATAAATAGGGAAATAAAATCCCTATAATAAAATAAATGTAAACAGAAAAGAATAAATTGGGAAATAATTAAATATGAAAATAAATGAATACAAAAATAAGTAATTTGTCAAATAAAAACATTTTATTTATTTATTTTTTCTAATTCTGTGCATTTTTATTTATTTTCAAATTAACCTGCACATTTATTTGATAATTGAGCTTTTTATTTCCACATTTCTTTCCATATTTATTTATTTATTATAATGGCAGCTTTAGTTCTCCATAAATGACATGTTTTGTTAATCAGTTGATTGTAAAAAAATTGCATTAAAAAATGTCACCCTTAGATTTACAATATCATTAAAAAATTACACAACAGAAATGTATGTAATCCAACTCTCACTAGCCAACAACAGAAAATGCCGTGAAAACCTAGTGAAACACATCTTTTGGAGAAAAAGGTTGTGTATTTGCTTGCTCATGAGAGGATACAAGTTTTCTTCTATGGGAAATCCCATTGTTTCAAGCACTTCCTAGGTCCAGTCACTATTTCGGTGGTGGGTGGGATATTAACACTCTAAATGGCCACTGTACTATTTCTTGCATTTCTATAGATTTTTATTTTCAATGCAAAAATAAGATTAATGATTTTCTGTCTTCCGGTTTTGTCATTGTAAACGCAACAACTGTGATTCCTGGCAAATGGCTATACATTCCATTTCCCTGTGCATGGACAGTTCACAAAGATCCACGTTGCTGCTTAAAAGACATCCTTCAACTAAAATGTTGAATTCCTCTCTTTGTTTATATACTATTATTTGATTTTATTATACTTGATGATTGTCATTATTTTACCATTATTTGATTTTATTATACTTGATGATTGTCATTATTTATGCACAAGTAACTCATTGACTTGTTTTTATATCAGCTACTAACCTTCTTTCTTTCTGTAATGTCTTTTTCATTTTGTATGCAATCCAATCATTCAGATTTTAACGACACTATATCCACCTAATGTGCTAATGTATCTGTATCGGTGCCATGCTGGAATAAAATAACAAAGATCACGTTTGCAGAAATGTTGTGTGTACATAATTCACAGGGAGCATTCAAATGGCAAACAAGTACATTTTTACCTTTGCTTTATTTTTGCAGCGCATCATTTCAGCCTAGAGGAACTCACAAAATGGCACATGCAGTCACCACCCCCTTGTCAGTTGTGATACTGTCAATCACGTGAGGAACAGGCCTTATATTTCAGCCAGGTATTACAGACCAATTCATCAATCACATTCCATTAATCAATCAAACATTCAGATTGCAGCAACAGTATTTGCTTGCCCGTCAGTCCACTGCTCATTTTTGTACTCTTCTTGGAAGTAAAATATAGCATTTGGTTTGAGATTTTATCTGACATAGACAAAGCAGCTCACACATTTTTCGAAAAGTTCTGACAAATTGAGACTGTACTGTGCACTGATATTTTGAAGTTGAGGCTTATTGATGGGCCTTGCTGCCCACCCATGATCCTTTGCTGTTGGTTGGAAAGAAGAAAACATGCCTTTCTAGGGCTGGCTTATGATTAAGCTTTTTTTTCACCCAGAGTAGGATGCATATGTTGCTGCTCCATCGCAAACACATAATCAGTATGAGGTGTAGAGGATGAATCGAGATCACACAGAATACTTAACCTTTGCTCTAATGGAATATAAACTCAGGGCATTTATATGCATAGAAGGATAAAGGCAGTAAACGTGTTTGAATTGTGCCATGTTAGTGAAGCAGTGTTTTATAAAAAAAAATATCCCGCCCGAAAAAATAAAGCATAGGTAGTCATTTTAAAAATAAGGCAAACCGTTTCCCAAGCAAGTCCAACTTTTGCACTTTGCTTACCTTTATGTATCATTAAAAAGGTTTACTTGAGATAATAGCTGCTTTCTGGGAATTACAAATGTAGTTTGAAATGATTAAAAATAAATCAGACTGTATGAGCCAAACCTACTTTTAGTAACCATGTACAATCCCCTAGAACAGGTTTTCAAATGTGGGGGCGCAGATGGGTTGCTGTTGGGACAAACATTGATCTCAAGTAGCCTAATGTCGGGTGAAAAAGTAAAAGCAAGAAAATTTAATCCATTATGATTTGAGATTATAAAATATATTTTTGTCTGTTTCCAAGGCAATGTCAGATGGAGCCACTTGGGTTTTGTTGACTCGCCCTGCTAGCTAGCTATCATAATGTCATACTGACATGGCTCTATGATGTGGATTTTCCATACAACCTATTCTTGCAGTGTAAAATGATATACCTGAGCTGACATTTTTGGTTTTGGAGATATACTCAAGTGAACATTTTTTTTAGAAAGTGAAAATGATTTTTTTCATCTTAAAATAGGGCCTGTCAACTAATCCATATCATATCCAGGTCTAAACTTGGTATTTCATAATAGGGACCAGTCTTGTGAAAAAATGGTGGGTTGCAAGAGTAAACCTGTTTAATCTGTAAAAAATTGAGGGTTGTGAAATAATGTCAAAATCAACATAGGGCTCAAAGAGTAAAGCCGAAACATGAAAGTACATGTCAACCTGCTTTCAAGAAACCATGCCGGTATCGAAAATGTCAACAGTCATTTTTAGATTTGGGGTTTACTTAAACTGGGTCAGAGGAGCAGCACCAACTGCAATGTGTCATCTGTGCAGTATCAGCTTCTGACACTGAAAACAGAAATGGTGAGAAAAACTTTATCCTAAAAATATAATAGCTCAAGTAGAAATTCCTAATTTGCATCAAACAGGGATCACAATACATATCTCCTATGAAATGGGAGAAATACCAAAACCCTCCAGTACCTACAAGCAGATCGAAACTGGTGGAAGCTGGAGTGGAGTGCAATTCTGTGAGCTGTAGCATTCAAAAAGGCATGAGCAATGAGCAGCATCTGAAAGGTCTGACAGTTGTTGAGTATGAGAACATGTAGTGATGTGTGTGTATGATTGCTTGAGTGTGAGAAGATGAGGCTGAATAATGGTCGGCTGCAGCAAAAGTTTCCTGACCAATCTTGCTCTGCACATTTCATGCACGATGCTCATACATGCTTCCCATGAGCAGAAACCTCTGCTTTTGCTCCTCAGTAATGTTCCTCAAACAGCTTCCATATGACTAATAATAATAACATTACTACAACCACTGCAACGGCAACTATCACTACTACAATGCAATGACATAGTATTCTATACAGTTAAACAATATCTAAAATACCATTAGGTTTTTATAAAAATATTTTTGTCCATATTTTGTTTTGTATATATTATCAGTATGATATTATTATATGATTCACATGGAGATGGAAAATAAACTGAGGATTTTTTTTATCATAAAAGTATGAATGCAAAACTCTTTGTTCTCGATTCCCAAAGTGCCTTTGCCCAAGGTTACTGACACCACTGCTATATATGGAGCTGTATTCCCTGGCTCTGTAGGAAAAGATAAAATAAAGCTAAAAACATTAGCACTCTGTGTTCCCTGAGAGAGTGTGAAAATAGCCCATGTGGACTCAGCAATGACCTGACTCCATTCTCTCAATCCCGGTAGCATGTGCAGGTGGCGCGTGTCAGGGGTAGCCGATCTGAGCCGCGTCAGCACTGTCCTGGTGCAGTTCCTGCACCCCAGCCAGTCCGGCCTCACGTGCCGATCTCACAATGGTTTTAAATGGGCAACTGAGCATGCTCATAAGAGGCTCCCTGCTGCTCTTTCCCTAGGGCTGCAAAGAAACACCATGTCCTTGGCAGCAGGCTGCCTGTTGGCCGGCCAGACTTCACGTGGGAATGCTGTTAGCATAACTCCACTTCACCTCAGGTGTCTGATACAGGTTGGGGTTCAGTCAATAGTTTCCTTTAAAAGTTTTTCATGGTAATCTGTGACTGTGTGAGTTAAAATTATAGTTTATTATTTGTGATATTTCCAAAAGAAATAAAACATTGTGTCAAATTATGATCCATATTTAAGGACAAATTTTTATTTTTTATTTCTGTCAGTCAACTGAAATCAGGCATTTGACTAATAAACTATTTCTAATCATGAATCTGATACGTGTACGGTAATACATACCTTTATAACTCTTTTATTTTTATAATGTGCCAGCTCTCTGGAAAAGCAATGCAGTTATCAGTGTCTAAACACAAACAAGAGCCAAACACACAGTCTGTCGGGCATGAAGTGTCAGGCCATATGAAATGCCCATGTTGTGTCTCAGATCGAGAAAAATAAAAAGTAAAAATATCTCGTTTTTCTCTTTTTACCACACGTTTGCACACCATCTCAAATGCTATCTGTGTTTGTTGACAATTTACAATGTAACCTGCCTTTTTCCTCTAACACTGGAATTGGAAAGGAATGTAACAGCCAACTCTGGACTACTGAACACGCTATTTCCATCTCTGCTGAAGAACTTAACATTTAGTCTGCATCTCTTAATAGTAATAGTTTATACACAAACACTTTTTCTAACTGTTACCATTTGGAATCCATTTTATCATATTTTCTGTGCTTCATAAAATCAAATGGATATGAAAAATTATATCATATATCAACTGGATACATCACATTTACTACATAAAAGAGTGGATTGTCTAAGGTAAATTTGTTTTTCAAGGTCGGTCCCTTACCTCTTTTCCATTAGTTATGTTGGTGTAATGCAAGAAGCCATGAGCTCTGCATTCAAGGTCAAGGACAGTCAAAGCTGGAGCATTGAGGGGCCGGGTACAATCGTATAATCCATCCATTCATTATCTAGTCTTCTTCCTCTAACACGTTTTCCTGTTTGCAGAACGTTTTCCTGTTTGCGGTTTCCTGTCTGTGGTTGAAAGAGCGAGGAGTTCGAAAAACTTTGTTAGAGGCTAATATCGTGCTTTCAAGTGTGTATCGACACTATCTTGGGCTTTTGTGTTTAAACAAAATCTAAGTAAGCATCATAAGCACCATACTACTTTCTCCGGATTACTCGCCAAAGTAAATTGTAAACCGAACGACGCGAACAACTGAAGAAAATACGGTAAGAGCGCATCATGGCTTCCATTCCCTGCATAGTTTGTTGCATGGTTAGTCTTAGTTCTGCTGCCAATTTTACTAGTAATGGTACTTGTTCTAAGTGTCAGCTTAATTTAGAATTGGCACAGAAAATAGCTGAGTTAGAGAAGCGCATCCAGACTTTATATCAGATTCAGGAGAGTGAGACTTTCTTAGACTCCCTTTTACCCGAGCCGGATGCTAGTTTAGATGCGAGTGTTTCTCCGCCGCCAGTGTCCTCGCTGCAGGACGATTTTATCACGGTACCAAAGAAACATAGTTGCCGGCCCAGGGCCGCCGAGCACCACCCAACTCGCGTTTCCAACCGATATTCCCCACTCAGTAACACACCTACTGAGAAAGCCCTGATCATAGGGGATAGTATTTTGAGAAACGTGAGATTAGAGACACCAGGGACCATAGTACAGTGTATTCCTGGGGCCAGAGCCACCGACATTGAGGCAAATTTAAAAGTGCTGGCTAAAATTAAACGTAAATACTCTAGGATTGTTATCCACGTCGGCACAAACGACATCCGATTGAGGCAATCGGAGGTAACCGAAAATAATTTTATATCGGTGTGTGCAGTGGCTAAAAAGATGTGTCGGGAAGTAATTTGCTCTGGCCCGCTTCCAGCTCGTAGGAGCGATGAGGTCTACAGTAGGCCATCTTCGCTAAATCTCTGGCTGTCGGAGTGGTGCTCATCTAGTGACATAGGCTTTATTAACAATCGGCCTGATTTCTGGGGAAGGCCTGGCCTATTGAAGAGAGACGGACTCCACCCGAGCTGGAGAGGTTCTCGTGTCCTATCGAACAACATAGCTGCTAGTCTTAATAAGGCCAGATCCTGACACTCCATCAGGGCACCGGCCAGGCCGCAGGCTTCTAACCTTATGTTTCTGCCTGCTCGTTTCTTTATACCTGTGTCCCAGACATATGGCCCTACGCCTCTGTCTGCAAGGTGCATTTCAGAGCTAGCTAACAGAAATAGTATTTCAAAAGCCCCTTTAATTAATACTCTTAAACTAGAATCTGATATCTGTTATATTGGGAGTTTTTCCTTGCCACTGTTGCCTTAGGCTTGCTCCTGTGGGGGTTTAGGCTAGGGTTGTCTGTAAAGCGTATTGTGACAACTGTTGTAAAATACGCTATATAAATAAAATTTGATTGATTGATTGATTGATTGATTGATCTATACCTGCTCATCCTGGGCAGGGTTGCGGGGGGTGCTGGAGCCTATCCTAGCATGCATTGGGCGAGAGGCGGGAATATACCCTGGACAGGCTGCCAAATCAATCGCAGGGCATATCCTATAGTTCCATAACTGATTGCTAATGGAAGAAACGCTTCATGATAACTTTTATATACGAAAACAAAATGTTGAATGACCAATTTTTTTTTTTTTTTTTGTCCTTGGAACAAAATATTCAAAGATTACACCTTAAAGTTAAAATCTCGAAGATTTCTGTTTCGTTCTCTTTGGCGGTACCAATGGCGAAAAGCAGTAATTGCAGGTGTATTTTGGGACCTCACTTCCCAGAGATCCAATCGGACCCAACCAGTGTCGCCTGTGTGACGTCAGTCAGTTGGCACCTGGGCCACGCCAACTAAAACACTTACTATTTACTGAATAAAAAATGGTTGTTATTAAAAGTAATGTTATGTACACACGCATTCATTGTCTAACATTAGGCTAACTTAAGCTGCCTTTACACTGCCGAGCTGGGTTAAAATGCTGTAGCAGACCTGGGGTAGAATTAGTGATGATCAATTTCCACAGACGTTCTTTATCCACCTTTTGCCCAGTATGAACATCTTTACACTGTGAGAAGAATTTGCAGGATTCGCTGCGGCTCGTACAATTATGTATCTCGTGCACATTAAACAGTCTTTCTCGTGAATGATTGTTGTGTGATATTTTTTAAACAACTGCCTTGCAAAATGTTACCGCTGGTGTTTCTGGTTTTGCTAGCAAACTGTTCGAGTATAAAGTGGAGCTGGGTGTTAAATTAGCAATCAGAACAAGAATAATAAAACAAAAACAAAGGAGATTTCATCAAAAAAGGGCAAGGCTGAAGGACCATATGAGGAAGCGTAATAAAATAATAATGCTAATCCATACTGCTGTATTATTTTATTTAGTTTTCTCCGGTTTGACATCTTTACACTGAAATCAGACCTGGCTCTGCTCCACCTATACCCCTGGTTAATGCTCTGTGTAAAGACGGCTTTATTCCGATCATTATAATATATTGATGAACTTGATGGCAATGAAATACAATAAAAAAAAAGTCAGAAAAATGGTAACTGTTAAGGCCAATCCCAGATCAATGATTCGCAACGATGACAAAAACAGCGTTTTAGAATGTTAGCAGAGAAAATTGCAGTAACTGCGCAACTATATGACCTCTCATGTTAGCACAAAAACTTTTTTAGGGTTCCATGACCCCCCCCCCCCCCCCCTTTCTCTGTTATTGTAACGCTAGCATACACCGGAAAAAACAGTACACCGTTCACACGCAAGTGAGTTGAAAAGCGAGCCTGTTGCGTTAGCTCCGTCTACCCTCTCTGGCGGATCAACCACTGATGGGTGATGGAAAACGCGTCACTAACTATGCGCCGCTTGTGATTTTTTCCTGGGTAGGTCGCCACAGACACCCAGTTCTTTAATCATAAATTATTATATTAATAATAATATAAATTAATATAATAATAGGCTCAATCACCATTGTGTTTCCTAATTCGGCGATAGATAGTGACTTCACAGACATTTATTTTAATGAAAATCTTCGAGATTGTTATTTATGTATTCCACAGATTTAAAAAAAATTGGTTTTATCCTGTTAACGTATATCAGAGCTAGTGTGGGAGTGACTATAGGTTTGGGTATGCTGGACGATGTATGGTTGAATTAGCCTACTACCTATTCCACCATTTGTCGAATAGACTTATTTCTGAAAGAGGCAACATTAGCCTATGGAGGGCAAGGGCTATCAGGAATTATTAGAGCATTAATTTCATTGTTTCCATTGTGCAGTACAGTGTTTACAAATAAAGAAATTAATTAATTAATTGAAAACGTGGGCATGTGGTGCTTTGGTAGATCAAGCCCCAACTCAAATTGTTGCCAGCCCAACTAGCTTCGCTAATCAACTGATGAAAAACAACATAGTTTAAAATGTAGCCTTTATTTCATTCACTTTACTTTAGCTCTTCCCTTTTGAAGCCTGCAAACTCACAACTTCACATATTTAATATTGTTAAATCCATGCATTACACTGAGGCCTGGGAGGGATTGGCCTCCTTACTGACCGGGCCATCTCTCGGTCTCTCATAATCCAAGGTGGATCTACTTCTGTGGGTCACCTAGTCGCCTGTCGTTGACAGTATGGGTGATTTTCAGCCTCTGAGTCAGACGCTAGATGCACTACTGCACTATATAAGTGAGATGATACAGCTTGTCCCATTGACAGGGAAAGTTCTAACAGCTATATGAAAACAAATACATTGAATACATCAACAAATACAGCTACTACATAACATGGGTGCCCCATGTTAGGTTGTGGCCCGGTTTCCCAGCCAGAGGTGTTTTTGTTATATTTTTCTTAAATCTGCGTAATATTCAAAATTTCATCTTTGAATATTATGTTCGGAGGCTAAAAATGAAAAAAAGGTTGTTCATTTGATTTTTTGATTTTCATATATAAAACGAAAAAACTAAATAATGACCAAGTTATCATGAAGTGTTTCTATCAATTATAGAATTCTACCAGGACCACTGAGCAAAGTACTCTAGCACTGTTTACATATTGTGGTCTTCCTCACCACCCGCAGTTGCAGTTGCCACAGCAATATAAGAACCAGTGCAGTGAGTCTCAGGATCAGTTAACAGAAAATTCATTTAATTGTATTAATTGTAGGGGGAAAGGGAAGGGGAAGCAAAAAAAGAACAGAAACTTCTTCCCGGTCGGGGTATCAGTCTTCCTCCCCAGGGTGAGTACAATCCTGCTGGGAAGACAAAGTGAACAGTGGTTAGGTGCGTGAGCTCGGGCACTGGCCAGCCCGCTCCAGGTCGGTCTCCGCTCCTTCCTCCCTTCCGCAAAAAGGTTGAACGTTGCAATCCTACAATTCCTCTTTCTTTTTCCCTTGTTGGCTCACAGCCGCTTACCGCCCAATGAACCGATGAGGAGAGACGCCAGGCGCACTTTCTCTCCCTAGTCCCGCGCAGCCCTCACTCCTCTGTGCTGCTCCTTATACCTTCGGTGAGGCAATCAGCTGAGCAGTCTCAGGTGTGCTGCAGCAGAGTGGAAAATTCCACATACCTGCACTCTGCTGCAGCCCTGTCCTTGGTGCTGATCCTTGGAGCTCACCTGGTCTGCAGCTTGCTGTCCCTGGTCCTGAAACCTTCCAACATTTCAGACGGGAGGTAATGTCCACTCACCACTTGTCCCAGCAGTCGCCGGTGGCGGGAGGCCCGGCCGCCCTGGTGCTTCTCGTGCTCTCTTGTGGAGCACCGATAGGGCCTCGGGGCGCCACATACCCATCCCCTCAGCTCCAAGCTGTCACCTGGAGCGCCGGACCATAGGCATTCTCCCCGTCTGGAGAGGGCGTCAGCATTCCCATGGAGCTTCCCGGACCGATGTTCGACCTTGAAGCGGAAGTTCTGTAGGCTCAGAAACCACCTAGTGACACGGGAATTGTTATCCTTATTCACCGCCATCCATTTTAGCGGGGCATGGTCGGTGACCAGCACGAACTCTCTACCCAGTAGATAATACCGCAGCTTGTCCATAGCCCATTTGACTGCCAAACATTCTTTCTCTACCGTAGCGTAATTCCGTTCATGCTATATTAGCTTACGGCTGATGTACGTGACCGGGTGTTCGGCCCCTTCACGTATCTGGGAGAGCACGGCCCCGATCCCCCCCATGGAAGCATCCGTCTGTAGTACAAATGTCTGGTCAAAGGCCGGGGTTACCAGAACTGGCTCGCTGCAGAGGGTCTGTCTCAGGGTGTCAAAGGCGGCCTCGGCTTCTGCTGTCCAGCTGACTCGGTTGGGACGATTCTTTGAAGTCAGGTCATGCAGGGGTGTGGCTATGGATGCAAAATTGGGGATGAATTGCCGGTAATAGCCAACTAGGCCTAGAAAGGTTCTCACCTGCTTCTTGGTCAGGGGCTTGGGCCATGTTGCGATTGACTCCACCTTCGTGGGTTGGGGTTTCACACACCCCCGTCCGACCGTGTACCCGAGGTAGTCCGCCTCCTCTAACCCCAAGCGACATTTGGTTGCGTTGGCCGTCAGTCCAGCCTCCCGGAGGGCCCCCAGTACGGCCTCCAGCCTGGCCAGATGGACCTTCCAGTTGGCACTATGGACCACAATGTCATCGAGGTATGCGGCCGCATATTCCTGATGGGGTCGGAGAACTTGATCCATCAGGCGTTGAAAGGTTGCCGGTGCCCCATGGACCCCAAAGGGTAGGACTCGGTACTGGAACAGGCCATCCGGTGTCACAAAGGCGGTCTTCTCTTTAGCCTGTGGGGAAAGTGGAACCTGCCAATACCCGCGAGTGAGATCCAAGGTGCTGAGGAATCTGGCCGGCCCCAGCCGTTCTATCAGCTCATCTACCCTGGGCATGGGGTAGGCATCAAATCGTGAAATTTCATTTAGTTTCCTGAAGTCATTGCAAAACCTACGGCTACCGTCTGGTTTGGGTACAATAACTATTGGACTGCTCCAGGAACTGCGGGACTCTTCAATGACCCCCATCTGTAGCATCTTTCTGACCTCTTCCCTGATGGCCTCACGCTGGGCCTCAGGGATTCTGTACGGTCTCAGTCTAACCTTCTTCCCCGGTTCGGTGACGATGTCGTGCTCCGTTATCGAGGTCCGCCCGGGTAGGTCAGAGAACACATCTCGATTCCGATCCAGGAGTTCTCGGAGGTCCTGGACCTGGTGCGTCGTCAGCTGCTGCCCCATGGTTACCTCGGGTGTGACCTGGGGAGAGAGATGAGCAGCAAGCCCCTGGGCCGGCGGTTGTTCAGCTTCATACCACCGTTTGAGCAAGTTAACGTGGTATATTTGAGTGGTACGCCGCCGTCCCGGCTGTCTGACCTTGTAATTGACCGGTCCAGTTTTCTCGGTCACTTCATACGGCCCGTGCCATTTAGCCAGAAATTTACACTCATGTGTTGGAACCAACACCATCACCTTATCCCCCGGCTTAAACTCTCTCACCTGGGCTCCGCGGTTGTATACTCGGGCTTGGGCCAGCTGGGCCTGCTGCATGTGCTCCCGGACCATAGGCCATATGCAGGCCATCCGTTGGTGCATCTGCTCCACGTGTTCAATGACCGTGCGATGGCGCGAGGGTTGCTGCTCCCAGGTCTCTTTGGCCAGGTCCAGCATTCCTCGGGGTCGCCGCCCATACAGCAGTTCGAAGGGGGAGAATCCTGTGGACCCCTGCGGTACTTCGCGGATGGAGAACATTAGATAGGGAAGCAATTGGTCCCAATCCTTACCATCTGTCTCTATCATTTTCCTCAACATCTGCTTTAAGGTGCGGTTAAATCTCTCTACCAACCCGTCTGTCTGCGGGTGATAGACTGAGGTCCTCAGCTGTTTCACCTTCAACAAGTGCGACATCGCCTTCAGTACTGTGGACATAAAACATGATCCCTGGTCAGTGAGTATTTCTGATGCTATACCCACCCGGCTGAACAACAGGAACAGTTCTCTGGCTACCGTCTTCCCGGTGGCTGTCCTCAATGGAATAGCTTCGGGAAACCGGGTAGCATAATCCATGATGACCAGTATATATTTGTGTCCCCGGCTGGACCGTGGGAGCGGGCCCACAATGTCCATTGCGATGCGGCTGAAGGGGATATCGATGATAGGCAGAGGTATTAGTGGGTTCTTATAATTCACCTTGGGGCTGTGGAGCTGACATTCTGCGCAGTGGCGACAGTACTCTTCGACGGCTCTCTTTACGCCCGGCCAGTAGAACCGCGGAAGGATACGCTCATGGGTTTTCTCGACTCCCAGGTGCGCCCCCAGGAGGTGGGTGTGTGCAAGATACAGGACCTTTGAGACATAAGTCTTGGGAACTAACAGCTGTTTGTGACACTCTCCCTTGGCCTCATATACCCGATATAACAGCCCCTGATCAACCGTGAAATGTGGGTTTGTCGTTTCACTCACCCCTGGTTGTAGCTGCCCCTCGATCTCCTGGACATTCCTCCATGCCTGAGCCAGGTTGGGGTCCTGAAGCTGTGCCGTCCCAAACCGGCTGTGGTCTCTGGTTGGGTCCCCCTGTCGGTGGGAGAACTCGGAGAAGGTCTCGCTCGGACCCACCTCTTCCAGGGCTGTTGGATTCTCGGCTCCTGCTTCTGAGGCGGTGGCGGTGGTGTCCTCAGGGCCGGGAGTGGGCCCTCTCACCTCTACGTCCGGGTCCACCGTCTCGGCTGGGTCTCCCCCAGATAGGCCCGCCCAGGCTGGTTGAGCGCCCCCTTCTGTTCGTCTGTGGGTGCGTCGCTTCTGGATCCTGCGGCCGGTCTCTGCGTTGCGGTTCGCCGGAGCTTCCTTCCAGTACCGATCAAATATGACACAGTCCCTGCCCACCAAGACCGGGACGGGCAGGTTCTCTACCACCCCTGCCCGTACGGCCACCGTCCCCCTTGGGGTGGACATGTCAATGGTGGCAGTGAGATATCGCTTGGTGTCACCGTGGATGCAGGATACGGAAATTTCCTCACCTCGGGCGACTCCAGCGAACTCTGGTCGGACGAGCGTCACCATACTTCCGGAATCGAGTAGGGCCTCAGTATCTCGGCCTGCAATTTTCACGGGAAAGGTTGGTGCTCTTGCTCCCTCATGTGCCCAGCATGTGGTGATGTACCTGCAGGGGAACGCCGGGGGTCCCGATGTCTCCGCCGTTGGCATGTCGGGGCAGTCTCGTGCGAAGTGGCCTTCCCTTCCACAGGTGTAGCACCGTCGTCTGTCCCGGTTCTCCCGGGGTGGGGGCGGGGTGGGTTCGGGTCGTCGCGGCTCCGGGGTTCCGGTTACTCTCCTGCCATAACCCTTCTCTGTCCTGGATGTCCCGGCGGTGCCTCTCAGGGGTTCGGGTCGGCTGGTCCGCAGCATCTCTTGGGTGACCTGGTGGTTTTCCAACAATGCAATTAAAAGGTCAATACTTTGCGGCCCCTGTTGGCCAACGTACCTCTTGGCATCTGGGGGTAGGGCCCGGGTGCATCGGTCCAGCTCTACTGGGTCCAGGAGGGGGGGCCCGTTTCCTTCCACCAGCCAGCTCCGGGTTACACGACTCAGGGCAGCGATTTGTGCTCTCGCGGGTTGGTTGGGGTTATACGTCCATTGATGGAATCGTTGGGCTTTTGCCGGCAGGCTGTAGCCATATTGAGCCAAAATGGCCACTTTGAGATTGCCGTAACTCTCCGCCTCCACAGCCGAGAGGTCCCGGCAGGCTTTCTGGGCCTCCCCGGTCAGAAAAGGTGTCAGGATACTACCCCAGTCTCCTCGGGCCCAGCCTTCTCTGTGAGCCGTCCGCTCAAACAGCTCGAGGTAGGCCTCCACGTCATCCTCGGGGGTCAACTTTGTCAGCACATCCCGTGGCTTCTGGTTCCTCTCCCGTTCCCTTGTCCTGGAACACAATTCAGTCAGTGCCACCTGCAGTGTTTCCTGCGTCTGCAGGAGTGCTTGAATAGCCTCCTCCATTTTTTTTTTTTTTTTTCACTGCTGGTTTCCTTCTTGTCCGGTCAACCCGTAGCGTGGATTTGGAATGCCCGCATTCTCCACCATATGTGGTCTTCCTCACCACCCGCAGTTGCAGTTGCCACAGCAATATAAGAACCAGTGCAGTGAGTCTCAGGATCAGTTAACAGAAAATTCATTTAATTGTATTAATTGTAGGGGGAAAGGGAAGGGGAAGCAAAAAAAGAACAGAAACTTCTTCCCGGTCGGGGTATCAGTCTTCCTCCCCAGGGTGAGTACAATCCTGCTGGGAAGACAAAGTGAACAGTGGTTAGGTGCGTGAGCTCGGGCACTGGCCAGCCCGCTCCAGGTCGGTCTCCGCTCCTTCCTCCCTTCCGCAAAAAGGTTGAACGTTGCAATCCTACAATTCCTCTTTCTTTTTCCCTTGTTGGCTCACAGCGGCTTACCGCCCAATGAACCGATGAGGAGAGACGCCAGGCGCACTTTCTCTCCCTAGTCCCGCGCAGCCCTCACTCCTCTGTGCTGCTCCTTATACCTTCGGTGAGGCAATCAGCTGAGCAGTCTCAGGTGTGCTGCAGCAGAGTGGAAAATTCCACATACCTGCACTCTGCTGCAGCCCTGTCCTTGGTGCTGATCCTTGGAGCTCACCTGGTCTGCAGCTTGCTGTCCCTGGTCCTGAAACCTTCCAACATTTCAGACGGGAGGTAATGTCCACTCACCACTTGTCCCAGCAGTCGCCGGTGGCGGGAGGCCCGGCCGCCCTGGTGCTTCTCGTGCTCTCTTGTGGAGCACCGATAGGGCCTCGGGGCGCCACAATATATATTCATGTTGTATAAAAATGGAACATGTAACAGCTTTGGGCAATGTAATTCTAAGTAGGTTTCCCTTCAAGTGATTGCCTGACACACAAGTCATTATTATTATTATTGTTATTATTATTATTATTATTGTTATTATTGTTATTATAAATGTAATGAGATAGTCCATTTATATATATATATATATATATATATATATATATATACATATATGTATATATATATATATATATACATATATGTATATATATACTTTTTTTGTTTGTTTTTAAGTATTTCGTTTTTTTCAAGTAATGTAGTCGTCTGAAAGCTTCCTGAAAGAATAAAGTTGAACACATCTCTCAGATTTGAGAGTCCAGAAAAAATGTTAGCTCACCACCTACCACTACACCAACATAAACACAGGGCACCTTCCTGGAGTCTTGTGAAGGCTTTAGACACTCTCAGAGTCTCAGGCAACAAAACAGAACCAAGAAGGCCCTTTATGAATACAAGGTACTGTATATAGATGAGGCTATCCATAAACCATTCCAATTTCAGAGTTCAACTCACCAACACAAAATTCATTTTCATCCTGCAGGAGGTCAGAGAAAGGCAAAAGCAATATGTCAGAGGCAACGGAACACAATTTCAGTGTCCGTCACAAAGTTATCAAAAGCCAACGCCGGTTCTGTATCCATGCTGTGACAATTACCCTTGGAGCCAGGTTGTAGAAGCTGATAGGAGCCTCACTTTATCACCCTGCCTAAAAGCTGGGTCCATCTGGCCCATCCTAACACTGAGCTAATTAGACACCAAGCTTGGCTTGCCAGAGACTGGAACAGACAATATGCAATTCAGTTAATGACAGATTATTCCCTCAACAATTCTGCTTTGTTTTCCTGGCCCGCTGGCTCAGTCTGGTTTTGATCCTGGGTCCCAATCTTATTGATTAGAGGTTATATACAGTACATTATTCACAGAAATAGCTTATTCTGTATTTTCTTACCACATGTGAAGAGGCTTCTTTAGTTACACCTTGGAAAATCTGTCAAGGGAACCAAAATCTGGAAAAAAAACATTTTTATTGGTTACCAGGTGTTTTGAAAGGGCTTTAAAGTGTCATTGTACACAATACAATGTCCAGTGTTAATTAAACTCTCCACAGATAACATTTGGTCCCACATTCTAGAGTGGGACCAAATGCTATCTAAGAGTTGAGTTAGAGTTGAGTTAACACTGGATATTTTACTGTGCAATAGTCAAACAATGAAACATAGCTGAGCAAGCAATGCTGTTATATTAAAACCATTCAGTCTTTTTTGACCATAAAGTAAACAGAATACCAATAACATGGTTTGTAAAGAAAAAAGGCAGTAAAGGACAGGAAAAAAGGTTTTGGTTTGGAAATACAAATGGTAATGTTTCAAATTAACATGATCAGATAAACAAGAATTACATTTTTTGTGAGTACTGGGCCTTTCAGTACCCAAAGACACCGTGAGTAAGGTGGGCATGCCAGATATGTTTAACATCTAATGTGTAACATATTATTAAATGCAGATTGTGTAGTACAGGGTCTCCTCGGTATATGTTGCAGTTACTTTCCAAAAAAGAGGACATTGTAGGAAACAACATACACTATGGCATTTTCTCCCATAAGAATTCATGTAAATTAGAGGGGTTGTGTTCCAATGTGTAGTTTTGCATCGTCTTGGGGAGGATAATGACTCATTTAATATCATAAGAACAAATGTGAAAAATTGAGAATTATTTGTCATCCCTAAAGGCAACCAGTGAACACTAACCCTAGCCTAAGCTCATGATATGGTATGTTATCCCCAACGCATGCCTGCACATCCAGCTGTTTCACTCCGTTTTCTTACTGTATTCGTCATCCTAAACACAGATTTTGTGTTTTTGTGGCCTAGTCTAGGTTCTTGCACATTAAATGACAATTCATAATTATTTTTAAACACTTTCTTCCTCTGTACATACTTTTTTGTCTTATCTTGACACATTAAAAAACAATAACTACTATACTCATGAAGAACTTACACGTGTGAATTAATGTGTACTGTGTCAGTGTATAGTTAGAAGCCCCTCAACTCAGCCTGTGTATTACACAGGTTATCAGACATGTTGTCGGGCAAATCGCTTAACCTCTCCCTCTCAATCCTTACTCTTATCCAAAATCAGCTCTACCTCAGAATAAAGAAATAATTTTTTTTCTAAAGAAAAAAAAACAAAAAAAAAAAACGAAATAAACCCCCAGTTCTAAATCAATTAAAACTAAGGATGTGAAACTGACTGGCAATGCACTCAGTCATGCTGGAATTACTTAATATAAACAATAGACAAGTTTACTATTACAGTTATGGCATGATATACAGCCTGACCATAAAAACTAAGTAAACTTCAAGCCTTGCATATTTAATGACCTCTGTGAAGCAGCGTGATATACCTGCATGGGATTTTATTGACTCCAGGTCTGTTCACTGCACATAATTATTTCACTGGGAGCATCTGCAATGTCACCACAGCAATGTTAAATTACCAATCAACTTTTTATCGGTTTCTTTTTTTTTTTGTAATATGACCGGTAACTTCCGAACACTGGACCTAAAAGAATCATTTTTGAAATACATATAAACTTAATGCTTGCTCTCGTATTGCACTTTAAAACGCTTATCACAGCCTGATTTAACATTGAATGCACTTTTTTTCACAGACGAAATTATCACAGGGGCAATTTGCAGGTCTGATCTAATTTAAGCTGACCCTTTCCTAACGTGTTTCACTGGCAGCGTTAATGAGACACCTGTCCTGGAAATGTACAGACGGTTTCACTTTAACTATTATTCCAAGTGATTACAGTAAGTAAGTCCACTGTTTCTCTGCATGACCACAAGGGGGGGGGGTGGGGGGGGGTGGGTTGATTCTTGGCGCTGTAGCTTCATGAACTCCATTTGAGGGCAGCTAATGAAGAAAGCTGAAGTCAAAAATTTCCATGGAAACAGACGTAGTGACAGTTTCCTGACAGATGGAGAATGTTTGTCACAGAGCCACTCATCCATAATAAATGCACTTCCAAATGTAGACAGAAAATTATGTGAAATGAATTTTGGAAGAACATAAATCCTAAAAACAAAACTGAAGCATTGTGATCTATGAACAAACCTCTGTGGGGAAAATAAATTACATTAAAAAAAAAAAAAAAAACTTGCTGTGACAAATGGAACTGAAGATGAAAATAATTCACATTTCAGCAATAGAAACAAGGTTACACATTTCGGCTTTAATCCTCCAAGTACACACGCAAGCCCAAAGAGAGAATGAATTGAATGTTACCTCTTTGACTTTTGTAGTTAACCATGTTCTTAACTTTCTCAGTGTTCTGGCTAAAGCCATGGGTTGTGATGTTTCACAGTCAAAGAGAAAGTGACGCAGAAAAGAAAGCATCTTTTCCACATGGACCTCTTTGTGAAAAGCTTTAGATCCCAACATCTTGTTTTTTTCCCACATACATAAGAACCTGACCTTGACCACCAGGCTTATAGTTCCTTTTCACACAACAGAGCCATTTTCGACAGCAAATAGATACCTTCTGAAAAAAGGAAAATGCATGTCTGCTTGCTTGGCGTTCACATAGTTCCATTTCCCCTGTGGCTCAAACAAGATTATTAGTTGTAGTTAAGGTAAGGTATTATTAGTTAAGGTAATTTGGCAACCAATGGGATAACATATTCAAAAATCAAACGAACCTAGCTCATCCAAAAATTAATGTTAACAATGAAATTTAACTTACTTATTTATTTAAATTCACATCTCTATACAGGATTGGTAACTAAATCCCACCGCAGGAGAGTGGTATTAATCGGAACTAAATGTTTATTGATCAGGATTCAGACAGTTAGGGAGAGCACAAAGGAAATCAGAAGTTGAGAGTGTGCTGTTTGAAACGGACAGTTGGCTTTAATATATGCTCTGTGGAGGACTTCAGCAAGGCAAAATGTCTACTACTCTGCTGAAGTTAGCAAAAGACAAAGGTTTTGATGAGATTCAATAATCAGTAGCATTAAAATTTCTCTCTCCACACAGAAGATTAAAATATTAAGCCACAAAGCCCTCTCTCTGTTCTTTAAATGAGTGAACTTGCCTTAAAATGTTATTCTATATTATGTGCTCCACTAAAGTATTTGATTGTGGGCTCCAATTGTAAAATGTCTACCAAGGGTGATGCTTGTTTGTTGGTCAGGGGGTTGTGTGCAGGTGGCAGAGAAAGAAGCTCTTGGGAGTTGGGGGCCATGGTCTTCCATGAGAGATGTTCACTCTGAAACTCTGAAGTTCATTCTGATTACTTCTGAGAGTAGAAAATTACTTCATTCCACAGTTACAAAACCAACAGATACATTTTGCCAGACTTAAAATGTGTAAGCGATTGAATACCTGTACAAGAAAATTAATAAAGACAGGCCTGGAATTATAAAACTTTTTTATTTGAATTGAACAAAAGTGGACATTTTCTTTTGTCATCCATTCTTTTAGTTAGCCAACTAATTTCAGTTTACGTAATATAACAATATAAATGAATAAAAATAAACATTACTTTGGGGGGATGGGGCATGCCCCACTCTGAGAAAATTGTGTACATTTTTTGATAGAGGTACTGCTCTCGCTCTCTTGCTCACTCTCTAACAACTATGCATAATATAATCTCAAATGTTTCCCAAGACACACCACACCCCCTAGTACAGCTACTAACAATTTATACTTTATCTCATAAAAAACACGTTTTCAACGTACAAAAATGCCAAGTTACTCAAAAGTATTGATATCAAAATGACGCCAAGTTACGGTACTACAAACAATATAGGCTATCTTGCCTCACCGAAATGACATAAGATGTATTTCAAAGCAATGCTACCCAATATTTCCTCAGTTCTTTCAAGTCACTTGGCCCTGTGTATTGGGATGGCAGGTATGCCATCCCGCCAAGTTACGCCTTGGCGGGGGCATGCCCCCATACCTATACAGCACCGAGATTTTGGAACTTTTCAGGGTTCCCCACAGAAATAACCACAACAGCCACAGACACTCAGCCCTTAAAAACATTAAATTCTGTACATTCTGACCCCATTTCAACAGACAGATTTCATAAACAACTTCACATGTCCACACAATAAAGCCCCAAACTAAGGGGATTTTGCGTTTTCTCCTTCTTCTTCTTCTTCTCATTCTTATTTTTCCTGCCGCCTATCCCACTAATAACATGTCTCCCCATTGGACATTTTACCGACACCGCCAAATCTTCACCTACACGACCCAATGGAAAACTTGCATACACACGCAAAATATCCATACCTTTTTACTCTGAAACATTGACAGTACAAACAGTTAGTCCGCCTGTGGCGTAGTGGGTAAGGTTACAGTCTAGAGAACACAAGGTCGAAGGTTCAAACCCAGCTAAGAGCGCCTTTCTTTAAAGGAGTACCATGGTGATTTTCACACTTTCTCGTTTTTATGTGCTACTTGCACACGAGGCATTGAAGAAACACTATGAGTACAGTATTAAATATGTCCGTTCTGCATTTTTGGAGAAATATGCGTTTTAAATTTACCGTCCTATTTTCAAACGGCTGACAAAGTTGTCAACTTGGTCCGTCACGAACACAGTACTCCCACACCACTCCCCTTTTCCACGCCCCGTAAACCCATGGATAACTCCAGACCCATAGTTTGCACGGCTGGCTTACAGGCAAGACAATGCACATATTTGACTAACGTTAGGTTCACTTAAATTAGAGTGACTTTTAAGGACTATTAGATTATTTCTGGTTATATTAATTTAGCTAGCTAGCTAACGTTAGCTAGCTAGGTAGTTTGCTTTCATAACGCAATGTTATCGATAACGTTAGCTAGCTAGTTTGCTTTTATGAGGACGTCATAGTTGTGCTTTCATCTTAACTTGGCTAGCTAGATAGCAAAAATTATAATTGGATACAAGTCAACGTCTTTACCTTAGCTATCTATCGGTACTTCATATACTACTAAGCTAGCTAGCTTGTGAAAAGTCTCCCAAAAACAGCACGTATCATGGGGGTAGCTATGGTAACGGGCCACGGTCTGTCAATCATAGCTGACTGACAGTTAACATAACTGACAGTTCTCATTACCACGCCCAGACGGTTCGGGTGAACTTTTATAGTGGGAAATTTAGGCTTACAAAAACACGGTTTAAAGTACATTGAAATGACTGAATAATAAAAAAAATTATGCACATTTGTTTTGTTCTTGCCTAAAGACAACTGAGAAGTGTCACATTCAACCACCATGTTACTCCTTTAACCTGCTTTTACCTTCTCTAATAATTGTCTATTACTTCTCAATTATTGCTTTTGCACCACAGTATTATGACGTTCCGTCTGCACGTTCAATTGTTCACCGACTACAATATTGCAAAGCCATATGGATTCAACTGGAGCTCTTCTGCGCTTACTCGCCTGTGTTCTTTAAAACCACGGACAGGTTTGCTAATTATATTTCACGCATTGCATATGTCATGGTGCTGCCCCTAACAAAGTGGCAGACTGGTAAACCTCCGGTTGAACGGTTGAATCCCGCCTCGTCCTCAGGCAGATACTTTCCTGTTTTACATTAACGTTCTCTTACGCTTATATTATATTTGCTTTACCAAAACGCACTCATGGCCACCCATATGCATTTCATGACGGCAAATGTATTCCTTTTATTACAAAGTTACACCAGTTCACCACTGTGCCATTTCTACTAACAACATTTCTTCACTTGGCTACCGTACAAAACCTTCTTATCAGCAAACGCCACGTTTCTACATTCATGTTACCTTGCCCTGTTCTCTATCTAGCCACATACAAACATTAAAACATTTACATTTAAAATCATGATTCACTCATAGGTATAACTACTAGCACTGAACATGAAAAAAACACAGCACTGCAATGGATTTCACATGTTACTGAAACCTCCACTTTAACGGCTAATGTTTTACAGCGACTGTTATATATACCATTCGATAAGGAATATAAGCTCGCTCATGGTCACTCCATTTACTTCGCACTATACTCCGTGATCATGTCAACCTTCACCTACATGCCCACTCTGCTAAAAACATATTGTTTCAACTACGGAATTTCGTAATTTCATCCTAATTTCTCTCACACTGTTGTCATTTTCTCATATGCAAAGCCTGCTGGGACATATGCGTCTGCTCCTATTCTGCACTATCATGTTTTCGGTTCTAGTTTAGCAAAACAGCGACTTGAAAGAACGGAGGAAATATTGGGTAGCATTGCTTTGAGATACATCTTATGTCATTTCGGTGAGGCAAGATAGCCTATATTGTTTGTAGTATCGTAACTTGGCGTCATTTTGATATCAATACTTTTTAGTAACTTGGCATTTTTGTACGTTGAAAACGTGTTTTTTATGAGATAAGCATGCACTACATGGGCAGGCCAAACATATGTGTGGATGGCTCTCTCACAGTCAAGATTGATTGAATAGGTGTGTATATGTCCAATTTGTATTGGTATGTATGTATTTCGCTGCCCAGCCTTTCTGTTGCGTGAATGATAGTATGTTTCTTGGTATAAGTGTGTGTTTGTAAATGTGAATGTAACATGCTGCCAGGGGAATGTCCCTATGGGGATAAAGAAGTTCTCTATGTATGTATGTACAATATGTATTTTACATGCAGTATTTATTGTACGTAGAAAATATACAATAACTTGCACATGTACTCAAATTCAGTTCAGAAGCAAGTATAAACATGTTTTCTGGAGAAATATGCTTCCTGTCGTTACTCAGCAGCAGTTTTGTACATTAATTAATTTATACATTAATTTCAATGTACAATGTTCAATGTGTTCCATGAGGCAATTCGAAATATTTGACTCTTTGATCTGACACAAAGTTTGCATGACATTGTGAAATGTTAAGATTAGGAAACACAGGTCCAAGTGACTTGAAAGAACTGAGGAAATATTGGGTAGCATTGCTTTGAAATAGGCTACATCTTATGTCATTTCGGTGAGGCAAGATAGCCTATATTGTTTGTAGTAGCGTAACTTGGCGTCATTTTGATATCAATACTTTTGAGTAACTTGGCATTTTTGTACGTTGAAAACGTGTTTTTTATGAGATATCATTTCTTTTTTCAAAGCGTTTTATTATGAGAGTGAGAAATGCCACCCTGTAAAAAACGGTTGTGGATTATGGCTATCGTTGTGTGAATTTGTACAGTCTGATGAGCGTGTACCGTTCAGCAGTTTCGGTTTGCTATATATGTAAAACAGTGGCTGTGAGAAAGGATGCAGTGGCATAAGCGTAAACGAATCAGAAACGCAGATGAAATATGGCCAGTGTATGTACTCACGGATTTACGTCCATCCAACGAGCCTTGACTGACAAAAGAATCAGCAAGCCCATAGAATTATAACTCCCTAGGTGTAGCCTTCTGTCCTGCTCCGTTGTCTGTTATTTCGTGGAGATGCACTTTTAGTGTTTGTAAGCTTTATCCTTCTGTTCTGCTCCGTTGTCTGTTATTTTGTGGAGATGCACTTTTAGTGTTTGTAAGGTTTATAAGGCATTTTGATAGGCTTATCTGCAGGTAGGAATCCTCTTCGCTGTTTTGCTAAACTAGAACCGGAAAACATGATAGTGGAGAATAGGAGCAGACGCATATGTCCCAGCAGGTTTTGCATATGAGAAAATAACAACAGTGTGAGAGAAATTAGGGTGAAATTATGAAATTTCGGAGTTGAAACAATATGTTTTTAGCAGAATTGGCATGTAGGTGAAAGTTGACATGATCGCGGAGTATAGTGCGAAGTAAATGGAGTGACCATGAGCGAGCTTATATTCCTTATCGAACGGTATATATAACAGTCGCTATAAAGCGCCAGCTGTTAAAGTGGGGGGTTAAGTAACATGTGAAATCTATTGCACTGCTGTGTTTTTTTCATGTTCAGTACTAGTACTGAATCATGTTTTTAAATGTAATATTTTAATGGGGAGTTGCAGAACGTACATACGTAGTAATTGTTTGTATGTGGCTAGATAGAGAACAGGGCGAGGTAACATGATGTAGAGACGTGGCGTTTGCTGATAAGAAGGTTTTGTACAGTAGCCAAGTGAAGAAATGTAGTTAGTAGAAATGGCACAGCTGTGAACTGGTGTAACTTTTTGATAAAAGGATTACATTTTCCATCATGAAATGCATATGGGTGGCCATGAGTGAGTTTTGGTAAAGCAAATATAAGCGTAAGAGAACGTTAGTGTAAAAGAGGAAATTATCTGCCTGAGAACGAGGCGGGATTCAATCGTTCAACCGGAGGTTTACCAGTCTGTCACTTTGTTAGGGCAGCACCATGACATAGCTATGCAATGCGTGAAATATCATTAGCAAACCTGTCCGTGGTTTTAAAGAAGAACACAGGCCAGTAAGCACAGAAGAGCTCCCGTTGAATCCATATGGCTTAGCAATATTGTAGCCGGTTAATAACTGAACGTACAGACGGTAAGTCATAATGCATATGGCTTAGCAATATTGTAGCCGGTTAATAACTGAACGGTGAACGGCGGGTAGATATGGTGCAAAAGCAATAATTGATAAGTAGGCTAGTAGACAATTATTAGTGAGGGTCGAAGCAGGTTAAAGAAGCATGTTCCTAGCTGGGCTTGAACCTACAACCCCGTGTTCCCAAGACTGTAACCTTGCCCACTAGGCCACAGGCGGTCTAGCTGTTTAAACTGGAAATGTTTCAGAGTAAAAAGGTATGGGTATTTTGCGTGTGTATCCGCGTTTTTGATTGGGTCGTGTAGGTGAAGATTTGGCTGGTGTCAGTGAAATGTCCAATGGGGAGACATGTTGTTAGTGGGATAGGCGACAGGAAAAATAAGAATGAGAAGAAGAAGAAGAAGAAGGAGAAACGCAAAATCCCTAGTTTGGGCTTATTGTGTGGACAGTGAAGTTGTTTATGAATTCTGTCTGTTGAAATGGGTCAGAATGTACAGAATTAATGTTTTAGGCTGATGTCTGTGGCTGTTGTGGTTATTTCTGTGGGGAACCCTGAAAAGTGCCAAACTCTCGGTGCTGTATAGGTATGGGGCATGCCCCCGCCAAGGCGTAACTTGGTGGGATGGCATACCTGCCATCCCAATCAGGCCCCTTCTAGCAAACTAGTCTTAGCCAAGAGAAAGCATGCACTGACCTTGAAGCACAATTTAAGATTTAGGCTACTGCATTTAGCATGGATGCTGGCAATTGGCAAAACCCAGACAGATTTAACAGTAGTAACATTTTTCAAGCTGCTGATGTGGCATTCAATATAATATTACATCTTAATGTGTTCAATGTCAATTCATATCCTGATTGGGCTATTTAATTGGAACAGACCTAAAACCCCAAAGGGGAGTTTGTCCAATAAACACATATGCATAAGTATACACATTAATATATAATTTTAATTCCAAGTATAAAATATGATAGATCAAGTGGGTTTTTTTTATTTGGAAAAACCAGGAATATAAGACTCTTGCAAGAGAACAAGTACAGTATGTGTCTATGCCTACAAATGATTTGGGAGGAACCAGCATCTCCTGAAATTCTGTAGTTATATCCACACACATACCCACCCAGATGTGCACATGTATGCACATATGCATAAGCACGCGCACGCGCGCAAACACACACACACGCACACACATATTCTCCTCCTCCTGTTGAATGTCAATATTGTGAACAAAGTTATAAAATGTATGACCATTAGCAACTGAGGCAGGACTGTATCACAGATGTCATTAGGTTAACAATATAAATCATACTTTAACACTCATACTTTAACACTGATAGACACTGAATTAAAAATCAACATATTCCTTTTCTTTGGATGGTAACATGATACAACATGATATAAATCTGTTCAAAACTGATGTTTTGGAAAATTAAAAGGGGTGCGGGCTTAATATAGCTTTCGATGTGTGCTTCCCTTTCATTGGATCAATTGGCATGCTTTACACACTAATTAATAGACTTTGAACGCTAAATGGTTTATTAATTGTGCCCCTTTCTTTCATGAGAGCAAAAGTGATTAATTGGGGTGCAGTATGGAAAACCTGCAAAAAGGATGTGTTTAGATAGGCGATTTAAATAGCTCCTGACAGCGGAGATGTGCCCCTATGTGTCTGTGTCACAGCGGACATGTGTAAATCAGACGAGTAATTAATAAGGCTGACCAGCAGCGTCTGTGCTGAGAATCTGCTGGGATTGCCCCACAAGTTCTCCTTAACCCACTGATCCTGAGTGTCTTCTCTGTGTGTGCGTGTATGGGTGCGTGTATGTGTGTGTGTGTGTTTATTCATACACTTGTTTGTGTCTGCGTGTATGTGTGATGTGTGCATATGCGTTGTCTGCATGTGTAAGTGTGTGTGTGCATGTTTGTTTGTGTATGTGTCTGCGCGTGTGTGTATGTATGTATGTACGTGTGTTTGTGCATGTGTGTGTCTGCATCTATATGTGATGTGTGTGTGTGTGTGTCTGCATGTATGTGTGATGTTTGTGTGTGTCCGTGTGTTTCTGTGTGTACTAACCATGCACAAATACACACTGTGGGAGTCTGTGTGTGTGTGCTTGTGTGTGTGTGTGTCTGCTCTCATGTACGTATGCTGTGTGTGTGTAGTGTGTACATGCAGTATTTACCATCCGAGTGACGATGGATGTGACTCCATCTGCCATCTGCCGTTCCTCAAGTAAAGAGAGCGCGTGCTCCATCAGCCTGTGCAGGAAAAGGGAACGCGCCAATGACAGGGTCGGCCGCTGCGCACCTGCAGCGCTGCTGGCATGGTAACGGAGAGAGAGGTGTTTTAGTCTCACGCTGAGTAGGCTTGGGGTCGCCAGCCTTGTCCGTTTAAACACTCCGAGTTCTCAAACTGCTTCCATTCACAGCAGATTAGACTTTCCAATTATTGTCTTCCTGTCTTCTCCATTTCTGCCCCGTTAAGTGGATTGCTCTCCCGGCAAGGTTTCTGTACCCTGACTGTTGCCATCTCGGCCTCATGCTGTAGACAACTGCTGCTATCTGGCTATGTGCAACTTAATGCTTCGACACAGGCCACAAAGCCCAATGTTCAATATTAGCTTTTGTTTCTAAAATGGTTGACCCTTACCTGTACCTGTTACCCAGCAAGAATAAGTACATTTTCTGAATACCCAGCAAACAATGGCATCTCTAAATTGTGCTCAGAAGAAACAATGCGTGATTAATTGCTTGCGAGAATCGTCTGATGATATAAAGGGTGCTTGTGATTTTTGTAATTGTTCTCAGTACTGGCTGTGTCACAGTTTCTAAAAAGAACTGAAAAGCATTATCTTGTGAAGAGCCCCTACTTTATCACACAGCATCCTGGGTAACTACATCAGCATAGTGACAAAAGGTCCTGAAGTAACTCTTTGTGATTGAAGAAGCACCGTGCCAAAACCAGAAAGACTACAGTAGCAGTGCTGTGTTGTGGTGCTTACACTGATTTTTGTGCTTAATACTGTATTACATGGGTCCGAAAAGAAGGCATTGTCACATACACTCACCGGCCACCTCCTTAGGTACACCTGTTCAACTGCAAACTGCACCCGTTAACGCAAATATCTGATCAGCCAATCACGTGGCAGCAACTCAATGCATTTAGGCATGTAGACATGGTCAAGACAATCTGCTGAAGTTCAAACCATGCATCAGAATGGGGAAGGAAGGTGATTTAAGTGACTTTGAACGTGGCATGGTTGTTGGTGCCAGACGGGCTGGTTCGAGTATTTCAGAAACTGCTGATCTACTGGGATTTTCACGCACAACCATCTCTAGGGTTTACAGAGAATGGTCCGAAAAAGAGAAAATATCCAGTGAGCGGCAGTTCTCTGGGCGAAAATGCCTTGTTGATGGCAGAGGTCAGAGGAGAATGGCCAGACTGGTTTGAGCTGATAGAAAGGCAACAGTAACTCAAATAACCACTCGTTACAACCAAGGTATGCAGAAGAGCATCTCTGAACGCACAACACATCGAATCTTGAAGCAGATGGGCTACAGCAGCAGAAGACCACACCGGGTGCCACTCCTGTCACCTAATGAAGTGGCCGGTGAGTGTATAATACAAAGTAAACCCCACAGGTATTTCATAAAGTGGGATAAAAAAAAAGAATATTGACCTATGTACAATCATGTTCTAATGCCTGTGTGATGTCTTTATGTATATCCTACATGCATTTTCTCTGATAGTTTGCACAGCCATATAGTGCAGGGATACCATTCCTGAACTAGGGACCAGCAGGTTATGTTCACATTCTGCATATTTAGTGAGAGACTATTGCTGCACACTTTACAACATGCATCATCAAATATGGCCCTAAAATCCAAATCTGAATTTTTTTTCTCTTCTGGGTAATTACCTGAACAATTTGCGCTACTGATTGGCCTGACTCCCAGGTAAAGGGAGCAGTAAAGCAGCAGTTCTTGGCCCTCAAAGATTGTGATTTGATGATCTGTGCTTTTGACCTGGTTTTGTTTAGCACATTTACAAATACAAAAAAAAAGTAAATGAATTTGGTCACCCTGTGTGAGGGCAAATAAATACACATATATAAATAATGTAATAAAACCCATAGTTGGCTTTATTTTGTACACAGTTGCAATAGCCTGAGGGGAAATGAGACAGAAAGTTGCAAGGTTATTGCTGCTGAATGCGTGAAAAGACATTTTGGTGATTCAGCAGAGGGGGAATATGGTTCCCACAATGCCATTCAGCTCTCAGAGACCGCACCGTTCACTTCTTAATAGCTGACTAGCTACGTCCTTCTCGGAAGGACGCAATCGGGTTGGTGGGGTCCTCATCATCCAATGAGAAGCCCCTTACATGCGGCCATGGGGTGTCACACTGTGACATGGGAGAAAATAACCATAGATCTCATGTGCTGGACCAGGAGTTCCTCAGGAGGTCAAAGGTCAAACGCAAGCTAATTGAGAGTTACACAGTTGTCTTTATTGAGGAACAGAGAATGGTGAGGGTGGCAATGAGGGATAAAATAGCACTCGAAATCACCAAATAATACTCACCGATGATGTCCATCTGTCGAGGGGAATTGGGCTTTGATGGACAAAGAGGTGGGAATTGAGATATAATGCATTGTATACTGGTCATCAGACAAGAGACGCAATAGCGCAAGGGCGATGTGTTAACTGCGGGGACACCAGCTGTCAGCCCAGCCGAAGGCCAACAAGGCGGAGCTTGTTCCAGGCTTCCAACTCGCCAGTCCATCACATTTCAGACAGAACAAGCATTAATTACCCTCTGTTTGCCTCACAGCCAGGAGGTCACTCACGAATAGGTAAGGCAAACACAGCACTTGTTGTAGTCTGTATTTCCCGGTCACTTGTCTCCCCAGTACTGTCTCTGTGTCTGTGTTCCCTGAGCTGCTTCACTCCCCTGTACTTGTGTGATTTCACTATTCGGGTGGTTCCGGGTTTTCGTGGTTTCCCCCCTTCTTTCCAGTCTCGCTTTACTTTCTTCCTGCTGATTTCTAGTTTTACTAATTTCTACTAATCCTTACTAACTTATAGATTGTAAAGTACTAACCTCGCTAATATACTAACATGTGAATATTACTAATGGACTAACACACACTAGTTCTGGGTTTTTGATAGTTTAGATCACTATACTAATACATTAACCAGTCTCCCCTTTTCCATGCTGCGCTGTAGCTCCGCCCCTTTTCTTTCTAGCCTGCTCTAACGCTGAGTTCTGCAATTGCCTGCACCTGTCTCTTGCGCTAACTGCACCTCTCTCTCTCTGCACGTGTTTTACCTGCTAAACCCAGGCCGTCTGTTATCATTGTTGTCTATGTGATTCCAGTCCGCGTTTTGTCAGTCCCCTGTCATTTAATTAGTTATCCTAATGTTCTTCACCTGGATGTTGTTTGTTACTCCGCCCTCACTCACGTAACCCCTCCTTGATTGTTACCTTCCCCAGTGTATAAATGTCAGTCTTTTCCACCATGTCCCTGTCAGAACGTTGATCAGATTCATTGTGCCGATTATTTGTAAGCCTTTGTTTTTTGAGATTCTTGCGACACCCCTTTGCCCGACTTCGAGTTTGCCTGCCCCTTTTGGTTTTGTTTGATCTGGTTCGACCTTCGCTTTTCTTTGACTTCTCTTTTGCCTGCCCCTTTGTACCTTCGCTATTTCTGATCTCCTGGTTTTTGACTTTTTGCCTGTCTTTTTACTTTTCTTCTGGAAACTCGATTCTGTACCGCACTATCTCTGATCACCTGGCTTCGAACTTCGCACGGAATAAAGACAACGTTTTTTTGGATTTCCCTGGTCTGCGTGTGGGTCCTTACACAGAACATCACAGCACTTCCCCAAAGGCTCACCCATCCGCTGTCTTTTATTGGCAGGACATATCATGGCAGCCAATCCCTGTTAATTCTAACCTGTCTGCTTGACTTTGAGTGCTCAGGTGCATGTGGTCTTTGTGCAGTGCAGAGGTAGTTTAATTTGTTTCTCCACAAAGCATAAAGCGATTGGTTTTTCATGTTTAGCCATACTTTCTAATCAGATTATTATTATTATTATTATTACAATTTACAATTTTTTTCAAATTTATTTTCAATTTATTTCAAATTTCAATCTAAAAATGTGGAATGATTGCATGAAATTAGTGTAATAATTTGGAATTCATGCATAATCATACACTCTTGTGTAATCATAGCCATAGCACGACACATACACACAGAGATGCACACATGCACACACTCACACAAATACTTTATTAACAAATTATTATAAACTCTTCATCCAACCTTTCCAGTCACTTTTCAATCTCAGCATGCCTGTGTGGTTAATTATGTTGTGCAATTGTGCCAACCAGCCCCAACACTGGGTTGGTTTCAGCTCATCTACGCATATTATGGGGTTGGATGGCACAATGTTAAAATGCTATAGTTACAAAGAATTAACAGATGGCATAAATAATGTAAAATGTATTAACAATATAATATACAATGCAGTTGAAACCAAACAACATTTTTAACCAGTTAATCAGTAGAAATGCCATGCATCCATAGGCCTACTATTCTCTCCTTTTATATTTCTCTTATTTTTTTCTTTGTGTGTGTGTGTGTATGTGTGTGTAAGCAGTAAGCCAGCAGTATTATATTCATATTTATTCCATTGAATATTAATGGTTCTTGGTCTTATTTGAAATATAGTGAAAATAGTTTTTATTGGTTACTTCTTTTATTGGTACTACTTCTTTATAACTGCAGCATTTTAACATTGTGCCAATAAACCACAAAACAGTGTGCCATGCAACCACGCTGATGTTGGGACGCACCTCTGTGATAATATCATGTTACCCAGCTAGCATCACTCATCACAGACTTTCAAATCTTTTATCAAAACGTAGCTGATTCCTATCTCTACTAACTGGAAGCAATATATATCCAATACTTCTATCGAATACAGTTTTATGATACATTTAGTGTGAAGACCTTTTTTTTGATACTGCAACTGAACGTTTGTCACAAAAAAGTGAGTGACTTTTTAGATGTTTTAACATAATACATGAGTGCAGGGCAGAAAACACACATTTTGATGTTCCATTTTGCTTGTGTCTGCAACCTTCAAAGGGCCAGAAAATATCTGTGTGCCAAACATCCCTTGTGCCAGCCAACCCTGGTCTGCCCTTCTTGGTACGATGTATGAAGATATTTGGACAGCATGCTGGGATGCTGAGATGATCTGAGAAGTGACTAGAAAGGTTTGTTGCAGAGTTTATAATAATTTGTTAATAAAGTGTTTGCGTGTAGGTGTGTGTGTGGGTGTGTGTGTGGGAGACAGAAAGAGAGAGAGGTTCAATAGGAGAATGTGATAATTATGATTAGCAGTTGCCCTCAACTGTGTGTAAATGATGAAACTGAATACAATCTACAGTGTGGGAGTCAATTCCCAACATCCAGTCAGCATGCACCAGTAATTAAGTCAGATGTGTGTATTTGTGTGTCGGCTAATAACTGCACATGCAAAATTAGAAAGCCTGATTTACCTCTTTGTCAATTACCAACTTTGTGAAGGCATATCATGTAATATATGTTGTCTGTGTTTGGGGTGGAGGGGTGCATGGATATTCCAGTGTAATTATATACAATGAACATGAGCCACAATTACAACACCTACATCTAACATCACCAGCATCAATTACCAAAAATCACACTTCAAGAGTATCACTCAGTCTTGCTCTCCAGCCTACAGCAACCCCCAATGATGTGACGACAGTTAAGATCTATTATTATCCTCATCTACACAGGTGCTAGCTGTGCTGTCAAGTATTTGCACTCTGACTTAAACATCTAATTTCATTCACATGAATTTGCAGTGGCAGTTGAATCTGATCAGCTTTGCACTAAATATCCATAGTGTTACGATCTACTGTGATGAAAATACATAGTTACTCATGTTATTTGAAACTGGTGGTGGTTGCCATAAAACCGCAATGAATAGACATTAGGCACGGGGCTCTAGTGTGGCCATCTTATGACATTTTGTTCCTTCAGGAATTAAATGAATGATTGCATTTATTTATTTATTTATTGGAAAGGGAAATGCCTTTTTTCTTAAGTAAACCAATGCGTTCCTGTTTAACTATGAAAAGCTATTATTAAGGGAGAAAATGAATTGAGATTAATGTGACACATTTTTTTATTGTCGCATTTTCACTGTACTGTACCTGTGTAGGTGTTTGTGTATGTGTGTGCGTTTGTGTACGTGCATGCGTTCTTGTGTGAGGGGGGAAACTTACACTGGGTACGCTTTCGTTTTTCATATCTGAGTCTATCCAATACGGTACAACAGCTTTTGTTCATCTGCAAGCAACCAGCTTGTTTGCTTTTCTTTTAACTGATTGAAAAAAGATATGTTCACGCATCAAATATCCTTACATCTGTCACAAAAAAGGTAACTTAAACAACAGACAGAACACCAAAAGAACTGTTTTGGAAAATGTTGCAAACATTCAATATTTATTTACTTTATTTTCAGAAAGTAAATAATTTTCCTGAAGTTAATGACAGATTTGAATATACCACACATCACAATCAGTACAGACGAGTGCTCCCAGAGGAGCTCACTTGATGTGTTACAGACATTTTCAGTTTCAGTCATTGGTTGGGTAAAAGCAAAAAGAAAGAGAAAATAAGTGATACACTATAGGATATAAGTAAGCTTTCTAATAAGAAACTAAAAAAAAATAGGCTTTGGCACTGCTGTTTATGTGATGCAATTTCTATAGGCACATTCTCAGTGGATATAGGAGAAAGGTACTTACTGGAATTAAACTCATCTACAGCCTTAGGCTTCAGTAGCTACAGTACGCTTGCTATGTAGGTATTTCAGGGAACTTCCTGATTAGCTACACACCATAAGATATCAAGATGTTGATTGCCTCTCCTCCCAAAAGTCTACAGCCAAGGGCTCCTGTTTTCCCAATGTTTATACTGTATACTTCATGTCAGCGCATGTACAATTTTTCAGCTAGCATGGAAAGACAAGGAAAGGGCTGACGTTTCTCTTCCACCACCCTCATTCTACTAATTGATACAGTAATGAATACAGCTAATAATAATAATAATAATAATAATATTTTTAAATATTATATAGTTACGATAGTAGAAGTTAAGTGTTGATGTCTTTGTAGTATATTGGACACATTTTACCAGGGATTGTTGCCACACGGTTGCACCAATGTACACCCCAGACGAGTGATCCACCCCTCATTCCACCAGGCAGCTCAAGTGCTGAATAATCATTGATGAAAATACCAAGCCTGGTGCAAACATCCTTGCACAGTTCTTCAGTGGTTCTGGAATATCAATCTGCTCTTTTGACAGATGTGTTTTCCCTAGTAAGGGACTTTTTGCTGCCCCAAGTATATTAATGTATTTACATGGAGAGTTTCCTGGTCTAGATTGCTGTTGTACATATTCTCAGTTTTCTGGTGACCGAGCACAATGTGGTGCTCCAGGCAACCTCAGTTGTCAAGCCGTGCCTTTGAGCAAATGACATGACACGACACCCCGCAGCTCAGATAATAAATCCAAAACATGCAAATGCTTTGATTCTTTAATGTTCCTTCCAAAAAAAGTGTTCCAGAAAAAACCATATCAATTATATATTCCAAGGGGAAACTAGATTTTTACAGGAGTTCCTGTACCCTCTTTGCACGCACTACTTGATTTGAAATAAAACATTGAATTGCTCATTTTCAATGCTATTCCTTTCCATTATCTTTTGTGTGAGAGAGAGAGTAGTTACATTTCACTTGCTTGGAAAATACTATACAAATATGTGATTTACATTTGCATGTGTTTGTGTCTGGGTACATGCAAGTCTGTACATGCATGTGAGTATGTGCAAAAGTGTATATACACATAGTAGAATAGTAGCACCAAAGCAAGTAAGAGTTGAGTGTGCAGAAGCTGTTACTAATAAGGCAATTGCCCATCAGTTCACTATATCACCTCAGGTTCGCAGGGATGTGCTCATCACTAAGGGACATTATCAATTCCTCAGGCCAGGGCCACCATATTAATTATAGCTGGAAAATGTAATGGCTGTCATTCACAAGCCATAATTATGTGAATATGAATGTGAATTTTATCAGTATGTGATTCAGAGTGACTGCGTTGGAGACAGCTTTTGTTATTCTCACAAAATGTCTTTTTTTCTTTTCTTATTTTTTTTTTTGCTTGCTTTGAGAGTTCTCTCAACTCAAAAGATAATTTCTGGCCTGGGTATAAATTTTTGAGAAACTGGCACACACACACACACGCACACACACACACATACATGCACGCACTGACACACACACACACACAGAAAAGTTTTTTTGTTTTTTATGTTTAGATCCAGTGTTCCACATATGCAACTACACCCCTTTAAAGACCCTTGTGCAATCAAACCATTGTTTTTTTTAAATATTGGCAGTGTTTGTTATGTACAGTACAGACCAAAAGTGATAGGCCACCTGTGTTTTTTTTGAATAAATAAAAAACCTTAGGTAGAGAAATCAGTTGGTGTATGTGCATTTATTGAATATCAAACAAAAGTTTGACCAAAATAATGTTTCAATATTTTCAATTTTTACCTATGATGAGTGAGTTTTACTTAAAATAATCTTAGATACGACTCAAAATAGCCTCCTTCTGACACACTTTTTAATTATAACTAAACAAATTATTGGAAATCCATCCAGTCGGGGGGGGGGGGGGGGGGGGGGGGTGGAGGTGTAGTTGAATCAACCACAATCTTATCTACTTCAAGTTTTTTTTAACCACAGGTAGCCTAATACCATTGACCTGTATGTCAAATAGCTGCACGAAATATGGCAAAGAAGAAAGTATTAAATATAGATGTGAATTGTCAAGTAAACACATTGTGACAAAGTTATTTCCTGTAAGAAATTGCAAAGAAGCTCAAGATTTCCAAGTGCAGTTTCTCAGTACACACTCAGAAGGGTCCAGCGGATGGACAGTAATGTTAACAGGAGAAGACCCCGGAAGATCAAGAAGCAGTAGACAAGTATCTTGTGGTGTTTATCAAAAGAAACTATTGTAAAAATTGCACCACAACTACAAGAAGAACTTAATGCAACTAGAGAGAAACCAGCTCCCCTGGCTACAGTGAAACAGCAAATATAACCTGCTGGTCTAAAGAACTGTCAAATTGCATGAGATTTCTGTTCTATGTTACTTTTTCACATAACTGCATGAAGGATTCACCATGTAAAGCCAGCCTTAGAATTACAGTGAATAAATCACTGACATTGGTGGTATGTGCATGGTTCTGTCACAGAGCCAGCTAAGCCCAACCAGCACTAAATTAGACCCAAGAAACTGCACTATCCATCTCCGAAGTTGAGTGATAAAAGCTGTGGGAAAACAAGAGTGAGCACTGGTCAGTAGAGAGGGCTGATGGAGTTCAGCTGATGGAGGGCTGGAAAGTGAGGCAGAGTTAGCTACCCTACTTTTTGACAGGTTACATAGGCTAAGTTATAGCAGGACCGAAAAGAACATTTGACAATGACATTTTGTTTTCTCTAGCCTAGTGTTATCTATGATCTCATTAATCAGATAGAACCATGACAACCTAACATCTGAACATGTACTGTAATTAGCCAAATTATGACATTAGAGCTAATAGTGCTTGTGTGTAAAGACCTACTGTTAGCAACAAAAACAACTCTTATATAGACTTACTCAGAGGTCTTGAAATAGTAGTTGTGTTTTTGCAGAATGCGGATAATAAGCTAGCAAGCTTGCGTACTAGTGGATATCGAATTTTACAACCCATTTTGCAGCTTTAGCCTATTAGTACCACTGTCTAGGTGGCGATAGTTAGCCTAGCTGCTGTGCTGTGCAGTTGCAGGGTTTCCGCCAGTGTATTGCAAGCCCGGCGGGCTGCCAGGCCTAAATTGACCCCCCGCCGGGCCTAAGCATCGGGGATTATTATTATTATTTTTTTTTACATATTTTTAATATGTTTTTTAAACTACAGTTACAGTGGGGCGGCTTGGTTAGAAAGCTCACCAGAGACATCTGTTGGTTAAAATGTGAACGCACTATAGGAAAACAGCAGGTCTGTTCTTTACCCTCATTGTGCACAGAGTGACGTTCAACACTTAATGCTTCCAACTATCACAAGCTAACGGTACCTAGCAAGGCACCATTTCTTTAGTAGGCTAACTAACCTCATTACAAACTGTGTTATCACTTCATCTCGTCGGTAAGTAGCCAACATTCTTTTTATATTAACTTAAGCAGTGTGTTGGTAACTTTAAACTAGTAGCATGAATGTGACGTTCGATACATTGTAACATTACATGATGTATTAATCGCCATCTAAATAACGACTTCACTTGTCTATTAATAACGTTAGCTTGGTGACATTGATGTGCACGACAACGTGGTCATTTAGCTAACTTAGCTAGCTAGCCAAACAGTCAGTAACACAGATACATAGATATTTTGTTGTTGTTAAAATGTGCCTAGCATTCCAAGGCTGTACATTGTTGTAAGATTTAGTAGCCAATAAGTAGGCAGTGTTGTGCATATCCCGCTCTTACAGCTCGTTTCCAGCCCAAACCACTACAAAGAGAGCAAACTTTTTTTTTGTCAGTGACATTTCCTTCTGACATCTACGATGGCAATCGCAAACACGACATTTATTTTGCCTTTTTGTATAGCTATTTTCATGGATAAAATCGCATTTATTATTATTATTTATTGGTAAAAACATTTACTTTGTATCCAGGGAGATAGCCAACTACTTACACGTTACATGACATGTGTAGCCATTTCATAACACGATCGCATTTCAGGCTAGAAAATAACCCGTTAATCCAGAGAAATTGCTGAGTCGTCTTAGAATCTTTATCGCAACCGAATGTATCAAGGCTGGCAGCCCGGATCAAATTTGTTGTGACAGCTGCCATCCAAAACAAACACCTGAGAGAGGCCGCCTGCGTGCGTGCCTCCCCCAAGGCGTTACGTCATTGTTTTGCAATGCGCAGCTGTCGTAGAAACATGCTGGCTTCGATAAGCGGAATCGATAAGCTCAGAGCCATACAATTCCAATGAATAGGACAACTTGGAACCGGTTCGCGATTCCCATCCCTATTTAAATGTGCCCAGAATTCCAAGGCTTGTTGTAAGATTTAGTAGCCAATCAGGTTTTTGTGGAGTGCAAAACTTTGATATTATTTATTTTAATTTAATTTAATTTCTTTTGTTGTTGTTGAAAACACAGCATTCCAAGTCTGTACATTGTTGTCAGATTCTTTGTAAGACTATGCTATGCTGTAAATAGTTGTTGATTTTTTTTAATGTGTGTTGAATAAATGACTTATTTATAACAACATTCACATTACGTTGTTATATTTTCAAATCTTCAGTCAGCTTTTAGCACTGACTTAATGTAGGACCCTATGGAATCTGTGTTATAGCTTTTTTAAATTCTCAATTCCGCGATTCCGTCTGTGATTCTGTTATCACAGAAACTATAGGGCCCTACTTTAATGCTGCCATCAGTCTGTCGCAGGCCCGTGCCGGGCCCCCATCAAAAAAGACACTTGGATGCCAGCCCGCGCCGGGCAGCCGGCCCCCGTCAAAAGATACTTGCCACCGGGCCTAACAACTTTTCTGGGGGAAACCCTGAGTTGCATTGTTATTATATATGGCAAGGTTGTTATATAAATGCGTTTTTAATTACTTGTCTAATGTAAGACTCATGGCTTGACATTTTGGATGCTACAATATCCAGCTTCCTGCCATACTATGTTTAGTGCTGTGCCAACATCACACACAAACACAAAGGTTGGGAGAGAGTCTGCCAACCATTTGCAGGGACAGGGAGCAACTAGTGAGGTGGTGTCATGCTTTAGGTTTGGATTGCAGTTCTCCCTTGTGGACACTAGATGGTTTTCAACACACCTATAGTGAATGTCCATACAGAACGAACATGCTGTGTTAGATCTCCAGTTTTCATGTTTAAAATGTGCATATGTACATCAAAAGATGATTTTCATTTTCGTAAGTTTGAAAAGATGAGAGGCTTAGCCATATGAAATTGCCATACAGTCAATTATCAAAGACTCACACACACACATACTCACGCAAGCACGCACTTGCGCACACACATACACACACACCACTGGTTAAAAATATGTGTCATATGATAAAAATGATCAATGTAGAATCTGATTTAATAGAAACTGAAGATATTAGTCTGGATTTCTAATGTCACAGTGAGTTATGGACAGATTTGTATTGTATTGCTTTTTTAGATGTGGATGATCGGTGTTTAAAACTCTTATGTTAGTAAAAGCTGAATTATTTACAACATTCCAGGCAAATAAACAGAATATTACATTTATTAAATACATTATAATTACTGCTATTTTTACTGATATTATGATTAGAATTACCATGATATGAGCATATGGTTTTGCCTTCCCCTACTGTCTGAAATTTCTTTACAATTTTTGTGTAAAACCTGTGCAGGGCAGATAATGATACAACATTTACCTTTCATATTTATTTCTTTCAGTTCTGAGTGCCACTTTCACCCTGTATATTTCTTGTGCAAACATGTTTGCCAACAGTGATTTCTGAAATTGCATATTTGTATGAATGATAGGACTGACATATCGGACGCAGCAAATGTAATCTAGTTATATTGTGTACATTTCAGATGGAATACTCACTAGCAAAAAGCCATTCTATTTGTGTCTCTCAGACAGACTTTAATCTGCATTTAATCAAGCCTGTAGCAAATGTTTTATTAATACGAAGAGAACCCTGGTTTCTTTTAGCCCGGAAAACACATTGCTTGTTTGATTCAGTTGTCTTGTAAATAAAGACACAAATCCATTTACAATGAGCACATACTCTCCAGCCTGCCCTTGGAATCCGACTAGAAATATCGCAGTGGATGTGCAGTCTCAGGTAGGCTGAATCCAGCATTGCATTTGATGCCTTTTTGTTCTTTCTTTATTCTCCCTGAGTGGTTCTGTACAACCCCATTAAATATTTTTAATAGTCCTGAAATGAACTTCCTGAGATGTTTTTTCCCAGATATATATATATATATATATATATATATTATATATATATTATATATATATTCGTGTGTGTGCTGCATATAGATATATGTGTGTGTGTGTGTGTGTGTGTGTGTGCGTGCATGCATGTGTGTTCCAGACCAAAAATGTGACAGTAGTGCTGACATATAAAAAAGTCTTGTAATTTTCAAATAAAAGTGGAACCGTATCATACTTTGCTTCATTTAAGGTTGAATTCTTTAAAAAAAAATAAAAAAATGAGCAGATTAGTGGGGTGAGTTATTGAGGATTCACATGCTCTTTTACACAGCTTGCTTCTCCATGAGAATTAACTTGAGCTAATGCTGGCAGGAGCTGAATGCTGTATTAAAGCTGTCCATTTTGTAACTGATGAGCAGGACTTCCTGGTGTGATGTTGCTATTGCTCCAAGTCACATGCATTTTGCTATATTTAATAAGTTGCAGTGACACAGACAGCAACATTGACACAGATATGTGAGATTCATGAAGCTTTGACCTTGGTACTCAGAACTGTAATATATATTTTGCACAGCACAACGTGATATTCTTGAAATTTCATATCCCTGACAAAATTATATAGAATAATAAATAATTATTTAATATATCGCTCAGAACTTTTGGATATAAGGGAAATATCTGCCACTACCCTAAACACCCGCAAACACACCCCCACCACTAAATTTGCCATAAATAGTACTTATGCTTGGCCATTCACAGCACTTACATCACAAGTGAAATTAATGTGTATATTCAGATATGATACACTTATAAATTTGATCAGTCTTTTATAATCATTACATCTTCTGATGTTTATGTGCTTAAACCTTTGGGGAAACGATACATAGGACAATGACAAATAATTCAGTTTAGTAATAAGTTACAGAACTCCATTTAAGGCTTTTATAGCTACAGCCTTCACACATTACAATCAAACAGCAGCTATGCCTTCTGGAAGATTAATTCTGTTTTACATTTGAAGTTAAACAGGCCGACCTTGGTTAGCACTTGCATGGGAGGGCTCCCAAGAAAATAAAGTTTCTGTTGGAGATGGCATCAGTGGCTCAATAGAGAATGGGTTTCCCTCTAGATCCAACAAAGAACAACATCTCAACTCACTGACTGAGACACTGCTGTAAGAGACACTTTCAGAGGAGAAATTAAACCCAACTCATTAATGGTGGTCATTAATAAGTGCCATTGCACTTATGCCCAGAACATTAGCTAAGCTCTCACTCTGGCCCTACCCAAATTAAAGACACATGTTAGAGGTAGTTAAAAGGTATGTCACAGCCTCCTCCCCTCCCAGTTCACAAATTCATCCATAAACAGCTCTTAGCTGTTTTAATGGTCTTCTTCTGAAAGATTAATTATGCTAACTACATATTTTCCCAAAGGGCCATGCTCACCACAGACATGATATAAATGTCCTTTTAATTACTCCATTAGATACGATTAGACCCGTTTCTTTTTTGAAGCTGGCAGTATTTTGCTCTTCTCTCTATATGCCTTCCTCTTTCAGAAGCTGAAAGATTACACCTATTTAAAAGCAGACAGACTTATTTCCAACAAATAATAATCCTTGTTGCATTTAGGTACTTGTGGCCCCAGCATATGCCTTTTAAGAACAATATACACATTTTATAAAGCAGCATTAGCTATTTTTTGATTTGAGAAAACATGGAACTATAAACATATTTACTTCTGTAGCCAACATAGGTCTGACCTGTATACGGCTTTTGAAAGTGCACCAAAGAATAAGCGACATAATACAGAAAAGCACTAACATTGATGACACGCACACAAATTTTTTTATTCTTTAGAGAACACTGACTGAGATTAATGTACTCTTATCTAGTAATGCAGTACTGTCTGCCACCCTGTGGCAAAAGGGCATTTTATAAAGCAATTTATACAGGGTTTTTGAATGCCTTTTCTGTGATGCCAATTTTCAGTGACAATAAATGGATTAATTAATTCATTTCAGCCAATTCCTAAAATGTTTTTGTTTACTGCTTGCCTTTGCTGGATGCTTGTTGACTTGAGCTGGATGCTTGATCTGAATGACAGGTTGACCTTTTTAGTCCATCATTTTGTCCATGGAGACAAGTATGGAAGAGACATTAAGTATACATGCACACTAAGATTCAGCCTACCTAGCATGAATTGTGTCCTTACATTTTGTGCAGATATTCTAATATTCCTTATTTCAATTTTGTATTCTGTTGCTGGAGTAGTGCACTAGTTCATTTATATGTAATTTCACTCATTTTGTTGCAAATGAACCAAATTGAACAATTTACAGCCTGTTCTCATAATCATGTCAATTTTGATAAGGTTCTGAAAGCTGAGCTCACTGTCTGGTTCAGTCAGAGCTAAGAAGAGTCAGATGGCCCACACTGTGTTTCTGGAGGGGACTTGTTACTAAACATATGCTCAACTTTGCTAGCGAGTTGAGAGACAGTTCCATCACCTTTGAACTAATTGCCCATTAACAAAACATTGACAAATCTGTCATGAGCCTTATCCCAGGTTTTATCCAAATTTCATCAAAATGATATTATTACAATTAAATATAGATGGGAACACCTGCTTCAATGCTTTTAAAGGACTGTCAATAAAAGAGGAAATGCTATCAGTCAGGAAATAGGAAACAATGCATGATGATTATCAGAAATAGTCTGATAAGGAAACAGCCTTCCTAAATAAGGTACTCGGGAGCAAGACTTTCACTGAAACATGGTTGAATAAGAGGGAATGCTGTGATTCTGACTGAAGAGGTCAGAGTTCTATTCCACTTTGATTGGGTTAAACAAATAACTAGAAAAATGATAGGTTGTGTATATTTAAAAAAAAACGAATCAATGGCGGTGTAGAATGGTGGTGATTATGGGAAATTTGTGCACCCAACTGCCATCATTGTCACTCCTTCCCCTCTACACTCACCCAACAGCAGTTGTGAAAACCATCAAAACCGTACGCCACATGATCCAAAAAGCTACAATCATGTTCTTCAGGTGCGCAGTTATTACCGATTGATTTAATGAGTGACTTTATTCACTGACTGAATAAAGGTTCCTTAAAAAATGTTAAACATCTGCTGATACATATACTCGTCTACCTGGTGTTGTAAAACTTTGGATGAATGAATCCATTCGAAAGACTTTTAAAGCCATTCTGAAACTGCCAATTTTATGTCTAACCATCTACAGACTGGCAGGATGAAGCTGCTCAATAACTACAGGACTGATTGGGCTGCACTGACTGGGAATTGTTCGAGAAATTGTACGCAGACATTGATGAACTAGCAGATGTGGTTATCTGCCATATGGAAGATGGAAGAGTTGTACTTTTGTACCAAAAATAAATTAGCATTTTATCACAGGAATAAAGATGACACGAAAGAGGCACAAAGGAGAAGGAGCATGCGATTAGGAGGGCCAGGTAGAAATACCAGGAGACAGAGGAGGAAAAATTGGGATTGGAAAACACTCGCTCATCTCGGCAAGGGATTAAGGTAATGGCAAAATGAAGTGCATTGAGGAAGAATGAGAATTGAAGATTTTAAATCAGATAAAGACTATGCAGAGGCCCTTAACATGTTTTATACAGTGATGATTTTTCAAATAAATGTGCTTACATGTGATCTAATGGAAAAAAAAAATACTTAAAAGTGCATGACTGGATTAAATGAGCTGACATGGCCTACAATTATGCTTGTCAAGACATTTGTGTGGCAAACTCAATTTCATTTTTCACATATCTCTGTATATTCACAAGGTGCCTTTCGCATAGAAGCTGGCTGCAGTGGTGCCCTTTGCTAAGAAACACACTGTCATTTGTTGAATTATTTTAGATACTGTAGCACTCATATATGTAGATTGCCAAAGTTTGCCGATAGGAGTAAAAAACTGTAACAGTAGATGATACTATTTTAATTGTATTCATTTTATATATAAACACTTGAAAGGAAGCATGTTGACTACTATTTGTTGCCTCCATATCAACATTTAATCCCATTTAGTTGGACTGTTTTGACTTTGCTTTTACGACTTCCTGGCCAGCAGATCCCAAAGAGTGAGGTGAATGCAAATCAAAGGGACATAATTTTACCTTTCTCTCACTTCTGTACATTATACCAATGATGACTGCAGATGCAATAAATGGATAAACAGTGATAAAAGTGAGAGAGGGTACTGTGGTGCATCTGGTGCAGGATCCTGCCTGTGATGTTTTGCGAGGGGGGCTGGTTGGGTTTCGACTCAGGGCTGCATCCTTCAGAGTCATCGTGAAGGTCTTTATGCTTTCTCTGTCCAGATGCCAGCCATCCTATGGATCCCAGGGTCTGAGAATTGGGCAGCATGCCAAGTGCATATTGGGGAGCATCTGCCAATCATCTTGGAGGGGTGGAGGTGACTACCTTGGTATCTATAACCCCCCCCCAAACAGCTTTCTCTGCCACTTCTCTCACTGCCCTGGCTGTACCATGCTACAGGGCCCTCAGGTCATAGGTATCTGTGTATTCTCAGTAGGGGGATACAGAGGAGGCTCCTCAGTGTGCTGTGGTACACCCACTCGGGGAACAGCTTCCTGGGGTCAATGAACTTCCCATTAGAGTCCATCAGCAGAGCCACCTGTGCAGTGTTCCCTGAAACAGGGTTAGGGGATACAAAGAAACAACATAATTCACAAGGCATTCAACATTCTCTTTCAATTGGCCATTCTATTACAGTGGAAAATAAATGGCAAAAATGGCAACCTAACAACATAGCACAATTTCAATTTTGTATCAAATTGTATATGAGTGTTGATTTATTTCTGCTGTAAATAGCTGTGGTATAGCAGAATTAATCACTCAATTTTTTTTTATTTTTTAGAATACACAACTTCAGGGTTACTTTGCTTCAGAACTGTACCACACACTACCATTCGACAGTTTAAACCATTGCTACACAGTGGCAACATGTATCATAGCGCTGTCCATAGGTGTTCAGTAAACGACATCCAGGGAAAGATGCTATTTCCATCCCAATGCAAACCAGATCTTTGCAGCCACAATCTTTTCATTCAATCAGAACGCTGGCAGTTGAGCAGAGCTGCCATTGATTTGGCTCGTAGATGCTCTGTAATCCTTTGTGATTGCACAAGAACATCCCTCTTTCTCCCATTATGAGTCACCATAAACCTTTGGGGTCAGGTGTTGGATATGGTTGGTAACATGCCACAGTGAATTGTTCAGTCTGTCAATGGAAAGTATTGTCCCTTCTTCTTCTTTGCCAACCCTGTTCTTTCCCCTGCAATTCTGAAACCCCCCAGACCCCTGCTCCATCCTCTCGACCCAAGTCACTGGCAGATCACCAGAAAGTGAAATCCTGTTCAATTAATTGCTTCTTGGTAGGGAGCTACATTCTTTCTGAAGCTCATTTATTGCTAGGTTGATGTGAGAGCTTCTGTCTTCTAGGCTATTTGATTAAACATGTTATAGTGTGTATGTGTGTGTGTGTGTGTGTGTGTGTGTGCACGTGTGCATGCATGTGTGTGTGTGTGTGCACGTGTGCATGCATGTGTGTGCATGTGTGTGTGTATGTGCATGCGTGTATGCGTGTGTGTGTGTATATGTGCATGCGTGTTGTGTGTGTGTGTTTGTCAGGGGCTAGGAGGAGGGCTTTGCTCTGAAGATCGACTGTTACATTCTTCAACTCTTGAAAAGAATTGCCTTCAAAAAGACATTGCCAGGAGAAATCCCCATGGATTAAAATAGTTTCTTTTGCATGTGCTGTATATCCAAAATATTAACCAGATCAGCTGTGAATCACTGGTGAGCAGCATCATACTGACCATCTATCATCTCTGCTTCTGTGTACAATCCTAGAAAACATTGCTGGGGAGACGAAATGAGAAAAAGTATGCACAGACTTGTGTGTTTGATACTGGTGCACCCAATGTGCAAGAGAAACCTTCAGCTCCAGGCACATTACTAGAAACTGGTGAAGAGTGAATCCCAATTCACTCAGACAGCAGTGGGATAGGACAGGCCCTTTGAGGGCTGGTAAGAAAGAGGGCAGTGAGGGGCGGGGACTATCGTGCATTTCCAGGGCAATGAGCAGATGCGCTATCCACGGAATCGATGGGCAAATCATCCTGTCAATCATTTGTCACTCCTAATTAATGAGTCTGAACCCTGAGTTTGTCAGATGAAGCAATAATTAACAAGCTAAGTGTGGCATTCATCATGCATTATTTTAAAAGCCACAACTGCAATGTGATTCTGTCCATCCAAGCAGACTTCAATTCATTTCCCTCGTAAATAAACAGCATCCGTTTGCCAGATTAATGTTTGGCCCGTAAAATTAGATAAATTAAACAGTGATAGAGGAGTAATTTTGTAAATGGTGTGTTTATTTCCTCGTTTCTGAACCATGACTATAGTCAGATATATTGTATATTGCATTACCTCCAATGCTGAACTGAAGAGAATCACCAGATGGAGACTTTCATATTCCCCAAAGCACAATTAACACACTGACAGGGAGGAATACTTTTTTTTCTCCCACATGCTGTTATTTCACATACTTTTACACATTAATCCTTTGGTACTGAAACTTCATTGAAGTACCACTGTTAATATCCTTGCTGGCTCTTAGCATTATGTATTGGTATTATGTGGTATTTATGCCATTGGTATATTCTTATTATTATAAAGTGTAAAAGGTCAGTCATTTTATTTTCTGATTTTATTTATTTATTTATTTTTTCAAAACAGCCTTGCTGGTTTTTGGCTCAAGGAAAAAAAAGTTTAAAAAAATCATTATTGAAATATCCCCTTGAATAAAATCCCAGATTTAAATCCAAGGTCCAGCTGGGTGGATCAGCACAGTTGGTGAATATAAGTGGGCATTCCAAATTGGAGGAAAGGAGGGGAGAGGAGGGAATGTGAAAGCTGAAGCCAGGCCACTGATACCTACAAATCAGTCTAAGTACAAGTTCTTCAAGGTAAGTGTGCTGACCATTACGAAAAAAACATCATGTGAAATTTGCCTTTTCACATTTTTATTAAAATATTCAAAGAAAATCACATGTGAACTGGGCATTTACTAATTTTATTTTCTTTTTTTCTCATATGAATAAAAATGTTTATATGTGAACAGAAAATATGAAGTCATGAGGAATTTGTATCTTCACTTTTTCAAATGTGAAGTACAGTTCAAAACGTGACTTGAAACAGCATAGGTTACCATTTGCCATAGTTCATGTCTACTCTTCACATGAGGTTTTTGAACATGTGATGGGATCTACTGTAGGATCAGTTTTGCCTTTAGGCTCAATGTGGATAAGTTATTGGGATGGCAGGTATGCCATCCGGCCAAGTTACGCCTTGGCGGGGCATGCCCCATACCTATACAGCACCGAGACTTTGGCACTTTTCAGGGTTCCCCACAGAAATAACCACAACAGCCACAGACACTCAGCCCTTAAAAACATTAAATTCTGTTCATTCTGACCCCATTTCAACAGACAGAATTCATAAACAACTTCACATGTCCACACAATAAAGCCCCAAACTAAGGGGATTTTGCGTTTTCTCCTTCTTCTTCTTCTTCTTCTTCTACTTCTTCTTCTCTTTCTTCTTCTTCTTCTTCTTCTTCTTCTCATTCTTATTTTTCCTGCCGCCTATCCCACTAACAACATGTCTCCCCATTGGACATTTCACTGACACCAGCCAAATCTGCACCTACACGACCCAATCAAAAACGCGCATACACACGCAAAATACCCATACATTTTTACTCTGAAACATTTCCTGTTCAAACAGCTAGTCTGCCTGTGGCCTAGTGGGTAAGGTTACAGTCTTGGGAACATGGGGTCTTAGGTTCAAACCCAGCTTGGAACACGTTTCTTTAACCTGCTTCAACCCTCACTAATAATTGTCCACTAGCCTACTTATCAATTATTGCTTTTGCACCATATTTACCCGCCGTTCACCGTTCAGTTATTAACCGGCTACAATATTGCTAAGCCACATGGATTCAACGGGAGCTCTTCTGTGCTTACTGGCCTGTGTTCTTTAAAACCACCGGCAGGTTTGCTAATGATATTTCACGCATTGCATAGCTATGGCATGGTGCTGCACTAACGAAGTCACAGACTGGTAAACCTCCGGTTAGAGGCATGAATCCCGACTCGCCCTCAGGCAGATAATTTCCTCTTTTACACTAACGTTTTCTTACGCCTATATTTGCTTTACCAAAACTCACTCACGACCACCCATATGCATTTCATCACGGCAAATGTATTCCTTTTATTAAAAAGTTACACCAGTTCACCACTGTGCCATTTCTACTAACTATATTTCTTCACTTGGCTACCGTACAAAACTTTCATATCAGCAAACGCCACGTTTCTATTTCTACATTCATGTTACCTCGCTCTGTTCTCTATCTAGCCACATACGCTACACACAATTACTACTTATGTACATTCTGCAACTCCGCAGTTTAAACAGCTAATCCGACCGTGGCCTAGTGGGTAAGGTTACAGGCTTGGGAACACTGGGTCGATTGTTCAAGCCCAGCTTGGAACACGTTTCTTTTACTTGCTTCGACCCTCACTAATAATTGTCTACTACTTCTTAATTATTGCTTTTGCACCATATCTACCCGCCGTTCACCGTTTAGTTATTAACCGGCTACAATATTGCTAAGATATATGCATTATGACTAACCGTCTGTACGTTCAGTTATTGACCGGCTACAATATTGCTAAGCCATATGGACTCAACGGAAGCTCTTCTGTGCTTACTGGCTTGTGTTCTTCTTTAAAACCACCGACAGATTCGCTAATGATATTTCACGCATTGCATAGCTATGGCATTAGCTAACGAAGTCACAGACTGGTAAACCTCACTCACTCACGGCCACCCATATGCATTTCATGACGCAAATGTATTCATTTTATTTAAAAGTTACACCAGTTCACCACTGTGCCATTTCTACTAACTATATTTCTTCACTTGGCTACCGTACAAAACCTTAATATCAGCAAACGCCACGTTTCTACATTCATGTTACCTCGCCCTGTTCTCTATCTAGCCACATAGTATCTAGCCACTTACTACGTGTACGTTCTGCAACTCCGCATTAAAACATTACATTTAAAATCATGATTCACTCATAAGTATAACTACTAGCACTGAACATGAGAAAAAAACATTCGTGCAATAGATTACATTACAGTACAGGCAAATAATGAGTGCAATGTTATTTAACCCTCCACTTCAACAACTAACGTTCAATACCGACTGTTATATATACCATTTGATAAGGAATATAAGCTCGCTCATGGTCACTCCATTTACTTCGCACTATACTCCGTGATCATGTCAACCTTCACCTACATGCCCATTCTGCTAAAAACATATTGTTTCAACTACGGAATTTCGTAATTTCATTTTAATTTCTCTCACACTGTTGTTTTCTCTCACATGCAAAGCCTGCTGGAACATATGCGTGTGCTCCTATTCTCCACTATCATGTTTTCCGGTTCTCGTTTAGCAAAACAGCGAAGAGGATTCCTACCTGCAGATAAGCCTATCAAAATGCCTTATAAACCTTACAAACACTAAAAGTGCATCTCCACGAAATAACAGACAATGGAGCAGGACAGAAGGATAAACCTTACAAACACTAAAAGTGCATCTCCACGAAATAACAGAAAACGGAGCAGGACAGAAGGCTACACAAGTTGCGACCTAGGGAGTTATAATTCTACGGCCGTGTTGATTATTTTGTCAGTCAAGGCTCGTTGGATGGACGTCAAATCCGTGAGTACATACCATATTCCATCTGCGTTCCTGATGCGTTTATGCTTACGCCACTGCATCCTTTCTCACAGCCACTGTTTTACATATATAGCAAACCGAAACTGCTGAACGGTACACGCTCATCAGACTGTACAGATTCACACAACGATAGCCATAATCCACAACCGTTTCTTGCAGGGTCGCATTTCTCACTCTCATAATCAAACGCTTTGCAAAAAGAACTGATATCTCATAAAAAACACGTTTTCAACGTACAAAAATGCCAAGTTACTAAAAAGTATTGATATCAAAATGACGCCAAGTTACGATACTACAAACAATATAGGCTATCTTGCCTCACCGAAATGACATAAGATGTATCTCAAAGCAATGCTACCCAATATTTCCTCAGTTCTTTCAAGTCACTTGGCCCTGTGTTTTCTAATCTTACCATTTCACAATGTCATGCAAACTTTCTGTCAGATCAAAGAGACAAATATTTCGAATTGCCTCATGGAACACATTGAACATTGTACATTGAAATTAATGTATAAATTCATTAATGTACAGAACTGCTGCTGAGCAACGACAGGAAGCACATTTCTCCAGAAAACATGTTTATACTTGCTTCTGAACTGAATTTGAGTACATGTGCAAGTTATTGTATATTTGCTACGTACAATAAATACTGCATGTAAAACACATATTGTACATACATACATAGAGAACTTCTTTATCCGCATGGGGACATTTCCCTGGCAGCATCTTACATTCACATTCACGAACACACTTGTACCAAGAAACATACTATCATTCACGCAACAGAAAGCCTGGGCAGCGAAATACATAGGCCTACATACCAATACAAATTGGACATACACACACCTATTCAATCAATCTTGACTGTGAGAGAGCCATCCACACATATGTTTGGCCTGTCCATGTAGTGCATGCTTATACACAGGGCCAAGTGACTTGAAAGAACTGAGGAAATATTGGGTAGCATTGCTTTGAGATACATCTTATGTCATTTCGGTGAGGCAAGATACCCTATATTGTTTGTAGTATCGTAACTTGGCGTCATTTTGATATCAATACTTTTTAGTAACTTGGCATTTTTGTACGTTGAAAACGTGTTTTTTATGAGATAATATTGACAGGGAGAACCTTATCTTAGATCAGCACTCGTACACTGATACGTTTTATAAATAGGGACCTAGATATAAACGGACTCATCTTGGATGACGTTTGTCATGAATAGGGACCCAGATATTCCTGGAATAGTATCACTCTCCAGTCTTACAGAGGTTCTCATTGTATTGATCATTGTTTTCTCTCAGCATCTAAATGTATGTAAAGTGGTTATACATTTTGTTCTATGTCGCTCTGGATAAGAGCGTCTGCCAAATGCCTGTAATGTAATGTAATGTAATGTATGAACTTTTACTCCACTGTTTCAGTAGGATTTTTCCTTCAGCAATGCAAGGGGGAGGGGGGCATGGCTGTTTATGACAGTTATTTCATTTCCTCTCCTTAAGAAAAAACTAATCGGGAGATTTGTTGCCATTTGTCAGATTTTAGTTTCTTGCCAGGCAATCCCCTGACAGGAAATAAGGTGAGTATTTTATGTGCAAGAGCTTTATTTTTCATTGCCATTCACTTAGTTTTCTTCTTTTACTTTTATAGGTTTGAATTATCATCTCAAGGTTTCATGTTCATCTCTAAGCTGTCGCGTCACTAGTAGTATCAATGAGTAGTGGAAGGCTGGTTATTGCCTTGATTATTATTGTCCTTGTTTACTGTATATTACAAATAGAAATAATAACCTTCATCCCACTGGGGTTAGGGTCATGCTCCCACACATACCTTTTGGTTTTGTCTTGGGGAAAACACTACTGTGTCGTGATGCAAGGGGTCACTGCCAAATGGGGTAAAGGTTGGAAAGAAAAAAAGAAAACTTTTTTTGCATCAAATTCAAGGTTTGTGCATCAGTGTGATTTATTAACCTCAGATTTTGTGTGAAGGGCACGCACCATACACCTATGCACAAACTACAGACATAATGTAGACATACTATATGCAGGAGTATATGAACTTTTACTTGTGGCAGTTGTTGTATGAGAAACACATTTCCCTTATCTCTCAAGTGGTGTGGAATTGGAAGAACATAAAGCAAGTATGAATGGAGCAATGTGTTCTTTTGTTTGCTTAGAAGCAACAGTAATATATAAACGTAAACAAAATCTTAACAAAACATACATGGATTCTTACATACCATTAATGGTAGTTAACATAAGTAGGAATACAGTAATAAAAAAGCCTACCAAACGTTTACCCTTGACTATTGTTTAGTTATAAGAGAATTAGTTTTAAGAGAGAAAATGAAAATAATGATCTTTGCAGATACCATACTATATGCAGACTTTCAGATCAATGATCACCATATTTATCATAGAGCTTGGTCAAGTCTGCAGAATTGTATGAATATTGTGATTTACATATTAGACATAGATAGAACTTACATAAATGTATTAATTTGTACCATAGGTGGAGATTTAATTTCAACATTGGTAGAGATACACTGCTGGACCACCTAGTCTCGCATAGTCAAATGCCAAGTCTCACAAGCACACTAGCCTGTCACGCAATTCATTCAGACGGAAATATTGAGGGTGTCATTTCTCCCTGTCTCCACCAAACCTATGTGTGCAATTTGTATGCACATTGTATAAATCATGCTTTATGTACATTTGGTGAACTGTCAAATTTAGAATGAAATCCACTGCATAGAAATAAAGCACCTGGTTTTGTTTTCCTGGTGAGAAGGTAGAAAAACTTACTGAATCACACGTTTTCTACATATAGACGGGTGACCAATTAAAGGAAACACCAACATAAAGTGTCTTACTAAGGTGTCGGGACACCACAGACCACCAGAACAGCTTCAATATGCCTTGGCATAAATTCTACAATTCTCTGGAACTCTACTGGGGGGATGGAAAACAATTCATCGAAGGATATTCCCTCATTTTGTGTTTTGATGATGGTGGTGGAAAGCGCTGTCTAATAAGTCGGTCCAAAATCAATTGAATAGGCGTTCAATTTGATTGAGATCTGGTGACATTGAAAGCCATAGCATACGATTCACATAATGGTCATACTTATCAAACCATTCAGTGACCCCTCGTGACCTGTGGATGGGGGGCATTGGCATCCTGGAAGAGACCACTCCAATCTGGATAGAAATGTTTCATCGTAGGATCAAGGTGATCACTCACAATAACTTTGTATTGATTTGCAGTGATCCCTTCCCTCTAAGGGGACAAGTGGATCCAAACCATGCCAGGAAAATGCCCCCTCATCATAACAAGAGCCGCTGGACCCCTCACTGTAGGGGTCAAGCATTCAGGTCTGTACCATTAGCTTGGTGTATGCCACACACGCACTTGCCAACTTGTCAAGAATATGTCGAAGGATGACTCATCTATCCATATCACATTTTTCCACAGTTGTGTAGGGTTTATGCACTGCAACCCCACAATAATATTCCTCTCTATCTAGTTGTTGAAGGACTGTTCTTACTGACACAGTCAGATCGTGTCCTGAATTAATATTCTCAGTCACCTGAAGAAGTGTTGCTCTTCTGTTTTTCCTTACTTATCACACTAATGCAGCAGCATTCACGGTCATTGAATATGCGCTTTCGACCACAATTTCTGACCCTATTTTCTGATGTCTTTCCCATAGATCTAAATGCACTTTAGTCACCTATTGCAACACTAGGCAGTTGAGCAGTCTTAGTGAGTGAAGCTCCTGCCACCTGAGCCCCAATAATGAACCCTCTTTCAAAGTCACTTAGATCTTTTCCTCTTGCCATCTTGATTCAAAATTGAGGTCAACTGGACCTGCTCAGCATTCGTCATGCAGTACACCTGTATGGAAGCATCTGCATTCATTATGTTTCTCCACTCATTTATTTATGTTTTTCCTTTTTTAATTTGTCATCCGTCTGTAGGGGTGCCTATCAAACTCCCCTGTTAGAGTTGATTGAACACTGCTAGAGTTGTTTTAATACTAATTTTGCAGTGGCGGATTTGTCTTTATTGACTAAGGGAACCGACATGATGCCCTTTGTGAATTCCAGTAGGGTGAGCTGGCTGAAGAAACAAGCCTGTTTGTTTCAAAGAAGAGGCGTGTCAACCTGTATCCCCTATTTCACTGAGTAGTGAACTGCATCCCATCCTTTTGTTTTGTGTATTATACACATACACATAGGTTAGTCTTTACCCCGTGCTTTAGCTTTAGCATTTATACAGTTCAGTTTCCATCTGCTGCTGGGGTGCGGTGTGATTAAAATCATAAAGGTCAAATATTGACTACAAATCCTGATAAATAATCACCAGCCTGGATTCAGCCAATAGTTGTCTTTGTATAGAAATTTCAGATATCAGGAAAATGATCCTGCTAAGCTGCATTTGTGAAGAAAATATTAATCACAAAGATTGTTAGAACCGAGGCCACAGTGTGTGAATCCACTAATGTGAAATAAAGCTGCCGAAAATAACTTTCAAACCATTGGATTTCCAAATGTACATCCAGGTGATGATAGCTAGCTAGGGAAACTTCAAATAGGGCAGGTATCTGGTCAAAAATATATCATTTTATTTTATTTAAAGTATTTATCTGTACATCAAATTGATAGACTGACTATTAATATCAACAAAATGAAGAAAAAATATTTTGGTATATGAATACATTAAGTAGAAAAAAATCACATGCTGTTTCCTAAGCTTGTATATTCCTCTGATGATAGTTATCTTGGAAAAATGTCTTCTTGGCATAGATGCAAGACTTAAAAAAAAAAAAAGTGAATATAACATGCACGTGCAGATTCACTGTTCGGAACTGTATTAAGTTTATTTTTCTCAATTTTATTTGGAACAAAATTTTGTTTCAGCTCTCAGTAAAAGAAAGGCACTAAAGGTCTGTCACATGTCTATGAATATTACAGAAGCTTCATAATTGAAACAAATATCGGTGATTTCCCTCAATGGCAGAAGTATGGTGATTAAATACAAACACACATGTACAGGAATCAGACTGTATGTACAAGCTTCATACACTTTCATCACTTTTCATACGAAGAATAGAATGCTTTCATAACCCTCTAATGGTTCTTCCGATGTACCTGGGAGGACTGGTTGTATTGATTGAAAGTGGAGCCATTCAGGTGAATGGACAAGCTCACATAATTTGTCCAAATCAAAAACATTTCCCATAAAATGTGGAAAATGTGATTTAATTTGAATGTGAAAGATTTAATCAATATAAAAAGAAGCTAAGGAAGAAAGAGATGAATCAAAGATAGAGCAAAGCCTTTAAACTGAATATAAATGCTAATCACAATTTTATTAAGATAAAGAAGTTGTAGAAATTTAGCTTTATTATAATACAGCCACACTTTTTTGAATTGTGACAATTACTTCTCTCACTGATATTTAATCTAAGAATTCATCATAAAGCCGAACAGAACTAAGAGAGGCTCAGGGGAGAATGGATTCATTTCCTGGCTTTCTCCGAAAAGTGATTTCATTTAATCTCCTTTGCTGTTAATTTTAGATCATTTGGTGCGAACATATTTTAAACAATGCTGAGGGGCTGACAACTGCTAATGCATTCTGCGTTACTCAATTGAGAGGAAAGCAAATCTTGAGATGAGTAGCAGGCATTTTTGTGAGCATTGCTTAATTCCGCTCACACAATGATTCTCTGGGATTTGCAATTAATTGTGTCAGTGCATTCACAGAGTGAAAAATGCCACTGCTCCATAAATTAAAATCCGACTAACATAAGGTAATTTTATTATTTTTCAAAGTGCATCTTCGCAAATTGTTCCTTTGGATTGTATAATTCCCTGGCATGATATACATATATGTATAAATATATGCCAATACACTAAACAATGTCATTCCACACAAACTAATGAATGCCCAATCACTGAGTTAGAGAAGATAATCCCTTTGTAGCTCATCTGGTGAATCGGATCACCGTCAGTGCCAGCTGGACCTTATTGTTACAGGGTACATTTGTCAGGGTACAATTATATTTGTCCAGTTGGGTGGGTTTAGGTTGCGTGGGGCTCCTCATTTTGCTGTTAAATTTCTTCCCCCGGGCACTCGCTGGTGACCAGCTGTTTTCAGTGAGATACACAGAATGAATCTCCTCTGTAATACTTGGTGACATAAAGGGTGTAAAACAGTCACAAGATTGTATGGGTGAAGGTGTCAGCAGTGACCCCATATGCATAATTAATTAGTCCAGATCAGGAAGACTAACAAAAAGAGGAAAAAAACTCAATCAAATTACAGTATATATGATGATGCTGTTGTGCTGTCAATGACTCATTGAATCAAGCCAATGGAGTTTTTTATGAAATTTCTGTCATCAAAAAATAAAAATAATAAATAAATAATTCCAGTGAGTGTCATAAATACCACTTTCTCAAAAGATATTTTCCATTAAAATCTGTCATAACAAGCTGTTTCAATTGAAATATTACAGTCTTCACCTACCTTGTTTCTTTCCTCATCTAACGCAGGAGATGAATAATTGATGCAATTGGTGCAGCTGCGTGGTTTCACCTTTGTGTCAAGTGCTAAAAATGTCCACCTTTCCCAGGGAGTAGGAAATCCGCACAGGTAAAAATCTTATTACCTACTAATGAGGAACACTATTAATGTAGATCCATGAAAGGGAAGGGTAAAAAAAGAATAAATTAAAACTCTGATGAGTGTGATTATGACAAAAGCCCCATAATCATGTTTGCTGTTCATATTACCCTGAGGAGGGGGATGTAGACGAGTGAGGGATTTATTTATTGTCCAATCCTCTCATCAAACTGAGTTTCTCTTTCTGGAAAACTTTCACTGAAAGACAGAGCCTGTATGTAGACTGTGACTTCCACCAGCTCACATTACACAATTGATGTCTCCTGGACTATTTTAGGTACCACTGGTCCAGAAAAATATAAGTACAAATGCAAATGCAATGTGTGATTTAGCAGCGCAGATCAAAAGAGGTGTGACTGAATCCATATTTATACTTTTTTCATGAATTAGTGAATATAGCTGAAGCTGGAGCAGAAATTGTGTCTAATGCAAAGCAAAATTGATTGGTACAGATCAAAGGACATATGCCTGAATCAATTTCAGAATTTTTAATGGAGCTAGCCCACGTGGTGTGTGTCGGCTGGTAATAACAATATTGAACTGAAGGTGCAGTGGAGGTGTGACTGTGCTGTGGCCAATCAGGAGGTCCCCACATTCCAGTTAGTTGTATCACCACTGTTAATTTCCTATGTGCAGTACATGTCCTCTGATGCCAATTCTCATAGCAAAGTGGTTGTTGAATAAATACATTCATTCATTTTGTTATAATCAATTTATTCAAAAAGCACAGTGGACCTCAGTGCCGCTGCCTTGTTTGCTCTCTGGACCTTATTAAAATACCAATGCTGTGCTTGCCAACTAGTTCTTCACAGCTATATAATTTAGCATTATAACAACAGGGGACTAGGGTCAAAGGGTACAATCAGTAGTCACTATTGAAATTCAAAGAAAAACAGGTAATATAGATTTTTGATAGATATAGACTCCACCTTTTAAAGAGAGAGTGAAATTAGAGCAAACAAACACACGTATAGGCTTGCTCACTGCTCCAGCGGCATGACACCATACTGGGTTATGGGGTGTTATTAAACCCAGCTTCCTGATTTTGTCTGAAATAATGTATGTTTAACCAGCTCCGGCAGTGGCATGCACAAAGCTACTGCCGAAGAGTGAAGCTGCACATAATCAGGCCAGCCCTCATCAGTTTCATCTTGCAACTACAAAGACTGAGCAAGAATCGGCAAGAGAGGGGAGAAAGAGAAGGAGGGCAGAGAGGGAACAGTACAGAGGAAGGGAAGAAGATAAGAAGAGGGGAAAAATAAAAGGTTGGAAGAGGTAAAAGAAAGGAAGAGACAACAAAAGGGAAAGGGGGTGGAAAGGAATAAGGGGAAAGGAAAGGGGGAAGTGGGGTAGAAAAAAAGGGAGTATGATATAAGGGGAAAGAAAACAAAAGATGGGGCAAGAAGGGAAGAAGAAAGGACTGAGAGGAAGAAGAGGGGTCTGGAGGTAGGCTACTACATTCTCAGGAAAAGGGAGCTTTGGCTGGCCTCCTAAGACCCCTTTCTCTATGGAGATGCATAGGAGCCTTTTGGAACCCTTTCTTCAGAGAGTGTAAAGGGAAGGGGCAGTCATAGAGCATGTGGGACCTCTCCATAAACCTGAACTCCATACAAACTAAGTAAAACCTCATATTTAGCACATTAAGATCAAAACTCAGTAACATTTAATAATTCAATTTATTAACTTAAACTTTAGTACTTGTAAAAAAAGGGTCATAGAATGGTTTATACTATATGTAAATTTCTGGAATGCAAAGGCTGGCTTTATTCTCCAAAGCCAATAATATACTGTACATGGATATTCTTGTACAAAGTAATGCATGCAATACTGGCCATATAAATCATTGGATTTCGTTTTTCATTCAATCTAATCACTTTACACTTTCCAAGAATCACCTATCAACAGTCAATGCTGCTTACTAACTGGTATTCTGATACAAAAGCATTACCAATTTTGAATTTTGCATTGAAACTTTTAAAATTCGATCAATTCAATCAATACAATTTTATTTCTATAGAGAATTTTAAAGATGTGTCACAATTGGCTTTACAGTTCACCCTGGCCTAAACACAAAGTAAGTAAGAGGCAACAGTGGAAAGGCAAAATTCCTTGGAATACGTATAAGAAAAAATCTTGGAAGGAACCAGATTCAACAGGAAAATTCAACAAACAGAATGGTGTTTTATTTTTATCTTTCTGTTTAAAATGATGTGTTTCTAGTGTACTCAAACTGAAATGTTTCAAGTGGAGCACAATGAAAACTTTCCTATTAAACTGAATCATTTTAATAAATAGGAATTGGTAGACAAGGGGTGACCCTCATTCAAACAAGCATGTAAACCACGCAATGCAATAAAACCAAAAGCAGGCTCAGGGATTGTTGTTATATAAAGATGAGATTTCTGCCCTCTCGGTTTATAAGCTCATTGGCCAAGGTATACTAACGTATACTGTTCAATACAGCATTATGCACTTTTCTGATACCCTCACAATAATTGCTTTATTAATTTTCTGTGGATGAAAACATGAGTGTACTTTACCTTTAATAACTATGAAACAATCAAATTTTATATTTTATTATTTATTTTTTATTTCCATGCAGTAAATAGTAATGTATAAGAGCGCACTTCACCGTCAGTGCCAATTCATTTATGTATTTTTGCTTCTATTTGTTTTCATTCTTATGCAGTATTGCATGATGGGTTTGGGTTAAGCAGATGTTGTAGTTAACATACACAGTAACAGTGCTCGACTACCAATCAGATGTCTCCAATGAAAAAGATCACCATCAGCAGAGAGGAGTTAATTAAAGTCATCGATTATTCCAAACGGACACGTGACGAACACGGCCTGGGCCCTGCCACATACAGTGAGGGTATAATTACTGAACCCCATGCAAGGTAAACAGGATTGTATCGAATGGTTCCTGAGTAATAGCATGACAGCGTAGACACTGGATCTTACTTCATGGTACAGCGGTCTCCAGAGTGCGTAATTACATATCAAAGTGCACATGTGTTCTTACATTAATTTTGAGAGCTTATCCAAGCAATAAAAAAATGTCTGAGAGGGTGTCTGCATCACCTGTCTGTGGTGTGCGAGTCTGCTAATATAAACAGGTCTTTTCTGAAGAAATGTGCATCAGTACCATGCTTAGATCAATCATTCCATGCAAATAAGCAAATGCAACAAGCTAATTGAATATATAAACCCTCTGGCATGTAATCTTTGTCTTTTGGCTCTATTCATGCTGTGAGTTTGCAGTAATTATGGTCCAAAATCGTTGTATGACACTCCATGTTTCAAGGTTCTGTAACTAGATGTGTTATGCTAAGAGGAAGAAAACTCGTCCTGTGTGTGTGTGTGTTTCACAGACATACAGTGACATAGACATTTAATACTTCTGTCAATAAATACTCCTAACTTCATTGAAATGTGCTCATTAACTCTGTCCCAGTTTCCACATATCTTCATATTTTTAAATTTGGAATGCTTTTGACAGCACCAGCAGCTCTGACAACTATTTCTCCACAAAATAGTTGTCATTTTTTCATTTAATTTAGTGCTTAAATTAGAGGACAATGAGGGCAGACATTATCTTTTAGAAAGTGATGTGTTTATTGAAAATCCAAACATTTTGTCTGTAAATCAAATTAAAACAAACCTTTTTGCATTGCATTCCTAGTACATTCAGAAGCAAGCATAACAAGAAAGGGCAATGCAAATTACATAATACTGACAGCACACCACATTTTTGACATTATAGATAGGTCATCTTATTTTCAAAGGAGTATATCTGCATTTCAGTCATCTTTCAGCATGAGGTCAGTACAGCCTTCTTTGATTGCTCATGCTAGACCATTATCACACTATACCTTCCTAGGCATCTATGTTAATAAGTCAATTGCTACTTAACAATGATTGACAGCAATGTGGCATACTGCTATGTGCTGCATTTTACATACATAAAAAGTCGGGATATATCATGTGCATACAAATCAAAAAAGAAAGATAAATAGGCTATCACAATGAAATTGGTTGAAAAAGCTACTAAAAAAATGAAAAGACTTTAAAAAGATTAACTTAATTGAAAATGTCAAGCTTAATCTTCTGACTGAATTCAATCACTGTCAGGTCATTGTATGCTTTACATTCCTCTGTCAGTCCTGGATGATGCTCTTTATAAACTTCCCATTGTTCTCACAGTGCTCTCACAGTGCCACTGCAGTGCTGTTTTTTTGTGCAAAAAATTGATGAGTTCATAAGGACAGTTCTTGTCAAATTCTGAAATCGAGTCCATAGTGAGTTTTGTGTGCAATTAGTGGACTTGCTTGTGTTAAAAACCTTAGCAGGTTCAAGTAATGCGTGCACTGTTTGAAAGCAGAAAGCAGAAAAAAGCAGAACTCTTTCTGTTCTCTTTGCCTTTCCCTTTCCATAAACCTTTCCTGCAACTTTTAAATTTGACATATCTTTCCCTACAAAGGCGAGCAGTGAGTCCCACCGTGTTCACAAATGGGAATTCTGCAGATCCCCAAAAGAGAATACATTCAATAGACAAGGCATGCAATACAGAATTCAGTAGTACACGTTCCAGAACTCTTCATAAATAAAAAATATGACTTTAAATATATTTTCTATACTCCTCCATGCCAAGCAGTCACATCAATAAAAACTCTATTTACATGTTTCCAGCACTCATATAAATTCAATGTCAAATGTAATGCACACATTAAAATATTAGCAGTGCCGTCACATTTTATTTACTGTTCAGATGCCAATTAAGCCTCCGAGAAATCAAGTTTTATTGAACGTCATAAACCATAATTGTTTTATCTCTTTTTATGTTTGAGTATTAATAAAGTCATTAATTCTCTCAGTTCAGTAGTTGGATTCACAAAGGTTGGCTGACACCTGCTATATCTTTTTTTAACTGAATGTCACATGTATATTAAAATATGGGTCATTAATTTCGGTTTTGCTTTGCAAGGGAAACACATTAGCAAGTGACATTTGTGTTGGGTGATTTGTATATATCATAGTTTTTTTTGTTCATGTGAAGGCCATGTTTTTAAAGTAATATGCTTTTAATTTTCCAATAACTCAGGGTGAATGAAGCACTCCAGTATAGCAGCCTGAATTCATTTGATAACGATTCTTGTGGCATTTTAAATGTAGATTGCTAAAATAAAGTCATTAAAACATACTTTTAGTCATAACCAGCACAAACATAATTGCTGAGCAGATGAAGTGGATATTTATTGTAATGACTGACATCTAAAGCCTTTCACCATTTGCTCTTTATTTTAATTGAGTGATCATTCATATCACTGCTTTGACTGAAAAAAAAAAAAAAACTTATTTGAAAAGTGTTTTTCAAAACATTTCCCCATTTATGAACTTTTGAAATGTTTCAACTGATAGTTTGGATGCATTTTTTAATCAATGCTGAAGACACAATTAACAAATGTGATTAATACTATTCTTTGTTTTCCTTTCCATAATTTCATTCTTCCCAGTCATAAACTGTCACTGTCACAGATAGCATATGGCCTCATCCATAGAGATCGTTTTGCTTTATGAAGATTTTATTTTAGGACAGTGGTAACCAACCTTGTTCCTGTAGATCTACCATCCTGTAAGTTTTCATTTTGACCCAAATTTGGCACACCTGCCTCTACTAATTAGCAGCTTAACAACAGTCTTTAGCTGTTGAATGAGGTGTGTTTTGTTTGGGTGGGAATGAACACCTACAGGATGGTAGATCTCCAGGAACAGGACTGTAAATCTCCAGGAACAGGATTGGTTACCACTGTTTTTGGGCATCATGCATGCGTGATATTATTAATCAGTTCATACATCATTATAATTATCCATCACCTTCTCCCTTCCCACAATATGAGTTAGTCTGCAGTTTATGAAGACTTGTCAAACTGTGCAGAGTTTTTGAGTAGCATTACACACTACAGTACTCACAGCCTCAAGATTGTTGCTCCATCCAGGTCAGAATTCAATTCAATTCAATTCTTTATTGCCATGTCAACACAGTTGATAGGAATTCGCCTCAGTGCAGGTCTTAAAAACAGACATTAGTAAATAAAGTAGATAAAACAAAAACAGCAAAAACAGTTATCACATTTATACATGTTTTATACAAACATACATAAAACAATACAGTCAAAGGGCCAAAGAAGATTTCAATTTCAGCTGATTAATTCAATAAAAAGCAATAAAGGTAACTGATATATAATCATTATTGGCAACCAATGTATAAGGTAATTAGTCATGTAATAAGCAGGATAATCCCCTCTAAGGTGGTCAGCTATTGGAAAATAATGACGAGTGTGGTTCCTTTCAAGGTTTCTTCATATCTGGTACCAGAGAGTTTGTCCTTGTCACTGTTGCCTTAGGCTTGCTTCTGTGGGGGTTTAGGCCAGGGTTGTTCATGAAGCGTAATGTGACAATTTTTTGTGAAATGCACTATATAAATACATTTTGATTTGATTTGATTTTGACCTTCGTGGATAATGACTTTCTTCGCCTCTGCGGTGATCATTATTTCGTGATAGCTGACCATGAATATTGCCATGAATATTCTAGAACATGGCATTAACTGAAACAGTTAATGATCTTAACAGTAGACTCAAATTACAACTAGATACTCATTTATGTTTTTTTATTTTTTTGTTTACGTGTAATTCATATAGCAATGTCAATCTGGTCTGGTAACTTCCTGAACGAAAGCAATATGCAAAAGTAAGCACGTAAGCACTATGTAGACTGGGTGTTGTCATATAAAATGATTTTTTGCCAAATTAACATACTGAACACATCCACGAATTTATAAGCTTGCATTACTTCATATCCTAAAATAGACTTAATTTTAGTTGGAGAAATGAATCACAATGTGAAATAATTGATTGGCATTCAAACAAAAATACTGCTTCCTCTGCTTAATTTAGCTGTTTTCAGAGATATAAAATCTTGAGTTTTGTATTTCATATCAGTATTCCCAAGATAATGGTTCGAATGGATGCACTTCTGCTATGATTTGCCACCAGTCTGGAACCACAGAAGGAATCGGGTAGCCACAGGGGACTCTGGGATATTGTGGTGATGTAGGAACGTTCTGCATCTTATCCAGAAATGGAATCCATAAACCTTTGAGGTCCAATCTTTAGAATTACTACTATCAATGACAATTAATCTTGACCCTGTGTCCCCCTATTAAACTCCTGGTTGAGGAGGTTTGTTACTAAAAATGAATTAAAAATAATTTTCGGAGATTTATATACTAAAAATTAATTGTAAGGTGACACGAGCGCACACAAACATCTGTTTGATTAATGTTTGAATCCACTTAATTTTAATTAAAAAATGAAAAATTATGATTTTGAGGGAGAAGTTGAACACATAAGACGGAAGTATAAAATAAAAACTGTCAGTTCCATTACTTTCTTCAGCTGCTGAAGAAGCTTTTTAGTTCCCACTTCAGTGAAATGCATGCATATCTCTGAGCTTCTCTCTCCCAGGGAAAGAAAACCTGTGTAGTGTCTCTAAAACATATGTATGTTTCATTTTGAATCTTCAGATTAGAGTTAACAATGTGATAATTAGATTCCAGTAAAGACAGGGAATTTAGTGTATGAATAATACATGTCTACATAACATTATGGGTGAGTTTTCTTTCTCCTGCGAGTAGAGCTTTGCATGACACTTCAGAAATGAATAGGTGTGTTGTTTCCCATGTACTTATGTAAGTTTTAAGATCTGTTCAATGATTTGCTCTTTCCATTAGCAAGCCATTTATATTCATAATTCATATAATGAGCATACATAAGTGCACTACAATGTGGACAATAGTAGAAACACTTGCATATGCGTGTAGGCATGGATCAACGCAAGCGTGCTGTATGTGCTTGGCATATTAACATCTCATTAAAAACACATTTCATTTCACATCTCATTTCAGCTTACAAAAATGCCAAGTTACTCACACTTACAAAGCACTGTCTATAAGTCATTCATTACAACTGGCTAAATATAGGCCTGCCATTAAAAGTATTGATATCAAAATGACGCCAGGTTACTGTACTATAAACAATATAGGCTATCTTGCCTCACAGAAATTAAAGACGCTGTATTCCAAAGCATAGTTTCAAGTCACTTGGCCCTGTGTTTTTTTTAATCTTACTATCTCTCATTGTCGTCATTCACACTTTGTGTCACATTAAAGTGTCAAAGTGCCAAACTGTTGGTGCTGTATAGATATGGGGCATGCCCCGCCAAGGCGTAACTTGGCTGGATGGCATACCTGCCATCCCAATATTTTTGTTCATATTTTTCTCAAACAGACTTTATTTTCCAGTTCACATGGTTTCATTAGCATCCCCTACTGGTCGCTCAGGCACCTAAAATCGGCCTGAGCTGCACGTGAAGGGTCTTTTCCGACTCGTGTCTGTGTGAGCCAGATTTGCAGACTGTGCAGTAATGCATGTTAATGATGAACATGATCAGGCATTCACAATTCAGAAGAAATTTATTTTTAAAAAGATACAAACAGACTAGTGGTATATTGGACCCGGTTTTACAAGAAATTAAAATAAACAATCAGAAACATTTCATGAAAATTTTAATGGCTCACAGAGAAGATTAATGTCATCAACGTTCACTGAATCAAGAGAGAAAATGAAAAATAAATTATCTGCAAGTTCAAAAAAAAGTGTGCAGTTGTAACATTCTGCACAAGTTTGTAATGTAAAGAATATAATTAAGTTAATTATTCTGTAAATAAACAGTTCAATAATAAAGGAACTTAAACAGAAACAGACTTTGCTTTTTCCAGCTCACCAACAGCCATCGAAACATGCTGCAGGATGTCTTAAATGAGAAATATGCCTTTTCTACAATTGGCCACGCTTCTGTCATGTAGTGCTGTGTGTCCTGTTGTATGGAACATAATGGCTTGAAAGCAAAGGCAGTGGAGGAGAGCTAATTACGTCCTTTTAGGTATTTTAAATTATGTATTAATCCCCACTTCTAGGCAAATTATAATGACCTCACTTTATTAACTTTACTGATTTTCTGACATTTTCAATGGAACATGGAACCGCAATGTTTTTAGGCAATGACAATTCAGGCAAAGCAGATGCGTTTGTAGAACTGGCATCAATACTGTGATTACATTTAATACAATACATTGTATATGTCATGGTTCTGTCTTTTTGTTTCTATTTTTCCTTTTTTGGGCCGCCAGATGGCGGTAGTTCTGTTCCTTTTCCCTGTTTAATTGTATTATTGGTTCCAATTATTCTATGATTGTTTTTCAGAGGTGTCTAGTTATCCCTTCCTTCTGTGGTCTGATTGTGCATTGTGCCCTCCTGTGTCTCGTTAGGGTCTTGTCTATTTAAGTTCTCTTCTTCCCTGACTCAGGTGCTGGTTCCTTGTGTTTTCGCTTGTGTTTCCGTGTGTGTTTTTACCGAGTGTCTGCCTGTGTTCCTGCCTCCGAGAGTTTGTCCGTGTTTCCCCATGCCTGTTTTTGTCCGCCTGTTTCTGCCCTGCCTGTTTGGCTTTTTTGTGATTTTTGGATTTGGATTTTGGATCCGATCTGTTTTTGGGATTTGCCCTGCGAGTCATTTTTTGGTTCTTCAGTTTTTGTTATTAAAGTCTGTGAATTTCCCTTTTGGAGTTCTTGGGTTTTTTTAACTCTGCATTTGGGTCCATTCCCTTGCCAATCAGGGACAGTATATACTATCTTTGTAACATGGTATGGACAAAGATAACAGTTGTGTTCCAGACATTTTTATATTTTTTTTGTGAGCGAATCAGATTGTTTCCATTGACTGAAATGCTGATGTTTCATTCAGAAGTACAGAAACCCTATTTATTAGTGCCTTTGTAAGCACAGCGACAGTGGTTATAAGAATATTAATAGTACTTATAAACACAGGAAACTGAACAAAAATACTTGACTTCTCTTGTAAGCAGGGCATATTTTTCCTATAGCCTCTATCTTCGTTTTAGTACAAACATTAGCCATTATTTGCTCTGTGCTTTCTCAAATCAAAGTCTCAAATAAAAATGTTTTTTGCTTTGTTTTGCTAATGTTCCACTGGTAATTTTTGGTATATTCACAGAATGATGAGTTATGAAAGCATTACAATACATTTTATTTATCAGATGCTTTTTTTTTAGTGCATACTGAAGGTCATTGGAACAACTATAGAAGACAGGTAAGATAAGGTACAATTCTCACAAAGTATCAGTTATCCATAGCCATGGACATCGTGTGTAGTTCACACAGTAAACATTGAATAATTCAGTAAGTTATAGCAAGTCAGCAAGTCATAAACTTGATGTGAGGCATGATTACAAGAGATATGATAAAGCGCGACAACATCAAGATCCAGATACAAGTGCTACATAAAAGTGATACTATATTTTGGGTAGCGCTGCATAGGAGGGGATTACCATGGCCTGTATGGGTGCGGTATGTGGTCAGGTATGTTTGAATCCTCCCGACGTTGTTCAGGAGGAATTTGCATTTATAGACAGAGCATTTCCCCACAGAATATTTAATAGCCAAAGAACCAAACACTTTCTTTCCCTATTTTAAATAAAATGTTTTCGTTTCGATTTTATTCTAAACAATTTAGTTTGAAAGAATGTGTTTGATATGGCCATTTTATTTTACTAAATTTCCCAAAATGGGTTGTTTTAGCCCTACATGCTGATTTCTTTACCATGACTTGTTGTAATGGCTGCTTGAAAGAGAAAGTGCTGATATGCGTTGGCTAAGTAGATAGATCGTTTTCTCATAAAATGTAGTCGATAAAATAGTAGCCTTGGCTAGCCTACTTTGAGACATGTTAAAAAAAGTATTGTTATTTCATTTAAAATAAACAGCACACTTGACAGTGATGTTCGATTATTATCCATTTATTATCCATTATTCCATACCGTACCCATTCTCCTCCCCAGAGACTCCTCGCTCCTTGCATTCGTTACAGCAAGAGGAACGAACTAGTGTTGTGTCGTTTGCGAATATTTCAGGCGTACGTCAGTTCAGTGTACCGTCACATTCCTAATACGTTCAGTGAACGAATCGCTGAACTGATAGTCTGCGAACGATAGTCAGTCAGTGAACGACCAGTTCACGTTCGTGAAAGAATCGTTTCCAGTGAACGATCAGTTCACGTTCGCGAACGAATCGCTTCAGGAAGTGATTCAGTTCAGTTCGTTCACCCAAAAGATTTATTCTTTTGAACGATTCATTCACGAACGACACAACACTAGCTGCTGGGCATCCGCACAGCTACTCGGTCGGGCCGCTAGTAATGGCAGCATGGCCGGCCTGTGGCATAAACAGTTTATGCGGTTGTTTAGGGCCACAAGCCCTAGGGGGGCCACACGACCACGAGGGGGGCCACACGATCCAATGTTTTGAGTTGTGGGATGTCAACGGAGAACAAAAAAACTGGAATATGGACACAGAGGAAGGGTCAGACGGGATCTGTTTGGTCACCTAAGTAAAGTTAAGTGAACTTATATCCTGAAAAAATATTGGCGATATCAGAGAAGAAAACATTTTCCCTGTTATTTTCTGTAACAACCTAACGTAACGTTATGTTTTGTGTTCATGTCCTTAACTTAGACTGCAACGTTGTCTAACAGTTAGGATAGCTAACTTAGTTAAGTAAATTAGCTACAGGTAGCTTGTTGGCATAATTTGTGTCTCCCGGCCAGCAAAACATAATATTGAATGTGGTTTATTTGGAAGGTTTTGCTTGTTCTGTTTGCAGCAAATTTTTGTCATGGCATTAATAACGTTACAGTTGGTTGCTGAGTTAACCTAATTTACGGTTTAGCTATAATGTAACATTGTTATAAAGTAATTGTAACGTTCAGCACTGGTGGAGGGGAACGAATTTGAGAGGTAAAGTAACGTTAATGTTTAATTGCTTGTGTTATAACGTTAGCAGTTTTGGTGAGTGGTGACATTGCTACCTCCTTCCTCTGTTTAAGCCAGTAATGAAGCAAATCTGAAAATATTCATTGAAAAGTTATAATTTAACTTACATTTATGATCGCCTCGTGTGTGTGTGTGTGTGTGTGTGTGTGTGTGAGAGAGAGAGAGAGAGAGAGAGAGAGAGAGAGATGACTGGTATGCTCTAAAACTAAACTGGAATCTTAGTTTTTGTGTTTGTCTGTCCCCTGCCTATCCCACCCTTAGCTTGATATGGTCAGATATGACCTATTTCACATTAACACCTGGTTTTACCATCCAAAATGTGAACCTCCACAAACATTGTGTATACTGTTAGACAACTTAGGCTAATCCTGCCCTTGATTAATGAATATTTTATTCAATTAATGAATACCAAGCAATACACCGAATTTGGAATTAATCAAAATTTATATAAAGTTCCATGTACTTATATACATAATATATAAATTCACTGATACTTCTTACTCTAATTCCAGAGACATCAAGGCAAGGTGATGATTTTCAGAGGGAAAAGTAAGTAAAAAAAACAAAAACAAAAAAACATACTACAGGTTGTTCCTCAGAGGATGAATGTGAAGAAGTAATTTTTAAGAAAATGAAAGATGTGAATGTTTTCTAGGTGTTTATTGTAATATAAATCATACTATTTGCCCCACTTAAAAAAATCCTGATCAGTCCAACAGATTGAATGATGCTTCTCTTATCATAGCTACCATCTTCATCTCTCATCTGGTGTTCCTTAACTAGTTGAGGAATTAGTAGAACAAAGGAATATGATACACATGACCTATTCTGTCTCTGTCCCGTCAGATAGTCTTTGCAAAAGGGCAAATGCAGCCTCTGCCGAGATCCAGAACTGCCTGGTGAGTTGCTGTGATGCATTATGGGGTTGTTAGTTTCAACAGCTTCACTTCAGGCCTTCATTCAGCCTTGCAGGTAGCACCCTTTCCCTCTTCTCACACACATCCAAACACACATATTGACACATGATATAACCGGGCCATTGCTAGGAATTCTGGGCCCCCTGAAAGAATATTGGTGTGGGCCAGCGCACGCCAACTTTTCATCGCCAAAGATCAATTTTACACAACTTTTTTTCTTAGATTATGTATGATCATTTTTTCTTTATTTTTCTTTTCCTCTATGTTCTTGACAGTGCCAGACAGAATACACCAATTAGTGCAATTTCTTTTTTTTTCAATTAACCACTCAACAAAGAGTCACTCGGTATTATTATGTAAAAATCAAGCACCTGGTGCAACACACCCAAACTCACATTATACTGGCTTAAGATACTCCACAAGGTGGAGCTGTACTCAAATCACCAAGGTAGGCAGCTATGTGACATCTCTATCTATGATGTATAGCATGTCTAATTTTGCTTTTGGAATAGCGTTTTATAGGTCAGCGTAACCAAAAAATTTCTTATCATTGCATTCACTTATACGCATTCACTCTGTGGTAGAAGTAAAAGACACTGTACCTAACAAAACGTTGTCAACGATTTTTCGTAATGTCTTGGAAAATACTATTATTATTGAGGACTTCTGGGTATAGCCTAAGCCATATGTTTGCTGATAGACCTATCTGACATCGTTTTCTGGAGCAAAACAGAAGCGGATAGAACTGTACCATTGATTTACTGTCTCTGTCTCTATCTACTGAACACAGATACAATTTCATCATTGCTATGTAAGTATTACTGCTCAAAATATTTCAGTTAAATATGTTATTTTTGACATTGAGTGTCTTTAAATAACATATTACAGTTAAATATGTTATTTTTGAAATTGAGTGTCTTTAAATAGGTTAGTGGTATCATATAATGTGGATATTTCACACTGTAATGTAAGCGTTAGTTAGTAGTGTAATAGTTTTTGTGATGCATGCAACAGTGATGATGAGAGTGTTGGAACATTGCCAAAACGTGGTGGACGGTTGAAAATTGTTTTCATATCATCCCATCCCCATACAAGAAAACATACAAGAGTACAGAGTATAGAAATACATACAAGAGTTAATTATTACACATGTTGGTACTGTACAGCATTGTGTGACAATATTGTTGCATTAATTTTAAATCTAATATCAATGTTTCATCTTAAACCTTCATAAGGGGCTCATTTATATGCTTTACAATGGACAAAAAGCATTATATTCTTTTTTGGAGAGATTTTGGATATGTTTCTGGACCCCTAGCTATTTTATACCACTGTACTGACAGAAAGCTTGTAATTACCACTTGAAAATGATGCAACAGTGAGTTTCTTGAGTAAAAACGGTTGGCTAAGCCCCAGGGCGCCTGTACAGCTAGCTTAATACTCTCACCTTTCTTCTTCTTCTTCAAAAAAAAAATCTGTTATATTCTGGGCTCCTGATCTGCTCCTGGCCTCTCTTTCCTTCTTCTCCACTCTTTTTTGTCGTTCGGGAGCAATAATGTTACACGCAAATTCTCAAAAGAGGAGCGAACCATGGACCAAACCATTTTTTTAAAGAAGGGGGTTATTGCTCGGAAAATAGAAACTTCTTTCATCAATATTGCATGATTTTGTGGCTTTGTTTTAACTCTGATGCATTAGTATGAGTATTAGTTAGGCCTATGCATAATTTAGTCATAGAAAGGGGGGCCTACATAATAGGCTACTGGGGTTTCTGTGGGCTCCCCCAAGGGCTGTGGGCCCCTAGAATTGTCATCACCTTTCACCCTTAAATGACATCCCTGTGAAACAGATTCATTTACTCAATGGTGTTAAATATTTATGGTTTGATCCGAAGTTAATATAAACATTGGTGTGTGTAGGGTAGATGGCAGATACATAGTTGGAAACCAGTGCCACCATGCGCAATGATTGGTACAAAGACATGTCATCATCATCATCAAGCCTTTATTTAATTATTGGGAGAACATTGAGGGAAAGACCCTCATGACCCTCAGACATGTCATAACAGGGTAAACAACTGTGTTTACCTTGCTATGATACATCTGTGAAAAGTGTCCACTGTTGTGAATCCACGTCTTTCTTCTTTTGGTGATTCACATTTTTTGTGACGGGAGTGCATTAGGTTCATGTTTACATTTAATAACTAGCACTCTCAAAGCTGACAGTACTCTGTGTTCATACTGCCAGAATGTCTCATAATGGCAAATGTCGGTACAGACAATTTAAATAAAGTTTGTTTATGTTTGTTTAAAGGAATGGTAAAAAATGAAATCCTACTTTTTAAGGGCTTTTCAGTGAATATTAGTGTGTCCTTTTTTTCCCTTTTTTTCCCCCAAGATGCACCAAGGATCCATCTGATTACTGGCGATTTGGAGGAGGCTTGTTCTTTATCTGCTACGTTGCACTGTCACTTCTAGTACAGATTCATTGACCTTTTGTGGTATGTTTTGATTTTACTTATTAATACACTGTATAGTTAGGATTCTGAATTAAAAGACAGTGTAATGTTTGTCCACATATATTATTTGTAATTAAGTTTCCAACCCCACTTTAACTGAAACAGTGATGTATGTTTTCAGTTGAGGATATTTCACAGTAATCATAAAAGCTTATATTTTATGAGAATTTGAAGAAACCTTTCTACTGTTAATCAGTACAGTAGTTTAAATATTAAATGTTGTATTTCGTACTGTAATTCTACAAAAAATGAATAATTAACTATTGTATTTAGATTGTACTTCTACAGGTTTTAACATTACTTTACATATTTAAACATAAATCTAAACAAAAACACTGCAAGTTAAAGTTTGAGGTTATTTTAATGTTTTATACAGTATTTTTAGAGACTTTTTATTTTGTCTTCCAAAATAAAACTGTTATTTTACAATCTTGAGCATGTGTTAACACTTCATTGAAGGTGTTTGATCATAATAATTTAGGAAAAATCTGTAAAATAACAGTGTTTCTCTGCAGAACTTTTAGTGCTATCACTTTATTGAAGGTGTTTGATCGTAATAATTTAGGAAAAATCTGTAAAATAACAGTGTTTCTCTGCTGAACGTTTAGTGCTGTCACTTTATTGAAGGTGTTTGATCGTAATAATTCAGGAAATACCTGTTTCTCTGCAATTCTCTGCAAACCTTTAATGAAATTTTCTGTAAATTTGTTTTTGCACTTTATTTTAATTAGGATATTTTACTTTAATTGTACGATTTTTGTATGACAGCCATTGCTGCCTGTCATTTGACCATTTGTTTTACAATTTTTAAAATTTATTACAGTGTAGCCTGTTGGAAATCAGAGCACTAGGTACAATTTAGTCAGGAAAATGATGAGAATTGTTGGGCTGAATGGCCTGTTCTCGCTATTATGTGACATTATGTTATATTTCATTGAAAACAGCAGAGACCCCAGTACAGATCCCTGCAGGACTCCTGTAACAAGGTGATGAGATGCAGACATAGCCCCCATTCAGGTGACCTGATAAGACCTATCTAATAGATAGGAAGCAAACCAAGAGAGGGCAATCCCAGAAATGCCCATCTCAGTCAGTGGAGATAAGTAGTTTGTGATTGACCGTGCTGAATGGTGCAGACAGGATAAGGAGGACCAGAACAGAGGAGAGGCATGAGGCTCTTGCCTTCACAGCCAGAAGGACAGTCTCTGTTGTGTGCCTGGAACGGCAGCCAGACTGGTGAGGGTCAAGCAGGTTGTTCTGATGGAGAAAAGAGGATAGTTGTTTAAGCACTGCTCGCTCAAGTGTTTTGGACAGAAAAGGCACAAGTGATTCAGGTCGATACACCAAAGGGGTCTAAGGCAGTTTTTTAAGGAGTGGGTTAAACATTTTAAAGTCTGAGGCAACATCGCCACAGGCAAGGGAGCTGTTAATGATGGTGGACAGACAAGGAAGGAGTTCACCGGATATAAACTGAAGGACTGCTGATGGGATGAGGTCTAGCACACAGATAGTTGTATGATGAGTCTGCGTTCTCTAGCATCTTGAAGAAGATCAGAGTAGCGAGTTTGTTTTGGGGTGTAGGGGCAGTGTACACAATTATCTGGTAGCTCCTGTCAACATAATAAATCACATAAAAACCTAAATATTTAGGATACACTAACCATATGCATCCCTGTTCTCACTGCAGCCCAGCCCTTCACACGTTACCCCACCACCACCTGTCACCCGCTTCCTTACCCAAGTGGGAATATTGAATTTGCAATATATTTTTAAAAATATCTTTAATTGCACTATATGTATTGTGATTTTTTTAGTGCATCTTGCCTAAATTAAAGATCTTTATTTGTGGTTTTTAAATGTTTAGAGATGGTATTGTGCATTGTGTATCTTTTTATTTAAAATATACCCTATTCAGAGAAAAAAGTTCAAGAAAAGACTTGAAAAAGTTCATATAAATATGTAAACTCTAAAACATAACCTGGAGCTAAGTAAATGTGTTTCTCAAAGTGTATGTCAGAAGTGAAGCTGGGAAAAACTGCATCACCAAAGGGCTGCTGAAAAGTGTCAATCGTGTATATTTCTGTGGGAGCGGTTTACAATTAGAAACAAACTGTGTGCTGAGTTTCATAATGGGCACTGCATAATTCTGAACTGCATCAGATATATTTGTGGATTGTATGTGAATGTACAACGCACAGTGCACTTTGAACCTCCCTACATATGCAGTGCTTATGAAAGTTCTATATGCTACTTGTTAATGAGCTATATAAAGTAGCTATTGTGTAAGACCATTCAAATAAAGTGTTACTATTTGTTTTCTTTAGCTTTAATGTATTATTTTGACAAAGCAAGGTCCGTATAGTTTGCATTTACCTATCCATAGTATATGATACAAATGGTTACACTTCATTAGGGACAAGGAATGGTGTCTCTGGAATACATTCTATTTAGCTTAAATGACATTTAGAAACTTGAAGATTAAACCATGTTATTTAAATAAGGATCAAACATTCAGCCTGGCTGACTCTTTGGTCTGTGACAGGTATCTATACAATGTCAAGATAAGTAAATATAAAACAATTTTCTTGCATGTACATCAAAGGTTTCTTATTGCGGTTACTGTGCTGCAGTAATAGTGCCTTTTTATATGCATGTCTAGGCAGAGCATTTGAGAGATTACTGAACTGTAATCACCAGCACCTTGTCTCTCAGGCTCCTGTGCTTACACTACATGGCTCGGGTTGACCTGATACATGTTCTCGTGCACAGACTGGACCTACTGATATGTGGCCATGTTTACCTGCACTCTGACTTTACTGGCCATAGTGTATATGATGTGGTTACGATGCCCTGTTATTTTTAACATGGTATACATTATATAACCTATCGTTAACATCCTCATAGGATTTCACTGTGTTTAAGACCTCATTGACACTGGGTACTTCTACTACTGCAGTGCTGCTACAGTATTTGACAGATCCTGAGAGAAAGTGAAAACACAATACAAAGATAAAAGTACAGTAGTTCCTCAGCGGGTGAAATCGTCCCAAATGAGACAGTGCAAAACTATAACTACACACTACTCTCACCACTGCTGTACTACTAAAACAAATAACAATAATAATAATAATAATAATGTAGCGCAACACATATCCCACAATGGTCTACAGTGGTGGGGAACACTCATTTCAACCATCAGTAATGTGCAAACCCCACCTGGGTGATGCATGGCTGCCATTTTGTTTCACGTAGAGAGGGAGAGATTTGTAGCTGGTGAAGAGCCTAGTTTTCCCAGTAATATCCACCGTTATGTGAGCAAAACAACCCATCATTTCCAGAAATTCAATTAAAGAGATTCACTGTGGATCCAATCAATCTTTCACCCTGGGGTGCAGTTCAGACAAGTAAGGAGGTCAAAGGTCTGGCTCACAGCCTCCAAAGAATATTAATATGAGCAAAAACAAACAAGCACCCTCGTTTAAACCATACACCATCCTGCTGAATACCCTGTCTGTAAATAAATGAATCAGCAACAGGAAATGATTAATTCAGGATATCCAGTGTTGTTGACAGAGTGGAACACTAGTAATAATGCATTTTTCCCCCAGCAGTCATTTATGCCTTTTAGCCTTATTATGAAACACGTTTGACAAATAAGTATATGCATATAAGGACAGAACGGTGTGTTTTAAAACCAGTAAATATCGCAATGTGGTATAATGGTTAGGGAACTTGGCTTCTGGCAGTGCTTCAGTAGTGCCATTGTACCCTTGATCAAGGTACTTTACCTGAATTTCTTTAAAAGAATATCCTGCTGTATACATGGATTTATGTAAAACAAATATAAAAAAAAATGTGCAGTAAGCTGCTCTGGATAACAGCACCTGCTAAACATAATGCAAATGCAGCACAACCAGCCATTTGTCTCATAGAATCACTTTGTGTTTGGCAGAGAGCTGCATCAATAAAGATGTACAGATGGATCATGTGTACAGTGTAAACTCTGAAGGTACCCTGAAGAGGGAAGCCTGCCAAGCACATAAATAACATAATCCCGCTGTGTTCATTTCCTTGTCTATGTAAATATAAACGGAAGATCAAGAATACGCTAAAAAATAACTAAATACCAAGAAGTATCAAACGAATCTCTACATGGAAGTGGGACAAGTGGTTGCAATTTAATGGTGTTCATTTCTTCTTTTTTTATTTTATTTATTTTATTGTGCAATCAAGTGGTAACCGAACAAGTGGAGACAAGTACAGGGACACCTAAACAAATGAAAGGGATTGTACAAAGTAAGACGAAGACAAACAACAAAGACACAAGAGGAATACAACATGGGTTCAAACTGGTGGGTATGTAGTAAGAGTCAAGAATCGAGAGGGAGAAAAAAATAATAATGAAGTAGAAATAAATAAATAAATAAAAACAATAATAAACAAAACCATTTTAAGCAGTTTGGTATGAATGTGGTTAATATCAGGGTTGTCAAGGATGACTGTGTCTGTGTTTGTGTGTGTGTGTGTGTGTGTGAGTCTATGGACTGAGTGTGGGGGAAAGAAGGAGAGAAAAGAAAAAACTACAATGACAGATATATAATACTAAAAATGACAATTACAATAATATCAAATAGTTATATTACTTGTCCTAGAAATATTTTAATTGATAATAGTAGAAGCAAACAAAAGAATGGTCATTAAATATTACAAATATTATGAATATTGGGGGAAGCTTCCATACAGTACACAATGAAACAGGATTGCACAGTAACAGTGGAAATGTAAAAGGTAGGATTAGGGCCCAAAGAAGAGTAAAAAAAAAAAAATTTAATAAACTGCATGGTAATTACAGATATATTTTCTGACAGATTGATGCATTTAGGAACCTTCTGAAACTGACTGCAATAAACAATATACTAGTGTTCAATAAAATAACCTCATAGAATGCACACAGATAAAATACAAAATACAAAATTAAGAATGTGTCATTTCTGATTTGAAAAAAAGGAATGAGGGCATGAATGAGTAAATAAGTATAGTGAGTGTTTTCAAACTATGGTTGGTAGACAGGCAAGAAAAACAACAAGTTGGAGGAATCAGGTTTGTAAGATATCAATGAGGGATGACCAGATAGGGTGGGGTTCTGTTGCAGTGTTATTGATGGAGGTGGATAACTTTTCCATGGAGATGTAATCTATGAGTAAGTTTTTCCAGTGTGCCATATGTATGGTGCTCCTCGATTTCCAGTTCATGAGGATAGTTTTCTTGGCAATAGTTAGGGCCACGAGGAGTAATCTAATGCATGTGGCAGCCCAGGAAGAGGGCTAGTGACTCAGTTATTTCTTTCCAGAAGTGTTTAATGGGTGTGCAGTGCCAGGTGGCGTGAACATAGCTCTCCGGGTTGTTTGTGAGCAGTGTTTACAAATTTCTGATGCAAATCCCATTTTAAACATTTTTTGCCCAGTGTAGGGGACATGCCGCTACTTCTCATAGTGGGGCACCAAACTGTAGACGATATACATCAATATCCTCACAGGTGGCACCAGCATGTAATAATCAGTCTCATAATAATTATAAAAACTATAAATTAGCTATTAAAATTAATAACTAATTATTATTAAAATTGCTAATGTATAGTTTGTATAATTATTATGAGACTGATTATTACATGCTGGCACCACCTGTGAGGATATCGATGTATATCTTCTACAGTTTGGTGCCCCACTATGAGAAGTAGCAGCATGTCCCCTACTTTTTGGTGCCCCGTGTGAGGCACACTGGTGATTGTGCGATGCTCTGACATTTGTGTAAATTTCATCAACTTTATATGCAGTGATTCCTAAGTGTTTCATATCTCTGTTTTCAGCACAAACTCAGCTACAATAATAAGACAGCAGTAAGTAGGTCATAATCATGTGTGGATTGTAAACTGCTCTAAAATCACACAAACTGTAAACAGTAGTTTTGAACATGCACAGGAATGTTGTAATAAAACACACTAAACAATTGTGACTAAGACTTTTGGTCACTGAAATGTGTTCATCAAGGTCTTGGGTATCAAAAGATGACAAAATATTTTAGCAAATCCAATGAGAAATATAAAATAAATTGCTAAAAGTTAGTGTTGTGACTACTATTTTTCAACACCAGGTGAGAATGGGCCTTTCTGTAATGAATATGCATTGGGTAGGACGACCTGCCAGCTAAGTAGGCTATCCACACCTGGCCGCATGCCTCCCCACCACTAAGACAAAGACTCAGTGAGCCATTTAGAAGACAGAAACAAAGACATCTTTTGATTTTCAGAACATTTATTGAAGCAAACTATACCCATGGAAGATGAGGTGAGACCGGTGTACTCTTGCAACGCTTGCGTGGCCTCTTAGCTAGTGGTGAACTAGGCCATGTTTCCTGATCAGCATCTCTGTAAATATGATAAAAACAAAATTGTTAGGAAATGTGACATCAAATCAAACTTTATTTATATAACACATTTCCTTCAACAGGTGAAAATTAAATGTGCTTTACAAAAAGGGGCAAACCACTAACTAATGAAAACAAAACATAGGAAATGTGACATGGTTACATCATATACAAACAAAGAACCAAACAAACACAACCACACGCAGAGGGGTAGCCTATAATTTTGAGAAGCAATGGTTAGAATCGTTCGTAGTGTGGGAATTTACAAGCGCGCATATTAGTGAATATTCCTACAAACTCACAGAGAATGTAATACAGCACACATTTACAAATAATGCAAGCTATCAACGAAACAACATTAGCTAAACTAAATAAACATTGATATTCCAGCTCAACTACACGCAACTCATCAATAACTGTTGTAGTCTGTATCTCCCGGTCACTTGTCTCCCCAGTACTGTCTCTGTGTCTGTGTTCCCTGAGCTGCTTCACTCCCCTGCATTTGTGTGATTTCACTATTCGGGTGGTTCCGGGTTTTCGTGGTTTCCCCCCCTTCCTTCCAGTCTCGTTTTTACTTACTTCCTACTTATTTCTAGTTTTACTAATTTCTACTAATCTTTACTAACTTATAGATTGTAAAGTACTAACCTCATTAATATACTAACATGTGAATATTACTAATGGACTAACACACACCAGTTTTGGGTTTTTGATAGTTTAGATCACTATACTAATACATTAACCAGTCTCCCCTTTTCCATGCTGCGCTGTAGCTCCGCCCCTTTTCTTTCTAGCCTGCTCTAACGCCGAGTTCTGCAATTGCCTGCACCTGTCTCTTGCTCTGACTGCACCTCTCTCTCTCTGCACGTGTTTTTACCTGCTTAACCCAGGCCGTCTATTATCATTGTTGTCTATGTGATTCCAGTCCGCGTTTTGTCAGTCCCCTGTCATTTAATTAGTTATCCTAATGTTCTTCACCTGGATGTTGTTTGTTACTCCTCCCTCACTCACTTAACCCCTCCTTGATTGTTACCTTCCCCAGTGTATAAATGTCAGTCTTTTCCACCAGCTCACGGTCAGAACGTTGATCGAATTCATTGTGCCGATATTTAGTAAGCCTTTATTTATCGAGATTCCTGAGACACCCCTTCTGTACGACTTCGAGTTTGCCTGCCCCTTTTGGTTTGTTTGCTTCTGGTTTGACCTTTGCTTTGCTTTGACTTCTCTTTTGCCTGTCCCTTTGTACCTTCGCCGCTCTGATCTCCTGGTTTTTGATTTTTTGCCTGTTTTTCACAATTCTTTTGGAAACTCGATTCGGCACCGTCCTTTCTCTGATTACCTGGCTTCTAACCTCGGACTGAATAAAGACAATGTTTTTTGGATTTCCTTAGTCTGCGTTTGGGTCCTTGCACAGAACATCACAAATAACAATGCCTCAATCTGAACTAGGCTAGATCTGTTTAGCTAAGTGGTTATTATATTGCTATTTCCCGAATTTACTTACAGTATGCTAATATCGATTGTGCAAGGACATCAGTTTTAGAATCCTAGCCACGCCACGGGCTATTTATTACCAATATGATCGAAAAGCATACAGCCTACCGGATACTTCTAACACAACCAGACGCAGAGAGCCTAGCCTATAATTTTGAGATGCAATAGTTTGAATCGTTCGTAGTGTGGGAATTTACAAACGCGCATATTGCTGGATATTCCTACAAACACACAGATACGTTGCAATACAGTACACATTTACCAATATGATCATAAGAAATATACTTACGCATGAAGTTGATCCTCAGCTGGATCAGTTCGCTGTTCGAACTTCATCAGTGTTGGCTTCCGGACGGACCATTTTCCAAAATTAAACAAAATGTTCACCTCAAAAGAAGTGAATTAGGCAACATTTTGACATTCTATCCCGCTTTCGCAGACTTGGCATTTCTCAAATGGATCTCGCATCGCCCCTCCTTTAGTCTCCTTCTATGGAGAGTAATTATAATGTTAACATGTGAATGCAAATAACATGTGAATACGCACGCAGGTCACCCTGAGGACCTGTCAAGGTAACCCTCCAATGCGGGAAATCTGCAAAAGTACTCAGATGGTTTGGGAGATTGTTGTCTGTCCAGTAAAGAAAAGGGGGAAAGCAAGACTTCCCACTTGAAGCCAACAGGCTCAAGTGTTGGTGGAAAAAACCGCAGTTCACGTCTCACAAGACTACCCTTTGCAGCGCCACACAACAAAGGGGGGTAATGATCATTCTCAGAAGGATCCGCTGAGCAGACGCCATGCCTGTAATAGTCGCGGTGACTGTAGGTTCAAAGGTGAAGGCAGAAGGCCTGACTCAAACTTTTTGGACCGGAACAAACCTGAATTTCACTCTTCAGATTCGTTAGCTGACTTTCCTACGTTGTCCGACCACCACAGGACTTTATCAGATGACGGTAGAGACATCTCTGATTATCTCTCTGATTCTGAATGTATTGCATTGCATTGCAGGTATTTAGCAGACGCTCTTATCCAGAGCGACTTACACAACTTTCACATAGCATTTTATATTGTATCCATTTATACAGCTGGATATATACTGAAGCAATTCCGGTTAAGTACCTTGCTCAAGGGTACAACGGCAGTGTCCTACCCGGGAATCGAACCTGCGACCTTTCGGTTACAAGCCCAGTTCCTTACCCACTGTGCTACACTCCGCCCTAGCTACTCTGAGTCACGAATCAAGAGGACCTTCAACCTAAGAACCTACAGAGGTCACTTCTCGCGTTCATAGGAACAAAGTAGCGACAACTGTAGTCCCCAAACTTATGCAAACTACAAATGCATAAGTCCCTAGTTTTAACTAAACCATTTTTCCCATAAGACTGCACACCCACTTGAGCTAAAGGGGGTGGTGCATGGTAGGTTAAACAGGTTTACTGGCATCCTAAAACATACCTTGTAATAGTTAGACCCACTCTGCTTTAATAGTAACACTCAATTGTTAAACCATCACCATAGTTTAATCTTCGTAAGTACACCTGGAACACTTCCTTTGTAGTGCTCCCAATGTGCTCTCATGTTAGGTAGGCAGTGTGCTACTTAGTGTCAGGGTCTGGGGTAGGACTCAGAAGCAGACCAGAGTTACAAAGACTTGGCGATTTATTTTCAAAGTACAAAATCAGAGGCAGTCTCGAAGTCAGGGTACAGGCAATGGTCAAAGTCCAGGGAATCAACACGATCAGGCAGAGGTACAAAAACGGGAGCCGGGAACAGGTCAGAAAACAGGCGAGAGTCGAAAATCCAAAACTAGAGGCAGAACAGGCAGGCTTAAACTCGTAATCGAAAACAGGACAGGCAAAAAGTCGAAAACCGGGAAAGACAACACACTTGAAAGGCTTGAAAGGCTACTCAGAAAAACAGAGGCCAAACGGCATGACCAGATACTCGTAGTGTCCGGTGGGTGTGTTAAACGCGGTCTTCCACTAGTCTCCCTCTCGTATGCGGACCAGATGGTAGGCGCTGCGGAGATCCAATTTAGTAAAGACGGTGGCCCCCTGCAGGAGCTCAAAGGCGGAGGACATAAGAGGAAGCGGGTAACGGTTCTTTACCGTTATTTCATTGAGCCCCCGGTAATCAATGCAGGGTCGAAGAGAGCCGTCCTTCTTGCCCACGAAAAAGAACCCAGCGCCAGCTGGGGAGGAGGAGGGGCGAATAATTCCAGCGGCCAGAGACTCACCGATGTACTTGTTCATCGCCTCGACTTCAGGGGGAGACAGCGAGTAGAGACGACCCCGAGGAGGAGAAGTGCCAGGTAGCAACTCGATGGGGCAATCATACGGGCGATGCGGGGGCAGCGCTGTAGCTCGGGCCTTTCTGAACACTGCCCGAAGGTCCTGATATTCGGGCGGACCAGAAGCCAGGTCAGGGGAATCCTCCTGGGGCGCAGGAGCAGAGGGTAGGAGACACTGAGCAGACCGGAGACAATGGGTGTGACAGTAGGTGCTCCAACCCATGACACAATTTTCTGACCAGTTAATGTGGGGGTTGTGTTTTACTAGCCAGGGGTGGCCCAGCACCACCGGAACCTGGGGTGAGTCGAACAGATACAAGACAATCTCCTCGCCATGGTTGCCGGAAATGAGAAGGCTCACCGGGGCCGTGACGTGGGTAATGGTGGCTAGCCTCTCTCCATTCAGGGCGTTGGCCTTTAATGGAGTACGCAGAGCGACGACGGGCAGTCGCCACTGGGCGGCCAGGGAGGCGTCGATGAAGCTCTCGTCCGCGCCAGAGTCAATCAGAATGGTAACGGGCCGCCGCTGCCCCTCCCAGGAGAGGGTAGCAGACAACAGAGTGCGTTGGGCTGGGGAGCTTGGAATAGAGGTGACGCTCACCAGTACTCCCCGTTCTACTGGTGAGCGTTGCCTTTTAACTCACAGGTGGAGAGGAAGTGCCCAGCCTGGCCTGTACGAGAGGGTAAAATTGAAACGGGCAAAGAACAAGGCCCAGCGAGCCTGGCGAGAGTTGAGGCGCTTGGCCCTCCTGATATATTCCAGGTTCTTATGATCCGTCCATACCAAAAAGGGAATCTGGGTGCCCTCCAGCCAGTGGCGCCACTCCTCTAAGGCCAGCTTCACGGCCAGCAGCTCACGGTCTCCAATGCTGTACTTCTGTTCTGTGGGGTTGAGACAGTGTGGGAAAAAAAGGCACAGGGGTGAAGCTTGTTATCATGACTAGAGCGTTGTGACAAAACCGCCCCCACTCCCACATCGGAGGCGTCCACCTCGACAATGAACTGGCGGGTGGGGTGTGGGCAGGAACCAGGAACCTAAGGGGGAAAAATAACAAAAGCACACCCAAGCACAAGAACACAGAAAACACAACCGCAAGCGAAACAAAGTAAACCGAAAATAAAAAAATAAATAAAAACTAGAAAATAAGAAATAAACAAAAAGAAACAGGAACACAAAGAGAATCAGGCTGGATTCCTGACACTTGGTACCACTAAGGCAAACCACAACCTAGACATGTCCCAGTATTTCACAAGTATAATAAGATCACAATGTCAAATGATCATCATGATACAGCCATTAGGACTTTACAGTCATTAAACAATCTGGTGACACCCTTCTACAGCAGCACCTGACTGAAAGGGCTAAAACTATGTCTGCCTGGACCAGACCAAGTCATTACACTCTAGTCTAAATGTCATCTGTTCCGTAGCGTACCTACAACATGGTGTTTTCGGACCTCTCCAAAAATGGCTATATCATCACATCTGGTACAGACCGAATGCTTTCCAACATCTTAACAGACCATTTATAACACCCGCTGGCCTACTAACATTCCTGTTCCTCAGTAACCCTGATGAATAGGCATACATTTGTTGGTGTTCTGTTTTGTGCTATATCTCTGTCCACTCTCATATTTTGTTTATTTCGACCTTGTCTTTATAAATGTATTATGACATGTTGTTCCTGCTTAGCCAAGTAGTTAGTACCAACAAAATTCCCAGAATGTTTACAGCCAGTATGATAATGCTCAGTGTGTTCACAGCCAATATGAACTGCCCAGATGTTACATGCCTGATCGAACTGTTGTGAACTTTTCAGCTATGGACTGTACTTAACTCCTGTGCTCTCAGGGATTACACCAGCAGTATAATCCTGAGACCAAAAGGGGGGATGTAGGTACTACAAAAGACAGTACACTACAAAGCCCATATGTCTACCTCAGAGTGACTCACGTAACCACGCCCCCTACTACAGCTTTCCTGTAACAGTATTGGCTTACTGTAAATTCAAAACGTGCAGCCTATAATAAAAACAGAGGTTGCCATTGTTTCGATCTCAATTCTCTATTCTCTCTCATTTCTTCTCTTTCCCATTCCGCTCTCGCTTCCATTGTCCTCTCCCTGGACTCGCCACCCTTCTCCCATCTCTCTCGTGTGAGTCCACAGGCCAGGAACAGTTCGCAAGGCCTGCAACGGAGCACGGCCTGAATATCCTTGGCTACCAGCTGAGAGAGGAACGAGGCGCCCGAAGCACTATGATTTGAGGTGGTCGAAGAACCAGGAGAGCCATGCATGACCGACGCATCCTGCAGAGCGAGTCCCAAGAAGCAAGCGTCTACCGGAGGATCCGGTTGCGTGTTTTGGAACAGAAAGGGCGACCAGTTTCCCCTTTCCACCACAACCTCCACAGACTTCGCACTGGAAAACAGGAAGCATTTTTAACAACCAACTTAAAGCAAAGGACACTCAAGTAAGGCTGTAACTCTGGGCTTAGTATAATTAGCGACGGACCAAATTTAGCCACATTTATGATTGGATGTATGTAACTGTGACGGTTATTGTGTTTAATGATTAATGTAAATGTCGGGGGTCAGGAGCAGCCCCAGCTCACTCCCGCCACCTAACAATGTTTTTTTCTGCCCAGGAACCCACCCACCACCAGGAGATCAGGACAAGGCAGGTAAAAGGTAAACTTTTATTTGTTTTTTAATTCATAAAAACAGAGCACGCCACAACCTCGCACCAACCCCACCCTTTCAACATCCCCCCGGCTTCCTTTATCACTCTCCCACTCTGGCCCTCCCCTTCCTTTCCACGGAGCCCCGACACAGGTAAGAGCGACACACCCCTCACACACCACACACTCCTAAGCCGCTGGGGTTCCCCTCACACATGCCCACACTCAGCATAAAAACAGTGTACCCACTCTCACAGGGGGAGTCACTAACACAGGCGGGGTCTCACACACACTCACACCTCGCACTATCACACACGCACCAGACAACATAATTTAAATTAAAGATAGGATGTAGTTGGCCCACACCTCGATGCTGTGCCACTCTACATCCAAAAAAAAAGAAAAAAACCCAAACCCCAAAGGTCCACTGTCTCCCACTCTCCACGTCAGTTTCTGGGCTGCTGGGCGGCGCCCCGGACCACTGTGCCGTCCGCTGCACGTTATTGCCGTCCCACTGTTCGCCACGCAAAATCCCTGCTGTGCCCTGAAGCTGGAGTGCGAGTCAGCGCCGGCTCCGTTCCTGGTCCGCGCTTTGCAGTCTCAGAGAGTGGGAGACTCGCTGTTCCTCCGCCCTCATCAGGACTTGTGTAGAGTCTCCCCTCGCGGCATTGGTCCTCACTGAAGTAGCGCAGTGTCCTTGCCACAGGACCAGTCCAGCTCTGCACAGCACCGCTCCTCCCAGAATCCCACCACATTTTCCAACTCGGCCCGCAGCTCGCTCCTCGTGGCTCCAGTGCAGCATCCGGGACCGCCAGCCAGCCACCGCCAGGACTGGAGACAGCTCAAACAAAAAGGAAATAGAAATGACAATAACAAAATTTAAAAAAAAAAACCCAACCTCAACAAAACCAAACTAACTTAAAGCTAAAAAACCCTCATCTGAGGAACCCAACATTCATCCCTGGCGTCTCTCGCGTTCTCCCTCTCACCTGCCTCCTTAACCCTGCAAGCTCGTAAGGGCAAACACGAAACAGCTGCGCCACACCCCCAACTCCCGCGACCGGTGAATCGGCTTACGCCCTGATCTGCGTGTGCACCCAGACTCCAATAATCAATCCCCCAGCGAATCCGGCTACCTCCTGACATTAACGTTTCGTTTGTTCGGTTGGCTCTAAGCCACAGAACATATCTTGCATGCAATCTATTTTAATTACTAACCGGTCATAACACGACATTGACCTCTATCAAACATCTATAGATAGCTATTCAGTTACCCTATATCTGTTTGGTACGCTTCATACGCCATTGCTTCCCACTAGCTTTGTCTATATTCAAAAACCCCTCCTTTCATACTCCATCTTGTTCCTTTGTTCTCCGTGAACACGTGTCCGCGGTACACAACCCCTCACGTAGGAGAACATCCCAACATCCCTCACTCACATACTCACACGCACACACAACACCTACACAGACATGCACTCACAAAGTTTGTTATACATCATTGTAGAGAATTGTGCTTTGCCTTTTCGGTAGCTACTTTGTGTTTAATAAGCTTTATTATATTTACACGGTTGTCTGTATTTATATTACCCTTGTGTTGAATTGAGTCAGCCGCTGCTAATCCAAAGAACTTAATGCATACCTTCACCCCTTAGCTAAATCATCTATATTAATTTAGTATTAGCTGAATGATATTGTGATTCGGTTAAGATTGACTATAATGTGTCATTTTAATAATAATTAATTTAATTATTAATTTGAATTGCTAATTTATAGTTTGCATAATTATTATGAGACTGATTATTACATGCTGGCGTCACCTGTGAGGATATTGATGGATATCTTCTACAGTTTGGTGCCCCACTATGAGAAGTAGCGGCATGTCCCCTACACCAGTGACGTGAAATCTGTGGTTCTGTGGAGTATCTTGAACTGTATAAGTTGTAGGTTGTCATTTTTGGTCATGAAGTAGATGTTTTTGCAAATTTGGTTCCAGAAACCGGGATCAGAGGTAAAAGAAAGGTCTATTTCCCATTTCCTTGACGGTATGGCTAGTGTTCTATCAGACTGTGATATTATTTTGTATATTTTGGAAAGGAGTTTCTTCGGCGAAGGAATGTGAATTAAATCTGAAGCTGAGGGAGGAAGACCTAGATTGGTGGCCATAATGTTACATTTGGATTGAATGGATGATTTTAGTTGCAAATATTCAAAAAATTGTTTGTTTCCTATGCCGAAACTTTGGACCAAGTGGGAGAATGAAGCCAGGGAATTATTATAGAAGATATGTTTAAGATGTGTGATGCATCTTTTAGTCCATGTGCGGAAATTGAGTGGTTTCTTGTTACTTAGAAAGTCAGGATTGTTCCATATGGGAGTAAAATTAGATGGTGCAAAGGCGATGTTTGTGATTTTGTGGAAATTCCACCAGGCTGTCAGAGTTGCAGGTATTGTTACCGTTTTCAAACAAGGATCGTGTTTGATAGTTTGACTAAGAAATGGTATGTCTGAGATCTGGATGTCTTTACATACGGTTTGTTCTATATCTAACCATGTGTTATCAGATTGATTGGGGTGGATCCATTTGTATACTGAAGCTGATTTGCGAGAATAATGAATAATGGTAAAAATGTGGAGCTTCCAGTCCTCCTTGTGTTTTGGGTTTTTGCAGAGTAGCCAGTTTAATTCTTGGTGTCTTGTTTTTCCAGTAGAATTTGGAGATGATTGAATCTAGGGATTTGAACCAGGTGAGGGTGGTTGAGTTGCAATAATTGAAAATAGGTAATTTATTTTAGGAAGTATTGTCATTTTAACAGTAGCTATTCTGCCCAAAATAGATAGTGGTAGGTTCATCCAACGGTGGAGGTCATCATTTATTGTTTTGAGTAGTGGGGTGAAATTGAATCCAAACAGCTCTGACAGCCTGGGGGAAACATGAATACCTAGATATGTGATGTAATCTATGCATAATGGCACAAGTGGTGTATGGGTTGCCACATCATAGCTGTTACTATGTAATGGAAGGATGGAAGATTTGTTCCAGTTAATAGAGTAATCAGAGATATTGGAGTATGATTCAATAAGCTTCATTGTTTCTGTAGGAACAGCAGGATATCATCTGCGTAGAAACTAATCTTATGATGTGTTTTGGGTGTTTGGATTCCTTTTATGTGGATGTTGTGACGAATGGCTGCTGCTAAAGGTTCAATGAAAATGGGGAGTAGAGAGGGGGAGAGTGGGCATCCTTGCCTAGTCCCCATATGCAATGTGAAGCTTTGTGATGTTTGTCCATTGGTGATGACAGTAGCTGAGGGAGCGGTGTATCATATCTTGACCCAGTTAATAAATGATTCCCCAAAGCCAAATCTTTGTAGTGTGGTAAAGAGAAATGTCCGGTTTACTCTGTCAAAGACTTTTTATGCATCTAAGGTGGCTATGATGGTATCTGTCTGTTGAGCTGAAGAGTGCATTAGATTAAACAGTCTGCGTGTGTTCCTGGATGCATATCTACCTTTAATGAAGCCAGTTTGATCTGGGTGAATTATGGATGGAGTGACTTTTTCTATTCTGTGAGCTAATACCTTGGCGATAATTTTTATATCTACGTTGATGAGAGAGATGGAACGGCTTTGTTGGCTTTGTTATTGGGCATAAGGTTGAGGGCAGTGGAAAGTTCATCCTTCATTATTGGTGAGTCAAGTAAATTGGTTTGTTCTTTACTAAGCTGTGGCAGGTCAATGCTGTTGAGAAATTGATTGATGTCCTCTTGATTTAGGTCTTTTTCTGATGAATATAAATTGGCGTAAAAACATTAAAACATTTTATTTATCTCCTCGGGTGAATTTGTGGGCTTCCCTGCAGTCTCTTAATGGTGGAGATTGTTGCTTTTATTTCATTTAATTTGATTTGCTGATTATTTACCACATTTATTGTTATGGTGGAAATTTTCTTGTCGAAGTCTGTCTATCATGAATTGAGTTTTCTTATTTATAATTTCATTTAGTTTGAGTTTATACTTTCTTAATTCATTCTGGGTTGACTCTGTTGGGTTATTGCATTAATAATTTCGAGTTGCTTGATTTTTTTGTTCCAGTTCAACTTCTTGTTCCTTATCTTTCTTTTTTTTATAAACAGAGAATTTAATTATTTTACCTCTTAATACTGCTTTTCCTGTTTCCCATAGAAGAGTTGGTGATGACTCTGGGGAATCATTTATCTGTAGGAAGGATGCCCACTCTTTTTTAAAATAGCTGTCAAACTCTTTGAGGGGTCTTTGAGGAGAGATGTGTTGAAGTGCCATCTGGTGATGGGTTTATGTAGACTGGTTCTGTTCCATGTAAATGATACGAGGGCATGGTCGCTAATAATGATGGGGTGAATATTTGAATCCGAAATATTAGATATAATTTAATTGCTGGTGATGAAGAAGTCAATGTGTGAATATGAGTGGTGGACCAGTGAGAAAAATGTGTATTCTCTAGCAGTTGGGTGTTGCAATTGCCAACTATCGCCAAGACCAAAATTGCTCATGAACTGTTTTATTTTATCTTTGGATTGCCATCTATGGTTATTGCTTGAAATGTTAGTTTAACACAGTTATGGACCCATCACTTGACAAAAGTCGCCTCCTATTATGACTGGGCAATGAGAAATGTTTGAAATGGAGGGAAAAAAATTATGAAAGAAGGATGGGTCATCAGTGTTTGGGCCATAAACATTACAGACTGTTACTGGGATATTGTTGATTGATATGTTTATGATGATGAAACGTCCTTCGGGATCTGTGACGGCGGTGTTGTGAACAAATGGCACTCTTTTTTTATTATAATACATACTCCTCTTTGTTTTGTGTTGAAATGAGCTGAAAATACATGATCAAATTGTGGTGATTTTAGTTTGCTATGGTCTGATGCTGAGAGGTGTGTTTCTTGTAATAAACATATATCTGCTTGTAGTTTGGTCAAGTGATTCAATACCTTTTTTTTCTTTGCCTGAGAACCAATTCCACATATATTCCAGGTTAGGAATTTGAGTGATGACATATGAGGAACTGGACATTAATGCTGATACAGGAGTATGAGTGTAATTCTCATGTGTGCGCGTGTCTGTTTGGTGTAAGATGTATGGCACAGCAGGATTTGCAGACACAAAACACAAAACAAGGCAAAACAAGCAAATGTAAACACAAAAAGAGGAAACAAAGTGGGGTATAAAAAACATAACGAAACAAAAAAAAAACAGAACGAGGTACTATGAGAGTGCAGTGCTGATCATGGCAGTAGGGTGCAGTGAGACCTAGGTGCAATAATATGATAGGTATAATAAATGGTATGTGTTCAATCGAGTGACTTTAAGAGAGGGGGGGGGGGGCTAGAGTGTGTGTGCATGTGTGTGTAGGTAATGGGGCGGGAGGGAGGGAGGGAGAGAGAGAGAGAGAGAGAGAGAGAGAGAGAGAATGATATATATTACAATACTTTTTGGGTATTATAAATGGTATTATCTCAAGTGACTTTGAAAGAGAGAGAAAGAGAGGAGGGGTAGACCAGGGGGATGGTTTGTGTGTGTGCGCGTATGTAATGGGGCGGGAGGGAGAGAGAGAGAGAGGGAGAGGGAGAGGGGGCATCAGGAGAGAGAAGAGTTGCTTGCGTGCGCTGGGGGGGGGGGTCTAGAAGAGCCAGGGGGTTACGTCCTTATCTCGGCACAACTGTCCATCTGTAAGGGTTGGGGGATGGAGACTAAGCGCAACCGAACAGGGATCTTAATAAAGCGTCTCACTAAAACTGAACACGCCACAAAATCTCTTCCGAGATCGAGGAAGGGTAAAGATAAACGAACGGAAACAACTACTACTTCACGGGAATATCCCAACTAAATAAGAGAATCTCAAAAGGAGGACTCCGAACCAAGGGGGAGGAGTAGATAGGTTCTCCAAAACTCAGAACAAAAATAAAATAAACAATAGCCCAACGGAGTGAGCTGATGCAGACCCAACCTCCAAGCACTGCACTCAAAAAAACCTCCGTAGCTCAGAGAGAGAGAGAACTAACTGCACAACTCGCAGAACAGATCTCCTCCTAACTCTCTACCCCGTGACAATCCTGACTAAAGGAGTCACGGACGTGCTAAACCAGATACCTCCCTTATATAAGTTTCACGCAAGAGATTATTAACGCCTATGGGCATAATTCTTGGACATGAAAAAACCATGACACCATCGATGTATAATTTGTCCACTGAGATTATTGCTTTTTTACCTTCTGTCAGTATCCGTTTTCGAATTGGAAATAGTTTTTTGCGTCTTTGTATGATTTCTCTTGGATACTGGTCATTGAGTCCACAGTCCGTTCCTTTAAGCTGCTTTAGTTGTACTAGTTGTTTTTGTTTGTAGTGCTCAAATTTCGCTACAATTGGCCGTGGTCGGCTATTGGCATTTTTTGATCCCGTATGGTCTACATGGTGGAATGTGATGTTGACAGTTTCTGCAAGTAGTTTGAGCTGTTTGGTCATGAAATCTTTGACTCATGTTTTGGGGTCGTCTGTGAGCTGCTCAGGAATGCCGGTGAAAACTAAATTGTCTCTCATGCTGTGTGCTTGTAGGTCTAAAATAGTTTCTTTCATGGTTTTATTTTCGGCAATAACAGAGGTGAGCTGGGTGGTCATAGCGTTGACAGAATGTTGTAGTAGGGCTGAACGATGTATCGATTTCAAATCGAAATTGGAGATACCAGCGACCGATATTGTGGTGGAAATGGACGCTAATACTCTTGAGAGGGCGGTAGCCGCCCAGCAAGCGACCATTTCTAACCATGGACAGGGGTTACAGCTGCTCCAGGCACAGCAGGTAGCTACGGCTGAGCAGCAGGCACTGATCTTCCGTAGACAGGAAGAAATGTTGGAGCGACTGAGCAGACAACAGGAAGTACTAATAGGGCTCGCAGACAGCTTTCGCCAGTTGGTGAGCGAGTCCCGCTCCCCGATGGCGCCAGTACCGTCACCAGTGGCACAAGCACTGTCACCCACCACACTCCCCCAACCAGGGTTACCGAATGCTAGGGAGCCTAAATTACAGCTTCCGTTGCGCTACAGCGGGATGGCAGGAAAGTGCAGAGGCTTCCTGTCTCAATGCCTAATTTTTTTTAAGTCACAACCCTCCCGTTTTACTACCGAGGATGCTCGGGTGGCGTTCATTTTATCTCTACTTACCGGGACTGCTCTGGCGTGGGCTGATCCTTTAATTCGCGCACAGGCACCAGTGATGAACGATTCCCAGCTCCTGATGCTCGAGATGGCCCAGGTCTTTGACCATGACATCTCGGGCAGGGAGGCGGCTACCCGGTTGACCCGGATCAAGCAGGGAGGCCAAAGTGTGGCCGAGTTTTCGATTCATTTTCGGGCATTGGCAGGGGAGACGGGGTGGGCAGAGGAACCACTCATGACCCTGTTCATAAACGCCCTGTCCGACCCGGTAAGGGACGCCTTAGCCACTCTAGAACCACCGGTTAGTTTGGGGTCACTGATTTCTACAGCAATCCGCATAGACAACCGGGTAAGGGAACGGGAGACCTTTTTTGCTCCATCACTTCCGGGCCGGGATGTCAATGCGGGGCTCAATCAGGTTGCTCATAAGGGGGAGGAGCCGATGCAAATAGACAGCTCGGCTCTTGGGCGGACCAGGAGAGATAAGTCATGGAGAGGGCGGTGTTTCTTCTGCAAACAGCCGGGGCACATGGTCAAGAATTGCCCGAAGTTGACCGTAAAAGCCAGTCTCACTAGTGGAGCGGAAGTCACCAGTGAGACATAATAAAGTTACAGACTTTCGCACCTTTTTATCTGTGGAACTGGCATGGAGAGGGGCTGAAGTCCAGGCGGAAGCCTTTTTAGATTCTGGGCTCAGAACCTGAATCTGCCAGTCCGTTCCATGTCCCATCCCCAATCCCTCATAGCACTTGACGGCCGCCCGTTGGGCACGGGTACGGTGAGGCAAGTAACTGAGTTGGTTTCGATGCGTATTCCATTCCAGGGGCACGTGGAGCGCATTCGATTCTTTTTAGTGGAATCCCCCGCGTACCCACTGGTATTGGGACATTCGTGGCTGGTGGAACACCAGCCCCATATTAATTGGGGTAACAAAATTAATCCTATCGTGCACTGGGGGTCTCGGTGTGATGACCACTGTCCGCAGGTGCGCTCTCCTTCCTCCTCTCCTCTCAACGAGACCGATATGGGGTCTGAGTTGGACGAGAAGGAGACTGGGTCGGGTTGCAGTCCGGCATTGTTTCCTGCGGTCTCTGAGGAGCCAGAGGAGAGTCTAGCTTGGGACTCGGTTTGTGACTGGAATCCGCCGGCAGACGAGTGGGATGGTAGTTTTAATTCCGATTTAGAGGAGGAGTTTTTATCACAGTCTTCCGGTGGTGAGGATGAGGTGCAAATTTTAGGAGCGGTTTCCGTTCCCCTTCCTCCCAATGTGCCGGAGGATTACAGAGAATTAGCTGAAGTGTTCAGCAAAAAAAGGGCCACCACACTGCCGCCGCACCGACCATATGACTGCGCCATAGACCTCTATCCGGGTACTGTGCCTCCTAGGGGTTCGCTATATTCATTGTCGATTCCCGAGGGCGAGGCTATGAGGAGGTACATTCAAGAAGCATTGGCTAGTGGGTTTATTAGACCCTCAACCTCACCGGCAGGGGCCGGATTCTTTTTTGTAGGAAAGCAAGACGGTAGCCTGAGACCGTGTATTGATTACAGAGGTCTCAATACGATCACCATAAAGAATCGGTACCCGTTGCCCCTTATGAATTCGGCATTTGAGCGCCTCCAATCGGCAGCTGTATTTTCTAAGCTCGACCTCCGTAATGCGTACAATCTGGTGCGCATACGTGAGGGCGATGAATGGAAGACAGCTTTTAATACTCACACTGGCCATTATGAGTATTTAGTGATGCCGTTTGGCCTCACTAACGCCCCTTCTGTGTTTCAGGCGTTCGTTAATGATGTGCTCAGGGAGATGCTGGAGAAGTTCGTATTTGTCTACCTGGATGACATCTTAATCTTCTCCACCAATCTCTCTGAGCACATCAAACATGTCAAGCAGGTGTTAGCCAAACTCCTAGAGGCTCACCTGTTTGTAAAGGCAGAAAAATGCGTGTTTCACGCGGACTCCGTCTCGTTTCTGGGGTTTATTGTGTCTGCAGGAAAGATCCAAATGGACCCGGATAAAGTTTCTGCAGTCAAGAATTGGCCAACCCCGGATTCGATAAAGCAAGTCCAACGATTTTTAGGATTTGCTAATTTTTATCGACGGTTTATCCGCAATTTTAGCTCCGTTGCTGCGCCCATCACGGCGCTTACTAAGAAGACGGTGGGGGGTCAGTTCTGCTGGAACCCCCGAGCGGAGTCGGCATTTGTGGAGCTTAAAAGGAGGTTTTGCTCCGAACCCATTTTAATCACTGCTAATCCTTCGTTGCCTTTCATTGTGGAGGTTGATGCCTCTGAACTTGGGGTTGGGGCCATCCTATCTCAGCGGTCTCCCCAGGATCAGAGGGTGCATCCCTGCGCTTATTTCTCTCGTTCTCTGTCTCCTGCCGAGAGAAATTATGACGTTGGGGATCGCGAACTACTGGCTGTCAAGTTGGCATTAGAGGAGTGGCGTCATTGGCTCGAGGGAGCGGAGCATCCGTTCACTGTGTGGACGGATCATAAAAACCTCGAATACGTACGAGACGCAAAAAGACGCAACTCACGACAAGCACGTGGGCGCTATTCTTTGCGCGATTTAATTTTATTTTGACTCATCGGCCAGGGTCGAAGAACACTAAACCTGACGCACTCTCGCAGATTTTCGACAAATCTGACGAGGACCGCCCACCGGAACCCATCATTCCGGTTAATCGGATCCTCGCTCCGGTTTGTTGGAAAATTGAGGCGGCTGTTCGTGAGGCGCTACGTCGGGAGCCTGACCCTGGAGGGGGCCCTCCTGACTGTCTCTTTGTCCCGACTGAGGTACGGGCTCAGGTGCTGAAATGGGGGCACTATTCGCGGCTCACGGGTCACCCCGGGGTCCACAGGACCAAAGAGTTTTTAGCCAGGCGATTCTGGTGGCCAGGTATGGACAAGGACGTGCGAGAGTTTGTATTGTCTTGCTCGGTCTGTGCCCGTAATAAGAATCCACATCTTGCACCATCTGGGCTGTTACGTCCACTACCCGTTCCTAGACGGCCATGGAGTCACATAGCTCTGGATTTTATTACGGGACTGCCACCATCCGAGGGTCACACAGTTATTTTAGTTGTGGTAGACCGTTTTTCCAAGGCTGCCCATTTTATTGCCTTACCTAAACTGCCCTCAGCACCGGAGACGGCGCGGCTTATAATTGATCATGTTTTTAGGGTACATGGTCTGCCGCTGGACATCGTGTCGGACCGGGGGCCGCAGTTTGTGGCGCGGTTTTGGAGGGCATTCTGCGCTCTCCTGGGTGCGTCGGTGAGCCTTTCGTCTGGGTTCCACCCAGAGACTAACGGGCAAACCGAGCGCACAAATCAAACACTTGTGAACACTCTCCGGTGTATGGCGGAAGCAAATCCAACAACATGGAGCCGGTTCCTGGGATGGGCTGAATACGCACACAACACCCTGCGTAACGCTTCCACAGGATATTCTCCGTTTGAGGCTCAGATGGGGTACCAACCGCCGCTATTTCCTTAGTTGGAGGATAACATGGGCGTGCCGGCTGCGGGGGCTTTTATCCAACGTTGTCGGGCCACCTGGAAGAGGGTTCGGGCATCGCTGTTACGCGCCAGCGCCAATCAAAAGAGGCTGGCTGATAGGCGTCGTCGTCCGGCCCCATCTTATCACGTGGGTCAGCGGGTGTGGTTATCCACCCGGGACCTGCCGCTGCGGGTGGAGTCCCGGAAGCTCGCTCCTCGCTATGTAGGGCCATTTAAGATCATCCGCAAAATCAACCCCGTCACGGTGCGGTTGCAGCTCCCGCGGGCAATGAGAGTGCATCCGACCTTTCATGTCTCCCGTCTCAAGCCTGTTCTTATCAGTGCGTTGGCTCCGGTGGAAGATCCTCCACCTCCCCCGCGGTTCCTGGAGGGGGGCCCGGTTTATACGGTGCGGCGCATTTTGGCTGAGAGACGGGTAGGCAGGGGTACCTTATTGTACCTTATTGACTGGGAGGGCTATGGCCCGGAGGAGCGGTCATGGGTCCCTACTAGGGACATTATGGACCCAGAACTGATAAGGGACTTCCACAGACGCGGGGCTGAGGGTTCGTCTGGAGCCGCCCCTTAGAGGGGGGGTCCTGTCATGGTTCTGGGGTGTAGTGGCCTTGTGCTGCCACTAGAGGGCACCTGGCCTTTGAGAATTTCCAGGTGTTCCAGGTGTCTGATTTCTCAATTATTTTCACCTGGGGAGGTGCCTTTATAAGCACTGCCAGAACACCCATCTGCGCTTCTGTGTAAAACCTCATTATCACAAAGCCGGTACAACATTGGTATAGGTGCTCGTTGGACGAATTACAGAATTGTGTTGTGGGTTGGTTCTGTGTCCTGGGTTAAGGCGATTCAGTCTCTTAGCGCTGTGTACGCATTCTGACGCCTTAAGAGTATTCATACTTTTCTTTTGAGCTCGTGTGAGGCGGTGGGTATTGGGACGTTGTCCCTGGTGTGTATTTTGTTTGCGTTTTTCTGAGCTGCATCTCAGGTTTTTCTTTCGCTGAGTAAGTTTTGCGACTCAGTTGTCTATTTTCTTTTAAGACCAGTTTTGGGTTTGGTACCAGAGCCTCGCCTCTGTACCACTGGTCCTCTTCTTTTTTCACCCTGGTTTTTACGGGTCGCTTTTGGTTTCACAAGCCAGTTTTACGGCTGGACAAGGTGGCCCTTCGGAGTGGCTTTTTACTCCGTGTTTTTTGGTTCTTGTTTTTGATCCTTTGTGTGCGGGAGTTACTCTCCCTAGGATCTTATTTATTTTGTGTTTTACTTGTGGGTGTTTCCTTTCCCCTTTCCCTTTGTCCTTCGGGACTTTGTGGCTAAACGCTTCCGGTAGCGTTAGCTTTTCGTTCCCCTATATTAGTCGCTTCTGGTTCTCCAATACCCCCACACCATTATAATACAAGATGCCACATGCAATATAAGTTATTGTATTTTGATTACATTGATTGGCAATTTTTTAAACGTTTACATAAAATGCCCAATTGCTCAAAATTACATCACATTGCAAAACTTAACAGCTCTCATCTCTGTCTTTTGCAGGAGAAGAGGGCTCATGTCAGCACCACAGACGCCGTGCTTCAAAGTGCAGCAGAGGCAGAGCCATCCACTGTGAAGAAGGGAAAGCGGTCATTGGGCAGCTTCTTTAAGAGCAGCGCTGTGCCCCCTGCTTCATCCACTATGCAGTTGGATGCCATAGAAGCTGAACTGAACAGCTACCTGATGACTCCTACCATCGATGGAGAGGAAGATCCCCTGGCCTGGTGGAAGGCACACAATGTTAACTTTCCGATGCCTCACAAATTCCTGTGCATACCAGCCACGAGTTCGCCATCAGAGAGAGTGTTTAGTGCTGGGGGCAATGTAGTCATGTGTCAGCGTTCATGTCTGAAACCAGCAAAGGTTGACATGCTGGTTTTCTTGACAAAAAATCTGTAAAGACCGCACTTAACAGAGTCACAGCTTTTGTGATAATTGTTCTATGTTCTATGCCAATTAAACAAATGTAATAAATACATGTTGGAAGCAATTCATATCTAAGTTCTCATCCTTGCATTAGAATATACAGCAGTTAATATTTTGATGGTATCTCATGTGGTAATGCAGTGAATATTGAACTGAAGTTTGACTTCAAAAAATTATATCGCAAATCAAATCGCAATCGCAATATCTGTCAGACAATCGCAATTAGATATTTTCCCCAAATCGTTCAGCCCTATGTTGTAGTGATTTGTTTTCTTTAGTGAGTGTGTCTATTTGGTCCTGACTGAATTCCAAGCTTTGGCGGAGTGCCTGGAATTCCCTGTGCAGTACTTCAATAAGTGTGATTCTGGCGTCAAGTCCGGTAAGTTTATTTTTGATGGAGATAAGTATGTCGCTTACCTCTGTGCAGCATGGTGGTTTCAGAGATGTGGATGGCATTGTATCTGGGCTGGAGAGTGAATCTGCCATACGGACGCTTTTGGAGGTCGGGGTGGATTTGGCTTTACCCTGTGTATCGTTTGTTTTGTCCTTATTTATGATGCGGAGTCTGTTGAAACACTCGTCTATAAATTCTTCCAGATGATCCAGGTCGCTTGATATTACAGTCCAGTTTTTTTAGTGGAAAAGGGGAAGAATAATACAAAAAGGGGGGGGGGGGGGGGAGAAAAAAAGGGTTTTATGTCCAAGTAGAGATGTTTGTTTTGTTCAGCAGTCTAGCAGCAGCGCGCCGCCATCTTGAGTCTCGCACCATCTTGTGAGAATTGGGTTCGCAGAACTGCCATTCCGCCATTGGTGTTCATTTCTTGATACCGGTGTGTGAGTTGTGGTTTCATTTGGCTTTCGGATCCATCATGTGTCTCTAGCTTTGGCACTTTTTGCAAGAACCCTCCTCCTTGGATTTGAATGAATCGAATATTGCAAAATAAAAACTGTTGTAACTGTGTGTTGAGCACTTAACAAAACATTTTTTGAACAACCAATTAAAAAAAGAACAAAAAAGACCACAGAATAAACAACTGCAAAACAATGCATAGAGGCTTCATGATGACGTGTACGATATCCAATCAACAAATTGCAATTGGTGGGGTGCAACCTCACCGTCAATTACTTCACAAACAAAATATAAATGAAACAGCAGACTTTGATAACCTGACACTTCAAATAATACACACACAATATTACAAAACCTCACCCATCACCTCACCAGAGAGGTAAGAGGTCCTCTTAGATCGCCTTTGATGAATTTATTTAACGTAACCTGAAGTAGTTTTCTCTTCTAAACTGGCAGGGTTATGATAATGTCAAAGCCAAAAATAGTAGGAATCAGTTGTAAGGCCTGGGCACCATTTTGGAGAAATGACGTCACATCACGATCACTGTGTGACACTGATCACATGGACTGGGTACTTCCTGTCGCTGCATGTAAAATGTCCGTTCCTGTCTCTCCTCGCCCCTTCTGCTCTTT